>NC_060138.1:628215356-628524106 GCF_021461385.2 Schistocerca piceifrons | reverse complement strand
TTGTGTTGGCCCACCCATAGCTTTGATGACAGCTTTGACTCTTGCAGGTGTACATTCAGTCAGGTGCTGGAAGGTTTCTTGGGGAATGGCAGCTCATTCTTCATGGAGTGCTGCACTGAGGAGAGGTATCGATGTTGCTCGGTGAGGCCTGGCACTGTTTTGGCCCCACAGCTACACTGCCCCCCTTTTTTAAAACTGTTAGCTCTTTTGAAATTGAAAATATAATATTTTATATGGTTTATATGCATATGGTCACACAGTATTTTTAACCTGAAATAAACTGGACCAAGGAGGTGCAATCTCGATTTGTCTCAAGTTAATGCACTGTTTTTCTGGGCGTTAACAATTACTTGAAAATATTCCTATTCATTTTTGCGGCACTCGTATGCTGCAGTGGCTGTACATGACTCCAAGTGTATCTGCTGCACCAAATTTGCTGCCACTTCCTGAGCTCTTCACAGAAAAGTTAATGATTGGCAATGCCAGGAGATATTTTACATAATAAGGTTTACATTAAGTCTAGCTTTTACAATTACTTATACAGAATATTGCTTACACTGGCACAGGTTTCAAACACAACTGTTATAAAATGGACCCCCCCTCCTCATGGCTGATATGCCACTGCTTATGTAGTGTTTCAATAATTATAGGTTTCGTCATCCATTATTACAGACAGAATATTTGATGATTACTGTCAAAATAATGTTGGCATTCACAAACTGATAGCAGAATATTACATAGTAATTTTTCCTTTTTATGTTGGAATAAAAAGATTACTTACTTTGTTAGTACCAAAATTTACAAATAATGTTTGCAAACAATATGTTTTACAAAATCATGAAATAAGAATGTTACAAATTTTACGTAAGTATGTAAATGTGGGAGCCTGACTCCTGAGGTCTACACTTAATGTCATATGTACCCCAACGATCATATATTTATACATTTCAAACTCACTGGACTCGCATTTGGGAGGACGACGGTCCCACATTTGGCAACCATGATTTAGGTTTTCTGTGATTTCCGTAAATTGTTTAATGCATATGCTGGGATGGTTCCTTGAAAAGGGCACAGCTATTTTCCTTCTCTCATCCGAGCTCATGCTCCATCTCTAATGACCTTGATGTCGATGGGACATTAAACACTTAACCTCTTCCTCCTCCTCCTCCATTTCAAATCCTTAAGTACTGTGGATGTTGATAGGAATGTAATGGCTATGGAGGGGTTTTCATACCACCTTTTTGTTTGTTACATATAAAACCGTTGTTTTAATGAATATGTATTTTCATGATTTCTGTTACTTATTAACCTTCTTGCAAAAGACCTCACAAACTTAATTTTTTTTAAAACAATGCAGAATTTAATGCATTTGGATAAATAAAACACAATATTTACAGTATATTTTGATTTTATTTATTACTAAAATATCAGATCAGGGAGATGATAATGCAGATTTACAGTATAACTATATGGAAAAACACAATTTCATTTAGGAGAAATTGTATGTGAAATCAGCTTAGTTTATAATTGTCTTTCCACCCTAGGGTAACTATTGCAGTCCATAATTACATAAAGGGAGAAACTTTGCCACATTTTCATTTTAAAGATGAAATAAAAAGTAGTTTGTATCGTTATTTGGCCACAAATAATACATTATCACTTTCATCCTCATGTATTTCATCCGAACCTTCCTACAGTGCTAGAAACAAATCAGAACACCACACTTTTGACGTAGATATTTTGTTTCCCTCATCAAGTGAGGGGAGCAAGGGCAAGTTTTTCAAACAGTTCTTTTTATTTGAGGCTCTTCTTGTATGTTTAGTATTCTTATGATGATGATCTCACCCAACTCTTATGCCGCCGCCCCCCCCCCCACCCCCCTCTCTCTCTCTCTCTCTCTCTGTCTGTCTCCAAGAGGGCTCACATCTCTTTTGTGAGTATGTGCTAGGGCACCATGGGGCTCCAGCCATTGCAGTGCTACTTCTCTTTCCATGTTGCAAGTCCAACCTCCTCCTATTCTTTTTTTCTCTCCACCTTACCACTGGATGGTCTTCTTGATATGGATTGTGCTTGGATCCAGTATGTTTTGGGCACTTGTTTTCTTATCTGCCGTCTTTCTACAACTTTCAGTTGTTAACTATATTGTTCTCTTGTTGTGTTTGACCTGCTGCTACTTTTCTAAATTTTACACAAATGTGGATCATGCAGGGAAGGTCGTCCAGTATGACACGTATTCCACCTTCGTGCTTTTCTCCCTTCTTTGTTGCAATGGTACTATGCCTAAAACCCAGCACTGTAGCCATTTGGTTGCGGAGGTAGGAAGGTTGTCAAGTACCTGTGTGATAGCCCCCTAACCATTCAGGGATCGCACTGTTCATGCTCGAGCTGGAAACTCCCCATGCAAGCCAAGGAGTATGTGCCCGCTGTGACTGGGCACAGGGGCTCCTGATAAATGATTTACTAGACAGCTGATTGTTGGTGTGACTGGGTGGCATCTTTGGGAAGAGAATGGGTGGTACCACAGTGGAAGATTTGCACATTGAAGCAAATTGAACTTTCTTCTGCTGGTACTTGCATAGCCCCAGCAATCTTTTCTGATGTTGAGACATTTTACAACGCAGAGAGTTATGACCCTCAGATGTTCAATTTCATGGCTTTTGCATGGGAGGAACATAAAAGACAAGGTGAGAAATAATCCTCCCAGTACTTGCTCTGTTCTAGGATGGACGGGGATTCCCTTCTGACTACAAAGCCTTTGTTCTTAGTTGAACATCTTGAGGACAAGTTTGAGGAAGTTGCAGAAATTCCAAAAACAAAAAGTGGCTTAAAATAGCCTCCCTCACTCAGTCATGGGCACTGCTTGCCTGCGATGAACCTGTTACAGGGTATCATTTTGCACTGAGCTCTTGTTTTTACAGACTGGTGATGAGTTGCATGCTAATTTGGAGAGTCGAAGTGTGCATTTTGTCAATTTTGTCCAGCAGACTGAAACAACAGAGTGGGTAGTGGATATTGGAGCCTTCATCTTGGCCTTTGAAGGACTCATTTCATGATGTCAAGCTATACAGGGTGTTACAAAAAGGTACGGCCAAACTTTGAGGAAACATTCCTCACACACAAAGAAAGAAAATATGTTATGTAGACATGTGTCTGGAAACGCTTACTTTCCATGTTAGAGCTCATTTTATTACTTCTCTTCAAATCACATTAATCATGGAATGGAAACACACAGCAACAGAACGCACCAGCGTGACTTCAAACACTTTGTACAGGAAATGTTCAAAACGTGCTCTGTTAGCAAGGATACATGCATCCACCCTCCGTCGCATGGAATCCCTGATGCGCTGATGCAGCCCTGGAGAATGGCGTATTGTATCGCAGCCGTACCGGGGTTGCATGGACAAGAGCTTTCAAATGCCCCCATAAATGAAAGTCAAGAGGGTTGAGTCAGGAGAGCGTGGAGGCCATGGAATTGGTCTGCCTCTACCAATCCATCGGTCACCGAATCTGTTGTTGAGAAGTGTACGAATACTTCGACTGAAATGTGCAGGAGCTCCATTGTGCATGACCCACATGTTGTGTTGTGTCGTACTTGTAAAGGCACATGTTCTAGCAGCACAGGTAGAGTATCCCGTATGAAATCATGATAACGTGCTCCATTGAGCGTAGGTGGGAGAACAAACTAAAATGAGCTCTAACATGGAAATTAAGTGTTTCCGGACCCATGTCCACATAACGTCTTTTCTTTATTTGTGTGTGAGGAATGTTTCCTGAAAGTTTGGCCGTACCTTTTTGTAACACCCTGTATATTACTCCACCCAATGCCTGCACCATTTTAGGGATTGTGGCCACCAGTTGCACACAAAAGCTCCTTGGGGCCCCTCCCTCCATCTCTATATCAGCCGTGGGGAATACCATGGCCCCCCCCCCCCCCCCCCCCCCAATTTATTAGACTGCACCACTTCCAAATGCGAAAAGAAATTGTTCAGTGACTGTACTGCCATCCTGTGTGTCTTCTACATGTGGCCTTTGGGACTGCCTGACTGCACATGCTCCCCTGGTTGTTTGGGGAGGGGGGGGGGGGGGCACCTTCTACTGATTCCCTGTGACCCTCTTCAGTCCTTCCAGAGCATCAGTTCCCTAATCCCCATGGATGTCAGTTCCAAACCCCCAGCCAGAGAAGCAAAGCCCTCCTCTGGCATCCTTTACCATGTGCGGATCCCTCAGGACACTCCCTGTCCAGGACTCTGCAGATGGGCTACCAGATACCAGCCAGTCACTGAAAGAGCCATAGGTTGCAGGACATATGACTGGATCATATGACTGTATATTACTCCTCTGTCTGAGAATCTGGAACTGACAAGCCCTCACAGAAGTTAAAATGATCTAAGAACAAGGACAAGAAGTAACCCTCCAAAAAGGAGAGAGACTCTGTTGGCCCCTATGCTGCTGAACCCACCCATATTCTGCCTCTGTATCTGATGGAGCATTCCTGGTGGCCCCTATGGCGCTGAATGCGCCCCCCCCTCCTCTCCCCCAACTATCCATCTACAACCCCCCCCCCCCCCCCCCCCCCGAAACACACACACACACACACACACACACACACACACACACACACACACACACACACACACACACACACACACACACACACACACACACACCCTGACTCAGAATAAATGTATTTTGATGATGTATATTCACCACCACTGGCAACAGGCAGCTCTGAGATATGACTTGCCTACTTCATCCCTTCATGTCCTGACAGAATACTGATAGTATGGAACTGTAGTGGTTTTTTCCACAATTTGGCTCAGGTGTGACATCTTTTGTGCAATTTTGTTGTTTCTTTCTTCAACCTCCAGGAAACTTGTTTTCCAGCAATGTGGACCCCTACCTTCTGTGGCAATTGAGACTATTTTAAGAATCACACTGGCTGTGAAGAAGTGTTGAGTGGTGTTGAGTGGTGTTGAGTGGTGACTGCCTGTAGTTTATGGACTCTGTCTACAGGAAACATGTTCCACTCAACACAATTTTGTAGGCTGTGGCTGTTTGTGTGAAGGTATTTCTGGTATTTACCACCTGTAATATGTATCTCCTTCCCAACGATGAAGTGTCTGAGAATAGTTGGTTTGCACTGTTTCTTTCAGCTTGGAAAAAGATGTCTTGCTTCTTTTCATTAGCTAAGTTTCAGTGACCTCCAGAATATTTATATAGTTTCCGCCACTGCTAATACTAACCTTCTAAGTGTAGTATGCAGTTTCTCAGCTTGTGTTGTGTTGGAAGTCATTAATTTTTACAAATAAATCTTCGCTTCCTGCACTATCTGACACTTTGATGCGTACAGTAGTTAATTTACACACCCACAAATTGTAAAAGGAAACTATCAGTACTGGGGTGACAGATTGCAGTTTACTTCCAGTTATTTCATGCAAGTAACACCAACACACATGTGTATAATTTTCTGTAAACAAGTTAAAAACAGAGAGTTGTACTTACTACAACTGTGAGTCTCCCTCAAAAGTTAATGATGATTGTGTTTGTCCGCACTGGGTCATAAACAGATTCCATAATTTGTACTTTTTTTTCAGCTTTCCCTGGCTCTCTCTGCCTGATGTGTTTCTTATTGACCATTGCATCACCTGACTAATATGATGCGTTCTTAGAGAACACATTCAGCTAAGGAATTTGAAGTAAACGACCTATCTGCATAACAAATTTATCAGGCCAAAGTAATACTTGGGCATATTTGATACTTTTTCATGCAATTTATCTGATATCTGCATAGCCCACAATTAGATAACAGTGAACAAGTAAAAACCTTTTTCCCAAAAATGAATGCTCACCAGTGAATTGGTTCCCAAAATTGAATGAGTTGGTCCATCTCTAATGTTTGTTGCCTATCATATAAATTGCTCTATAAATCATGAGCATTTGGTGCCTGTAAACTGCATGTTATGCAAGAGTCAATTTCAAATGGTTCTTTCTCAGCATAGTTATTCATATATTGCCTAATATTTCAAGCCTGTCAGTACCAATTTAAGTTGCTTCTCTCAATAAATGAAGCAGTGTCATTTTTTGCAGTTGGAGTTGAAAGTAGGGAAACACTAACACAATCTTACCTATCTTCTGTACTGAATGTGCAGACTGAGAACATGAAGTGAAACTAGAGCTGACTTCCTGTATTTCTGACATATCTTCACCACCTTCATTAATGTCTTCTTTGGGTGATTCCAGTTTTACTACTGTACTCTGAAAAAATGATTTAATTGATCCTTGCAAAGGTCTTCTCTGAGCTGTTCGCAAGCACCCACTATTGTATTCACTTGCTGATGCCTATGGGTGTGCTGCTGTTACATCACTAAAAATTAAACTCTGAGACACTCTAATGTCTAAAGCATTGTAAGAGGTGAATTTGGTAAGCATTGTCTTGTTTAAGTAATGTTTCTTTCATTTCAAGTTTTTGTGATCTGATGCGATACTCCATAGATATTGATAGAAATTGATTTAAGTTTTGGTGCTAAGTTAAGCTTCGACATCAGTGGAATATGGGGTGTGGCAAAAGTAGAAAGGAGAATTTTTTCCCCATGTAGAGGAGGGATGTAAGGGTGAGAGCCTTATCTGTCTACTACACACTGGTGTCACTTATGGCATACCTGCCTGCAGATAATCAGCAGCTGTGACATAAATTACACAGGGGAGTAACAAGGTTGTGTGAAAGCATATCATGGAATTGTTCATGTTGAAACACACTCGTTATGCTATTTATTTTTCACTTGTCACACACAACAGTGTGCCACACAACTATAGTCCTACAGCATTTAGATCACTAGAGTTGGCAGCAGTCATAAACAAAAGACAGTTGACATGAAGTGTATTGACATTTACCAGTAACAAGCAGAGAGCCAAAGCTCAGCTCAACATTGCAACTTGTAGGTAAAGTGTCACTGCTCACTGCTGCAAAACTTCGCAATCCAGCTGTCATTGTAAGTGTTCAATAGACAAAATTTTATATAATTCTGATTACAACTAATAATTGCCATATTTTAATGTAAGCAGTTTTGAAGGGAAAGGCAGGTTGGGTTGGGGGAAGCTTCACGGCTCAGGGTCTCAATCGCTGAAATCTTGAAATCAGGGTCATTACCGATATAGTCAAAGTCTTCATTTGAGATTTCGCTGAGTCATTATTGAACATCCACATCTGTCTCGCATAAAACATGTTGCATAGAACATATTGTTCGCTTTATGTTGTTCACTAAGATTCCTTAAAAATCATACGTTAATGTACTGTCCCACCAGTTGATGTAGGCCACTAAGCAAAAGAATGAAAATATACTGGAAGTATGACAGAAGTCCGGTTGAATTTAGATTAGAATAAAGCAGCTCATCCAGTACTGTTTTCTGCTTTCCAGTTGTCATAAGAATGACTTTTTGGTTGTTCAGCATAAGGCTTTAAAATTTTAAACAATGTGGATGTATGGGCATTCAAATCTATCATCTACGTAATCTTCTATAACAATGTAGAGGTGCATTTTCATATTCTTCCTGCTTGTGTAAAGTATAACTGGGACAAAAACACTGGATTGTCCACCAGTGCCTAGGTTAGTGAGAGTAATCACCTCAAAATGACCTGCAGTCAAATCAAGTCGTCGCTCACCTCCACTCAGTCTTGGGATGTGTTACTGCAATTTCCACCTCAGCAGATTAACAATGTTCTTATGGGGAAGTGACTCAGTACCTAGGTGACATATAACTGCCCATCTAAACATAACAAGGACTGATAAAAAATAAATAAAATAATGTACTTATCAACTGGCGGCAGGAGAAAACGCACAAAAGATGTGGAAAAACATGAGATTTTGAAGGCAGCGGCTCTTTCTTCTGGCAAACGGTTTGGAGGGATACGAAGAGGGATGATGGAAAAGGACAAGTGCACTTTTGGAAATGAGAAATGTTTTGGGAAAGTCACCCCGAACCCTGGTTCAGGAGAGACGTACTGTACCAGAGGGGAAGGAAAGACTTGACTGTTGGTGCTAGTACTAGATGAGGCGTTTTTTTTGTGAAAGGAGATAGTAAAAGACTGTGACATTAGCTTTTGTGTCTAAACCAATGTTTATTACGCTGGTCAGACAACGGTTCAAAAATCAAAGAGTAGAGCAAATTAGTAAAATAAAATTTTATTATTTTATGAATTCTTATTGCTGAATACAGGCCCTCCAGTTCATAGTGAGAAAGGTCCCATGGGACTTTCAACTGACCCAAGGCTTCATCTGGAAATAAGATATATTTAGTCAGGTTCCTCATCGGTCAGGAATTTTTCATGGGTTCCTGATGACATAGTGATTGGCCTTACGTAACAGTGCTAGTGATCAACACTATCAAAACTTTGATAGTCTCGCACAAGATAGCCACTGGCAAAACAGTTCTTCACTAAAATCTGAAGTTTTTGATAACTATTTTGTCATGTTTTTGAGGCACTAAAATATAAGTTATGTCTACTGTAGCTGCCTCGTTATACAGCCTGGTGCCAAAATATCACCGCATCTTTTTGAAAAAATTGATTTGCATGCATGCAGAAACAGACTTTACTTCGAGCAGCTGCAACTTTGCACAATCTTTGTATTTTCATAGATTCTTCTGCAACACAGTTTGAATAGGATATTATCTCAGTTATACTACTGTGGTCTTTTATAGTAACTGGCTTATAGGAACTGGGTTCAGACCCAAGGTAGAGTTTGGAGACTGGCAGTAGATACTAAGCAACTGTAAATGACAAAAATTAAACAGTTTTAGTGGGACAGGAAATAGTATACAGTGATCATTCACTGTCCTGTCATTCAGATCTAAACATTAGCTGTATGTTAGTTTGTGATCCTTATATTTGGTCTTACTAGGTCCACATAAGTGGGCAATGTTATCTGCATAATTTTCTAAAAAGGCCTTCATTACTAGAATGACAAAATAGGTCTTGCAGCTAAATGTTAACTTCCGATATTGGGGCATGGGAGCAATCATAAACTAGAATTTTTATTCAGAGTCTGTGCTTGTGAGACCTCAATTCACCTTTTATCAGCAGATTTAATGGGCTAACTGTTCCTTTTACTTACAGGTAGTTAAATCTGTCATGTTCAAAACTTTCATGTGGCAATTTTCTTTCTTGTAGGTTGCATGGTTCTTATGAGGCACTTAAAGGTGGAACAACATGTGAGGCAATGGAAGATTTTACAGGTGGTGTTACAGAAATGTTTGAGCTCAAAGAAGCCCCACCAAATTTGTACAAAATCATGCTGAAAGCTTATGAACGCAGCTCTTTAATGGCATGCTCAATTGAGGTTTGTATTCTTTTTTTTTTTTTTTTTTTTTTTTGTATTGCTTATGAAGTCTAAATATTCATTTAACATACTCATGGAAGTACTAAGTACAAGGTTTAAAAGACTCCACCCACTTTACCAACCCCAATCCTTACTCCCACAATTTCCTTTGACTCCATCCTCCTAAGGTAACAAAAGTAAGACATCAGTTCATTCTAGTATGAAAACCTATTGACCTATTTGTGATTAAATGCTCTCAAAATGTTTAACGTGAGCTACAATAAGATACTGCAATACACACACCTTGCCCCTTTTTGCTCTTTTCTTAACGTTGACCTCTTAAAATTGACCAACTACTAGTGTAGTTTCTAGCTACCAATTACAATTTATTTTGTTAGATAATCAAGTGATATTGTTATTACAAGTCAATCTCTTGATACTTCCGTTGCATCCTTGACACTAGCAGAAATTTGTTGTTAAAATGTGTCCTGCAATTGTAAGAGACTTCTGTAGCACTATTTGCTGTTCAGCAATGTCTTACATGTAATTTTCAAGAAAAACATTCCTGAACTTGCAATAGGATGGGCCTTTACATACACAAAGAAACAAGCAGTGTTCATGTAAGATGGACCTCAGGCACATAAAAGTAACATTGTTTGAGATGTAGTGAATGATCTTTACAATGATGGATGTATAGGTACAGGAGGATGGAGTTCTATGGCCTGTACAACTCCCATCCTCAATCCTTTGAATTATCTGCTGAACCACAGGAAACAACTGGTGTATGTGTCAGAAATTTCTAATGCAGGCACATTTAGCAGTGTATCATGAAAGCATGCAAAACACATTTGACAGTGTCCACATGTGTTGTAAAGGGTTTGAAAATTCTAGAAGAGGCAAGCAGAGGGTATTTTAAACATTTCTTACAACTTTCTGTTCTGTCACTAATAACAGAAATAGTAAGGATTTTTGAACACATACTTTTTTCCTTGCCTATGTGCAAGGAATCAGCCATTAAAGTTTATAAAAACATTTATGGCACGCTGTATATGGTCCACCAAGTCATGGAGAACTTCCCATTGTATTTAAGGATGGACTTCTGTCTCTGTTGAGTGAGGTGACACAGTTGGTGACACACTGAAATCACATTCAGAGTGACTTGGATTCAAACAACTGTAAGGTCAAATAGATCTAAGTTTTTCTTAGTTCCATTAAGTAGCTTAAGCTGAATGTCATGATGGTTACTTCAAAAATAACATAACCAAATTCCTCTCAGATCCTTGCACACCCTGAACCTGCATTCTAACTTCAATGGTCTCATCTTCAATGGCATACTACAGCTTAATCTTTCTTCTTTACCTAAAACTCTTCACCACATGAGCCTGAGAAACTGCTGTAAAGAACACCTTTAGCAATTACTGAATGCTGTTAACCAGGCACTAGTAAAGTAATATCTCTAGTTACATTAAGTATTAGCCACAGTACAATCTATCTTCACTCGGTTCAAGATACACAGAGCAGCTGTTTCAACTGGCATGTCTGCAGAAGTTATCTAGATCTACATCTATACTCTGAAAATCATTGAGAGATACATGGTAGAGAATACATTCCGCTGTACAAGTTACTAGGGTTTCTTCCTGTTCCATTCACGTGTGGAACATGGGAAGAACGACTGTTTGAGTGCATCTATGCATAGTGCTGCAATTATGCTAACCTTATCCTCATGATCCCTATGTGTGTGATACGCAGGTGGTTTGTAGTATATTCCTAGAGTCATCATTTAAAGCTGGTTCTTAATACTTCAATAGACTTTCTTGGGATAGTTTACATCTATCTTAAAGAATCTTCCAGTTCAGTTCTTACAGTATTTCTGTGACACAATCCCACAGATCAAACAAACCTGTGACCATACTGCACCTCTCTGTATATGTTAAATATTCCCTGTTTGTCTTACCTGGTACATGTCCTAAGCACTTGAGCAATATTCTGGAACAAGTTGCATGAATGATTGGAAAGCACTCTCCTTTGTAGACTGATTGCACTTCCCCAGTATTCTACCAATAAATCAAAGTCTACCACCTGCTTTGCTCATATTCCATTTCATATTCCTACAAAGTGCTATGCCCAGGAATTTGTATGCCCAAGCCGATTCCAAAGGTAACTGATTCCAATGGTGACTTATTGATATTACTGTCGTAGGATACTAAGTTTTCTCACTTTTGGAATGCAAACTTTTACATTTCTGAACATGTAGATTAAGTTGGCAATCTCTGCACCATGTTGAAATCTGACCAAAATCTGACTGCATATTTATTCAGCTTCTTTCTGATAGTACTTCATTATAGATAACTGCCTCATCTGTTAATATTGTCTGCAAGATTGTTAATATACGATATGAACAGCAAGGGTCCCGACACACTTCCGTGGGGTACACCTGAAGTTACTTATCTGATGATGACTCTACATCCAAGATAACATGCTGTGTGCATTTGTTCTGCACAAGAATCCTTATTTCACATTGTGGAGTATACTTTGGGTATCAGTGTCATTTTGCCACTTTCCCATTAAATTTTCAAATGAGCACAGAACAAATGATAGCATTCCTGTGATTCTACCATCATAGCCATTTTGTGTGATTTCTGAGGGGGGAAGTACTAAGTTGCACAGTCCTTGGAATGTTAATGGTAAACCTTTGTGACAAATCTTGCCCCTCCTGTAGCATTTGCTGCTTGAGTTGGATGAATGTTTCCGTAGTGAACTCATGCTTACTAAACAAACCCTTGACAGTTTCTCCTACTATTTGGATCTCCTCTATTAATCCTCCTTTTCAAGGGCCCTGAACAGTGAAAATGAGTTACTGAAGAAATGCTAATACTTCTTGAGCCTTTGGCCTGCCAGTAGTTTCTCCCATGAAATTATATACATGAAAATTGATGCCACCAAGATTATATGTACCTCCTAAAATTGGTAAAGGTATATTACTAGAACCCATTGTTGACAGCACTGGAGACTGACTGAATCTATGATCTGAGCTAGTACCTGAAGAATGTTCTCAGTACTTATGTAGACTAACAAGAACACTTTACTCATAACTTGTGGGAATTTGTAAAACAATATAGCCATTTCAAATTTCACAACACTGATATTTTTGCCAGTTTTTATGTGCTTTCCTCCCTCTTTAAATGGGTGCCACTTGAGGGTCCATAGAGTTAATTACCAAAAAATCTGATGATGAGACAGTGCATATGTATAGGCACGTCCTTAGGCATGTAAAACAACCTTGCTGCTTAATAAACCACCATATTTAAGATAAACCAGTGAGACAAATGTGTGTTGTTTACAATTTTTGTAGAGCTCTTCCCATAATTTGTGGTGGTAGGTGCTTCCTTTCCTATATTATATTTGTCTGTTAAGATTTACTGCAGTTGGAATGCATGATGGATTTACTGATTGGGGAAACTGTCATCAAAATATTGAAATTCAATTGGGCTGTTACCAGGATAAGAAATGACGTGAGCTCTCTGGCCAGAGTCTGCATGTTGTGCGAGATGACAACAACTTCTAGTTTCACAACAGCATATATTAACTGTGGCACAAAAGATTAATCCTAGAATCTAATATGTATTTAATCATTTGAAGAATATTGTAGTAACAGCTATTGCAGCTAACATGTTGAATGACAAAGTCGAAGTAATTTACATTGCCAACAGCTCTGTATAGTATGGAGTAATGTTGTGACAGAGACATAGTATTCTAGAGACAGCTTGTCATATCTGTGTAAATGAATTATATGGTCATGTAAAATTTACAATAAATTTTGCAGTTAATGTTGAAATGCCCTTATTGCATGTGTGTGATTTTCAGTAGCAAGAAATTTAATTTATATTTTTTTATCTGATAGTTAAAAATATCAATGTGTTCTCTTAACTATTATTTTTGTATTATTAAAAGAACTGTCACCAAATATTGAATATTATGTTTTAGCCAGATCCAAATATTACAGAAGCACAGACTGCAGAAGGACTGGTGAAAGGCCATGCATACAGCATAACAAAAATTAAATATCTTGACATAGCTACTCCACGTATGACAGGAAAAATTCCTCTCATACGTCTCCGTAATCCATGGGGAAATGAAGCAGAGTGGAATGGACCATGGAGTGACAAGTATGTACTATGTATGACTTTTGAACCAACTTGTCTCACGCTTTACCACTAAATATCCTCTTATAAATAAAAGTTCCTTATTAAAAAACAATAAGACCAATGAAAAATCCAGAGAAATACCTAATAAATACGTAAGACTTGTAAATGAAAACAATTTAAGAGAACTGTGGGGATGAAGGAAAAAAGAGATAAAGATGTGGGCGAAGGTGAGAAGGTGACTACACAAAATCAGAACAACTGTGAAAGTAAAGGCAATAGCTGGCTCAGAGCAACATATTTGCAGGAAAGAATGAATTGACAGAAAAACTTATCTTTTGTATGACTGTCCTAGTTTTGCATTAAACACCTCTTCTAAGACCAGTTATTTTTGTTAAAAAGTGAAGATTCTGGTTTCTATTTTCAGTGTTGCTCAAGGTTTACTACATTTTTTGAATGCTTGTAGTATTTTCATTTCGTTGTTCCACAGGATGGTGAATGCTAGCCTATCATCTACAAATGTTTACCACTAGTGCAGTAATAAAAAATCCACTTTAATTTTTCTTTAGAACTGAATATGTAAAAAACCCCTGTTTTTCCTCTTACCAAAACGAAGATGTTTCTTTATCATACTTATTACTAACCCAGGTTGAACTAGATCATTCCCAAATAGGACAAAATCTCCTACTCATTTGAAATTAAAGCTTAAGTTATTGTCTCACTGTCTTCTGCTTTCACAGTCTTCATCATTATTTGTAGTTGTCTAACAGAATCTGTCTTCTGACTGAGGTCGCCACTAATCCTTGGACTGCTTTTGTGTGTTAAATTGTGGCAACACTCGTGTCCCCAGTTGCCCTAGCTTTGTTAACATGTAGAGTTGTATTTTTACTCAGTTTTTCTAGTAGCTGTTACACGCTTGGTCTGCTCAGTTGGGAATTCCTGTCTCTGTTGGCTGTTGTGGTCTTCTGTTGAGGTTTCCATCTTTGTGTTGGGTTAAGACTTGTTTCTGTGAAGAAATTTCATGCCATTGCAGTTGTACAGAGGAAGAAAACTTGGAGATTCTCAGTAGAGCTGATGGTGAGCATTAAATATCTAACCGAATCTTGAACTTACATACCTGAGCCATGTACAGCAGTTGGTTCAACACATCTGTCTGTTTTTATAACAGGTGCAAGATCTTCAGAATCTGAAGTCCCTGAAAATGAAGGTGAGAGTGTGGGTTAGAACAAGACTGAATCATTCTCCCATTCTCTGATATGTGTAATAGCAGAAAAGATTAAACAAATAGATTTTGCTCGAACATCAAGGCAAGATAGTAAGATAAGAGAAACTGTTTGTGATACTGGAAGTTCACTGACCAAATTGGATCAACCTCTACACACACACTTCAGAAATGGAAGATATGGGTCTTCTTTAAGAAACTGAAAAAAATTTCTGCATAATGATCAGGCTAAGAATATTTTGAATTTTTAAGGTGCTCTACTCATCAGGGTGATAAATTATACAACATAACACATTGCAATGGTGCTATCCGTGCAATATTTCATTTCCCACAGGAGTGATACGCGTTGCAACAGCTTTCCATTTAATATATCAGCCTGGTCACAGACAACCTCCAAACATGTTACAAATTTACTAAACTAGAATGAGGTATCACTCTCTCTAAGGAATTAAAAACAATTTGGACATATTGGCTACATTTAATATGTAGCAGTTCATGATCTAAGAACCACCATATTTAAATTGGTCTATGACAATATTTTTGCTGCAGACTTTGCAAAATACATGCTGTGTTTTACTTAATTTCAAAGTACCACAGTAATTATGTGCAACAGTGAAAGGAAAAGTAGTGAATTATCAAACCATTATATTGAAGTCTCCCCGTTTTCTGGTGCATCCGTCCCGTCTCCCCGTTTTCTCGTGCATCCTTCCCGTCTCCCCGTTTTCTCGTGCATCCTTCCCGTCTCCCCGTTTTCTCGTGCATCCTTCCCGTCTCCCCGTTTTCTCGTGCATCCTTCCCGTCTCCCCGTTTTCTCGTGCATCCTTCCCGTCTCCCCGTTTTCTCGTGCATCCTTCCCGTCTCCCCGTTTTCTCGTGCATCCTTCCCGTCTCCCCGTTTTCTCGTGCATCCTTCCCGTCTCCCCGTTTTCTCGTGCATCCTTCCCGTCTCCCCGTTTTCTCGTGCATCCTTCCCGTCTCCCCGTTTTCTCGTGCATCCTTCCCGTCTCCCCGTTTTCTCGTGCATCCTTCCCGTCTCCCCGTTTTCTCGTGCATCCTTCCCGTCTCCCCGTTTTCTCGTGCATCCTTCACGTCTCCCCGTTTTCTCGTGCATCCTTCCCGTCTCCCCGTTTTCTCGTGCATCCTTCACGTCTCCCCGTTTTCTCGTGCATCCTTCACGTCTCCCCGTTTTCTCGTGCGTCCTTCCCGTCTCCCCGTTTTCTCGTGCGTCCGTCCCGTCTCCCCGTTTTCTCGTGCGTCCGTCCCGTCTCCCCGTTTTCTCGTGCGTCCGTCCCGTCTCCCCGTTTTCTCGTGCGTCCGTCCCGTCTCCCCGTTTTCTCGTGCGTCCGTCCCGTCTCCCCGTTTTCTCGTGCGTCCGTCCCGTCTCCCCGTTTTCTCGTGCGTCCGTCCCGTCTCCCCGTTTTCTCGTGCGTCCGTCCCGTCTCCCCGTTTTCTCGTGCGTCCGTCCCGTCTCCCCGTTTTCTCGTGCGTCCGTCCCGTCTCCCCGTTTTCTCGTGCGTCCGTCCCGTCTCCCCGTTTTCTCGTGCGTCCGTCCCGTCTCCCCGTTTTCTCGTGCGTCCGTCCCGTCTCCCCGTTTTCTCGTGCGTCCGTCCCGTCTCCCCGTTTTCTCGTGCGTCCGTCCCGTCTCCCCGTTTTCTCGTGCGTCCGTCCCGTCTCCCCGTTTTCTCGTGCGTCCGTCCCGTCTCCCCGTTTTCTCGTGCGTCCGTCCCGTCTCCCCGTTTTCTCGTGCGTCCGTCCCGTCTCCCCGTTTTCTCGTGCGTCCGTCCCGTCTCCCCGTTTTCTCGTGCGTCCGTCCCGTCTCCCCGTTTTGTGGTGCGTCCGTCCCGTCTCCCCGTTTTGTGGTGCGTCCGTCCCGTCTCCCCGTTTTGTGGTGCGTCCGTCCCGTCTCCCCGTTTTGTGGTGCGTCCGTCCCGTCTCCCCGTTTTGTGGTGCGTCCGTCCCGTCTCCCCGTTTTCTCGTGCGTCCGTCCCGTCTCCCCGTTTTCCGGTGCGTCCGTCCCGTGTCCCCCCCCCCCTTTCCGGTGCCTCCGCCCCGTCTCCCCCCCCCCTTTCCGGTGCGCCCGTCCCGTCTCCCCCCCCCCCCCCCTTTCCGGTGCGTCCGTCCCGTCTCCCCCCCCTCCTTTTCGGTGCGTCCGTCCGTCCGGTCTCCACCCCCCCCCCCCTTTACGGTGCGTCCGTCCGTCCCGTCTCCACCCCCCCCCCCCTTTCCGGCGCACCCGGCCCGCCTGCCCCCCCCCGCACCGCCCACCCTCATCTGACTACTTCATAGAGATGGCAGAGCTCCAGGAAAAACAAGATTTTCTTGAATTTATATCTCTATCAAGAATTGTGCAGTCCAATGAGATACACTGAAAATAGTGATGTGTTGAACATTAATCTCTTTTGATCATGTTTGGATAGAGGCAGTTGCCTTAGTTTTTTTTACTTTCTTTAAGTGAATGCCAGAGTTAGGTTCGCCAATAAATGTAGCAGCAATGTCTTTTTCTCATATCTGTACAATGAAAAAATGTGCTCAAATTGTAAGACCACTCTTCTCGTATGACTTGAACAATGTCCTGCCATCGACCTTAATGATTTAAAAATAAGTTAATGATCGATAAAAATGCTATGGAGAAGGAAATGCCAGCCTGCTATAAATGAAACACATACTAACACATTACAAGGAAGAAGATTTAGGGTTTCTTCAAATACAGTGATCCCTATGAGAGTGATGCATCTGGGGCTAAAGTCTACTCATAGATTCCAAGTACCATTCATCTTCAAGCACCTATCAATTCAGGTGTTTCGGCACCTCTGTGATGTTCTCTAGAGAGTCTAACAAATCTGTGACCAATTGTGGTGCCTTTTATGTATGTGTTAAATATTGTATATTACTCCTATTTGGTATGGCTGCTACAAACTTGAGCAATATTCTAGGATGAGTAGCATGTTATTTTGTAGATTGCTTGCATTTTCATATCTTATCAGTGAACCATGGTCTCCTACCTGCTTTATTTAAGAGTGAATCTCTGTGATCATTCCCTTTCATATTCCAAAAAATTAATAAATACAGATATTTCTAGTCGTAGACCGATTCCAATTACGAACACTTCATTTCTGCATTTTGTGAGATGCACAATTTTACTGTTGGTCTTTGCAGCACTCTGAAATCTTATCAAGATGTGAGTGAATATTTGTTCAGCATATTTTCAGGTAGTACTTAATTTTAGACAACTTCATCATCTGCAAAAAGTACTATTAATATTGTCTGCCAGGTTATTTTAATAAAACATGGACAAGAAGTGTTGAAATATCCTTTCTTGTGGTGTGTCTGAACCTGTGCCTATTTCTATTGAATACTTCTGGCCTCCATCTCTGCTAGCTTCATGCCCCACATCTATCCCTTTCCCCATCCCAGGAGCCTGACCATTCTCATCCTGCGTGTACAACCTCTTACCCACAGTCTCCCCTTCCTGTGTTCTGTCTCCCCCTCTCAAATCCACTCCTTCACATCACTGCCATCAGGCATTGCATGAACTCACTTGTGCTGGTGCCCATGTCACATCCCTTCTCCATTCATCTACTGCCTCCCTCTCCCACATTCTTATCATATATACCTGCTGCCTCTCCTTCTCAGCTGGTGTTCAGTATATCATGGGGGAAAAAGTGCAAGTTGGTCTTGGATGACCAATGTTGTAGATATCCATGCCGTTTGGCATGCAAGAGGCCATTCTCTTTGTGGTACCTCATTATGTTTGCTCATGGAATATTTTCAATGACTCTGCAACAGATGCGTATCCAGGATATCGAACGATAATTTTATGGACCACTTCTGCTACACTTCTTGTAGACAGGTGTGACATACTTTCTTCCAACTCCTGGCGACAGTGTTTTGTTAAAGGTAGCTGAGTCCAATAGTGTATAAAATCTCACAAGGCCTCAACCAAGTCCTTGAGCCTTATTATTTAGTAAAAATTCTTAAGTAACTTCTTACAAATAATCTCGTTCTCAAAATTTCAGTAAACTGTGATGTAACCACCATCAGCCATTTGGTATCCACTTCTGGGTAATAACTGCCACCAGATATTTCCTGAACTACAGTCTTAAAACATGCCTTCTAATGTCATCTATCTACCTTCCATAAATTTGTCTTCTGTTTCTTGGAGTCCAGAAAAGAACTTCCTTTTTCCAATCTGTCCTCCATCTCTGTGAGTAATGCACAACTCACTTCCACCATTTTTTCATCACTCTGATATTTATGGCTCCCATTCCATAATCCATTTCTCATTTATCTGCTCACCCCTTCTCCCCCCCCCCCCCCCCCCTGCCCCTCTCTCTCTCTCTCTCTCTCTCTCTCTCTCTCTCTCTCTCTCTCTCTCTCTCTCTCTCTCTCTCATTTGCAACATGCATCTCTGTGTTAGCTAATGAACCACTATAAAATTTTGAATGCTCTTCATCTTAAAAGATCACATCTCACTTTCATGAGTCAAAACAGTTAGTAAAAAAATCTATTTTTAACATTCTGCTTCATACACCTTGGAAGCTTCATTGTGAAAATTTATTTAGTTCATAAACAGCACTAGAGAACAGCTTTACACTTTTAAATTACTTGGCAAAAGAGAAGTGAATCCCCCAGGAGAGGAGGAGATGAAACTTCACAGGTTGAGAGTGTATGTGACATTATTTCAATGAGAACAAAAAAACGTTAAATTTACAAAGACCTTTTCAGTATCACCTCACTTATTTGTACTGTATTGCACCCATTATGGCCTGTATGCAGGCATTGATTTGGTGAGGAAGGGTTTTGGAAAGCCATTGTATCCTCTACTGAGGGAAGCTGGCCAACAACTGTTGTAACTGGTCCTTGATAACATTGATACTGGAGGTGGGCTGGAGTTGTTTGAACTGATCCCATGCTTGTTCTATCAGGGACAGATCTGGATCTTGCTTCCTATGGGAGTACCCGATCATTGTGCAGATAGTTCATATAGTCATGTGCCATGTGTAGGTGAGCATTGTCCTGTTGAAGAATGGCACCATCATACTGTTGCATGAGAGGTAATGAACAAGGATGTAGAATGTTCATGAAGTACTGTTGTGCCATCACAAATCCTTAAATCACTATGAGTGATGTTGATGAAGTTGTACCAAATGGCTCCCCAAACACTGAATCCAGGAGCAACAATGCTTTGCTTTTCCAAAACTTTTGAAGAATTGGAACTCTTCCATGTCACTACCATTATTGCTGGTGATTTTCATCTGTAGTAGTGCAGAACCAGGATTAATTGTTAAATACAGTGCCACATCATTCATCAGCAGTCATTGCTTCCCAGTGATGCCAACACTTGGAATGAAGCCATTTTTATTTTGGCATTAATGGCAGCCTATGGATAGAACGGTAATCCCCTAGTTCTACTAGTCAATGACCAATGGTGTAGGATGACAGAAAGTTGCAGGGAGTCAGTTCCTTGTTCTCAGATGGCAGGTGCTGATGTGAAGGAGTTATTGTGTGCTTTGTGCTCAGTGCAACAATCTTTCCTGGTGGTGGTCAGATGCGGATGGCTGGAACCTTGCGACAAATATGCCTACCCTCACATTCGCAGGCAGTGCAACATCGGGCCACTGTCACTTCTAAATGCCCCACAAATCTGGATGTTACACAAGGAGAACAGTCAGCCAAGTGCAGACTCTCACTGAGGGTCTTTCAAATTCAACTGGGTGCTGATTACTCTTCATCACACAAGTACATGGTATTTGTGTGTTACTCACAGTGATCGATCAATGTCTGATGCTGTTTACACCCTTTATATACCCTACCAGACCTGCTAACAAAACTCAACATGAATGACGCTAATGCACTCTTGCGCACATTCAGCCTGTCAGAGATAATGCAGTCTGATCATTTACGTATCTGCCAATGGTGTGTAATGTATGAAGTTACACTGATGTCCAACCATGTTTTCTGGGTGCTTCACTTTTTTTATCAGGTTGTGTATTTATTGCCTTTTCTGCCCATCCCATGGTAGAATTCAGTAGCCTTCAGTGGTAAATTCTCATAGTACATTTTGTCTCAGATTTGAAAATTTGGTCTGAGTTACAAGACCAGTTTCAGTGGATGAAGGAATATTTTCAGGTAGTGAGACAAGATAAAATTTTCTTGGATCTTGAAAAAGAAACACATTATAAACAGGTATTCATACAACAGAACTGGTATCGTTCTAGTGAAGATATTTTAAATTTGTCTTGTGACTCCAAGGAAATGCACATTTTTGTCACCAAATGTGTTAGCAGCTATTATTATTGGAAGAACTCTGTAAGAATACTGTTTCCATTTGCCAGGGCTTACAGGTGTGAAAGATGACTTTTGAATATGGTGGCAACTGAAGATCTGAATGAAACTGATATATTACTTTCAATGTTCCATGGCAGATGCCAAACAAAATATAAAAAGGAATTGAAAACACTGCAAAAAGCTCGTTTTTGTCTCTGTAGATGAAATGGTTTGATTACTGAGGTGTCATAAATCATCACCGGCTTGGTGCAGGCCACTTCCCTACTCCCTCATTACTACTGCTACTCTGCTACTCCCCTTCCTGCCACTCCTCAGCTTGCAGTCAGTGCTGCCACCAATTCTTGTCACTAGCCTAGCAGCTGCCGACAGGAGGCATGAGGAGTGGTTTGTTTGGATCTGATTCTCTGAGACTGTAGACACAGCGGCCTTAGACAGTAGTTGTGTGTGCACGAGTTGTGTGTGAGCGACTGTGTGAATGTGTGTGTCTCGTATTCTGACAAAAGCTATGGCCGAAAATTTAGTTGTGAGAGGATGACTGTTTCTTCTGCATTCCTGTCTGTAGTTTAGCAATCATCTTCATGAACAAGTTGTCTGTTGCATGGATTGATCATAGCAGTCTGTTTGACAGGATGTCTGTGACTTATGAATAGCTTGCCGCACGAGTGGATTCCCGCAGTGGGCCAAAACCGCAAGCTGTTTCTGCAGGTATCTGAAATGGAATTCAGGAGTTGTGACTCTCTCACCACAAGTACATTGTACACGTGGTGTTTTATAGACATTGTATTTTTTCTAGTACATTTTGACACTTCAAAAGTAGTTTATATGTTAGGAAGATTGGACGATAAGAAGGAGAAAATTGTGTCAGTCACTGGCAGTTTGTACACTATGCACTCACATATTTCTCGATGGAAAAATTGTACAACACCTGTAAAATAATAGGTATAACTCAGTGGGTAATAACTGACAATAACAAATGTAGTAGAACTAACATTTTATTGGTGGTCTCTATAGTGTTAGTTTACATGATTATTTCCTGCCTTATACACTTCTTTCAACAGACATACTTTTTTCTGAGATTATTTCTGAAACCAGTGAAGATATTTTAAATTTGTCTTGTGACTCCAAGGAAATGCACATTTTTGTCACCAAATGTGTTTAGTTTTATTGAAATAAAACATCATCAGTGGTCTTAATGTAACACACATACCATTTGGCTTGCTTTCTCCATCTAAAAATCCTGCTCACATCAGGAAACACCATCATCTTGCAAGTTTTTTAAATATTTCCTAATTCGCACAACTGTTTCTTGTACCATACCTGCAAAGACTTACCCTTGAGATCTCAAAATTTGTCAGGGAAAAGTCCTAAAACTTCCATGTAAATCAGGGGATTTCACTTTTGGAGACTTGTGGCAACCATGATCCAGTGCTTGGTCAATTAAACTGCCAGACTTGAGCCTCAGTTCTTCTACATGCTCCATCAATTAGATCATCACTTCTGAATGTGTCATATCAATCAATCTGTCCTTTTAACTGGATTGTGCCATAAATTTCTTTTCTCCTCATTTAGATTGAGCACCTTACCATTAGCTTTCCAACATACTCATCTAGTCTTTGGTATTCTTCTGTAGTACTGTAGCTTTTGCTATCACCTTTCTGTATTGCTTATTGTTCATATGTAACTTCCAAATAAGGCCACATTCCACTCAAATCCTTTCTGTAAAGACTTTGGAACACCTGAGTTTATAGTGCTTATTAGCATCTTTATTTTGCTGCACAAAAAATAAGAACCGACTTAGTTTCAATGTCTCAGTTCCAGATCTAACTCCTTCATTTCACCTGGGTTAATTTGACTGCATTCTATAATCATTGTTTTACTCTGCTTTGTGTTAATCTTATAACCTTGTTTCGAAACATTATCAGTTGATATTCATGACCCTTTGATACATTTGACAAAATGATATTATCAAAGGCAAACCTTAAAGGTTTTGTTTCTCTCTCCTTAACATTAATTCCTTTTCCAAGTTTCTTATTGGTTTCCATTTTGATCAATAGTGCTGCTGTTGCACAAATAAATGAAATTTTGTACATGTTAAGTCTTTTGGTAAAGCAGTTTGTCTAGCTTCTGTCATACTATATTAAGTTTTATATCATTCATTATATTCTGACAAAAATAGTTCAAATATTTAATATATTGTTAATTAACTAGTAAACTGTCCTGTTAGTTTTCACTTTCAAGCTTCTGTCAAGAAAACAGTAAGTTGGATATTAGTTTCAGTATCAAGAGGATGCTTGTTACATCATTTTACATCTTCTGATTCCAAGCAATATATTTTTGGTTTCGTTTTTCTGTTCCTATTTTAAAGTTACATAAGTATAAGACAAATGAAACTTCTAATACTGTAATGGCAAGTGACTACAATTGCACACAGTTTTGGTTGGCAGTATCGTTTGAAAGAAATAAACATGATGTTATACTGTTTTTTGCCAATTGTTTGACATAAAACAACTTGAAATGGAAACTCTAACCTCACTCATCCTGAACTCACAACCTCATTGCTGCAATCACCCTCTTCCTCTGTTCTACCTCCCTCTCAGACTCTCTCTCCATGTCATTGTGCACTGTGTCCAATTTGTCTGTGTGAAACCAGAATGGGCTCTTGGGTGCAGCATTCCTATCTGTCACTGTTTCCAACCTTCCCCAACTTTCCCTCCCACTTGCCACCTCCATTCTTCCCTCACTCATTACACCTCACATAACTCCTTCGCTCCATTGCCAACACAGTGTAATTAGCCATGCAAGTGTCGTACCTGAACTATTCGCTGGGTTACCTGTTTAAATTGTCCGTAGAACATTTTGGGTGTTTATCATTATTGAAGAAAAATACAGTAATTCTCTGTTCTGATTTGTAGGTCCCCTGAATGGAGATTTATACCTGATAGTGAGAAAGAAGAAATTGGATTAACCTTTGATGATGATGGAGAATTCTGGATGTCCTATAATGATTTCAAGACATATTTTCACCGCCTTGAAATTTGCAATTTAAATCCAGACTCATTGACAGAAGAGGACATAACTGAAAAAGGGAAAAGAAGATGGGAAATGAGCATGTTTGAGGGAGAGTGGGTTAGAGGTGTTACTGCCGGTGGCTGTAGAAACTATCTGGGTAAGACATAGTGGAGTAAATCATCTCAGTATATGAAGTTAAATGTATGAGTTCATTGGGACTTGTAAACCAATTCTATGGTACATATGTATATCCTTTACTAAAATATGCACCTTCCTTTCTTGTTGAAAATAATTTTCTTCCATTACAAAGACAACTGTAATAGTTACATCATGGTTGGCTTTGTACACTGTAGAAACCATGAAGAACCTATGTTGGTACCTGCTTAACTATTTCCCACTCACTCAGACTTAATATGTTACTGACCTTTTGAAACATGGAACCTAATTGAAGAACCTAACAGTTTACGATGGACAAGAAGCACTACCGAAGTTGCTTTAGTGCACCCACTTTCATGAGCAAGTTTTACAAAAAACTGTAAAGGATACACACACACACACACACACACACACACACACACACACACACACACACACACACACAATCTCTCTCTCTTCTCATGGTAATTTTTCTAAATTCCATTTATTTAGATTCAACATATACATTTTTGCTTGATACACATTTACAGTGTTTATTTGCTACTGTGGTTGGACTAGACATTAAGGAGAGGGCTGCTGCTATTATTTATGCAGGCATAAGCTCTGTCTTTTCTTGATTTTCTTTGTTATGTGCTACAGACAAAGGTACTGAATTTTATCTTGGATGATCACTTTTGTATGAACACTGTGGGAGCATCCTTTCCCACCTTTCCTGATGACGTGAACCGTAATTTTCTAATCTCTAATAATATAATGCCATTTCCACCTAGTGTTGCCTGGCACCCCTCTCTCCCCCCTCGCCCCTCTCTCCCCCCTCGCCCCTCTCTCCCCCCTCGCCCCTCTCTCCCCCCTCGCCCCTCTCTCCCCCCTCGCCCCTCTCTCCCCCCTCGCCCCTCTCTCCCCCCTCGCCCCTCTCTCCCCCCTCGCCCCTCTCTCCCCCCTCGCCCCTCTCTCCCCCCTCGCCCCTCTCTCCCCCCTCGCCCCTCTCTCCCCCCTCGCCCCTCTCTCCCCCCCTCGCCCCTCTCTCCCCCCCTCGCCCCTCTCTCCCCCCTCGCCCCTCTCTCCCCCCTCGCCCCTCTCTCCCCCCTCGCCCCTCTCTCCCCCCTCGCCCCTCTCTCCCCCCTCGCCCCTCTCTCCCCCCTCGCCCCTCTCTCCCCCCTCGCCCCCCCCCTCGCCCCCCCTCGCCCCCCTCGCCCCCCCCCTCGCCCCCCCCCTCACCCCCTCGCCCCTCTCTCTCTCTCTCCCCCGCCCCCCTCGCCCCCTCTGCCCCCCCCTCTGCCCCCCTCTGAACCCTTTTGTATCTGCACAGGGATTACAGTGCTGTGAAACTGTTTGCGCAAAATATTATTACGCTACCGCGGAGCTCAACCTGGAAAAGGGAATGAAATTAGATGTGCGGGCCATTAAGCAGAGTGGGAAGGGAATGGAAGAGAATGAATACCATGTAGAGGGAAGCACAGAGCAAACACGTCATGACAACCATGAGTGATAGAATAAACGGAGCACACAAAAAGCAGAAGCATGGCACAAGGTGAAGGCCAGGTCCAAGGCAGGAGATACCTATGAACAACTGCCAGGCCAAACCTATTGCCATTGGCAGGTAGACACCTGGGTCGATGGCTCTGCATTGTCGGTGCTTTACATACGACACATACGACAGCATTCTGCACTATTCCACTACGATACTCATGCTAGCCCATCTGCATCCATCTTGATATCTGGGGATACTATATTCTGTCCCCTTCAAAAGGCCAAGTAAAGCTAAAAATGACCAGGTTCATACTAAGTCATCTGGTGCAAACCCAGAGAGGGCATGAGCTTGCTTGGTTGCAGATTGACCATTGAAGAAGACTGTGCAGACAGGCTCCACTGGAGGGTTGAAAGATGGCAGAGGCTGGGGTAAGCACCAAAGTGCAAGGAGGGGAGTGGCAGTTCAGAACCCATTGGCTCCACATCAGTAATCACGGGAGCTGCCCCCAGTGGCCCCTTATTCTGCAGTTGAAGTTAGGACAGTGGAGGGTCATCCACCACAAACAGTTGCCAACCTTCGTGACACTCGGTAGCCACTCCTGCTGGTGTCTGGAAGATCGGGCCCAAATGGCAGCCCCATGAGAGAAACGTGGCAGGTTGCAATGGTCCGGGATGTGCGATTCAAGGTGCAACAGATCCAAAAGATCCTGTGGTTGATGCCCATGCAAACATTCTGCCACACTGCACCCCATTAACCAGTGTTGCCTGGTATGAGGCAGGAAAACAAAATAGCGCATCATCATGGGACGAGGCAGTTATCAACTTCTTCATTTGGGTTTTGAACATACACACAAATTGCTCCACCTCGTGAGTTATAAGCCATTTAATGTGGGCTGGTAGTCATATGCTTGAGATAAGTGAATATAAAAGTCTGCAAACTCATGTGTGACAAATTGCTGAGTCTTATTTGAGACAATGGTCTGGATAAAGTCCTTGATAGCAAAAGTGACCAACAATACACAATTAGTTGCAATCAATATGGAGGACAATTTGGTCACATGTTTGGCAGTGTATTGACCACCAACAGCCAGATGTTCCCCAAAAATGTGCTCATAAAGTCAACATGCACACTTTCCCAAGGGTTCTCCAGAACTGACTGAGGGGAAAACTAACTCAGCAGTGCAGCCTGGTTCTATGTACAGGCTGTGCAATCGTGCACAAGCTGTTCCATGTCACAATTGATTGTTGGGTAGTAGACACCAAGCTGCACTAAAGCCTTCATGTGAAAAATATCCCTGTGCAACTCTTGCAGCATTTGGAGTATGCTAGGATGTAGTGCCAGAGACCGCCAGTTGACAGCTTTGCTCCTCCTTTGCCTCCATGAGGACACATTGGACAACACTGAGTTAATCCCACGACACAAAAATGTATACACCACACAGAATCTGCTCCTGAAGTAACACATTTGGGACATCCCATCTGTACTGCTGGAACTGTTTTCTGGATAAGCAGGTTGGTGGCTGCGATCTGCCCCTGTTGAAACAAAATATAAGTACACAGTGGTTCGACAACAAGCTCGAGGAACTGGGAAGAGGGAACTAAACTTAAGTGTATGGGTCAGCGTGTAGGGGAGCAGTGTGTCTGAACACAATGTAGAGATGAGTGTGGAGCAAAACAACCCAGTGCAAGCAACAGAATAAACTAAGCACACAGAAAACAGAGCATGGTGTGAGGTGAAGGCCAGGCCCCACATGTAGTTATCTGGATGAGAAATGCTGGACCAAGCCTATTGCTGCCAGAAGATAAACACCTAGGTCAGTGGCTCTGCACGTGCAAGGCTTCGCGTATGCCATCAGTGACAGCATTTTGCACTATTCCACTGTGATACCCATGCCAGCTCATACGCGTCCATCTCAGTATTTGCTGACAGTGTACTAAAGCCCCCAAAGAGACACCCCATCCCTTCCTCCCCCCCTGAGATTCCTATTTCAAACTGAAAACACAAACATTTTTGTTTATTTCCATAATTGTAGAACTTTGTACTGAGCTGTAAGATTTTTTTATAATTAAAGTTTCATGTTTTATTTTGCAGAGACGTTTTGGGTCAATCCACAGTACAGGATAACATTGGAAGATCCAGATGAAGATGATGAGGACAATAAGTGTACAGTAATTGTTGGATTAATGCAAAAGAACCGTAGACTGCAAAGGAAAATGGGAGCTGAGTGTCTTACAATCGGATTTGCAATGTACCATGTATGTATTTTCATGTTGAGCTTCAGTCATGATAAATCAACAGAGGCTAAAAATGCAATTTTATTTACAAAGATATTAAGCTATTGGGAGAAATGAAGCCAGTTCAGAACTAGGCATGAAAGTCACAAAGATAAAGGAGTAGAACAAGCTAGTGTAAAATGGAAACAATAAAATGAGATGTAATGAAATTAAAAACTCAAGAATTTGATGTTTGTCAGAAATACTGGGAGGGAGGAAAGTTTGGGCAGACAACAGGCATCACAAAAAATGAATTACATGAAAAAAAGGAAGGAGGTGGGGGGGAGGGGTGTTAAGATCTGGGTTGTGCGAAACAAAAACTTTGAGATTAGAAGTTTTGCAGTATAACTGTTGGAAGGAAGAATTCAGAACACTTCTTTTATGCAGAGCATATTCTGTGAGAATATATCAAGTCTTAACTATATACACTCTATGTCAGTTCATATTCATTCTTATGATGTGTTTAGTTTAACTATGCTGATGTAAGAGGGTGGACAGTGACTAGGTACCAGCTTGAGGCATTCACAGGCATTAATCTCAGGAACCTGGCTTTAACTGTGATACAACTGACAGTATATAGTGGTAATACATTTAATAGGACTGTAAATATAAAGCTGTTGATTCACAAGCTGTGTGAAGTTCAGACTTAGGATTTAGATAATCACTATCCTGTCATCAACAACCCAGTTTGCATCTCATCATCAATTTGTTGCCTGTATCATGTGTTATCCAGTTCTTCATTACTCAGTCATGATTTCTGTGGTATATTTGAACTGAAGCATATCGGCAAAGACAAGCCATACCTTTGTAACCAGTAAAGCAAAGTCAATAAGGCAAGGTCAGGCCTGTCATCAGCACTTATGTGGTGTTTATCTCCTCCCTCTGTTACTTACCATGAAATATGATGCAATGGACACAGACAAACAGTTGGAAGAGGGGCTCAAATTCCTATGCAGATGTGTGCAGTTTCTCTAAATCACATTAAGCATATGGTAGGGTGCAAACTTGTGGTCTTTTTCTGGAAGATATGGATTGTAAAGTAATTGTTGAAGTTTGATGACTGAACGTGTTGTGGTCAGCAGAAAGCAGGTTACATCTGTTTAGTGGACATTCCCATTTTAAAAGCTTTTGCAGAAGTTACAATAGAGTAGGAAGAAGGGGCTTCTTTTGAGATTTACAAAAACAATGATAAAAAAATTCACTTTTTTGGTTCTCAAAATACACATCTTTAAATCTATACATTTTTCCATGTGTTTTATCTGATTCTAGAAAACGCTGTTGATATCTCACAATTGTGATGTTGGGACGATGCAACAGCTTCTTGAGGCGATGAAACTTGATGTACATTGATTTTGAGTTGAACTGGTGGAAAATACCTGTAGTCATCCAATTTATCCCTTATGTCAAACAAAACATGTAATGAGTCTTTACACTGACATTTTTCTGTGTCAGATAGTTCATTGTTTGATAAGTAGTGTGACAAGCGGCACTGTCAGAAAGAAGGGTGATATGATGTTTTCAATAGTTTTCTTGATTTCATCATCACTGATCCATGGCTGACCAGTTATAGCTTATCATTCAGCATTCATTGTCCACTGTGACTAAAGGAATATGTGATAATTTTCTCAGAAGTCCTCAGAGATCAAACCACTTCTGTTGATTTTGGTTTACCTTGTTGGAATACTTGAATAGCTGAGAGATCCTTAGTCTCCATCTCCAATGAAAAGATCCAAATTTTGTTTTCGGTTGTGATGTTCTATGCAGATTTATACAGATTTTCATTTCTTCAGTCAAATTTTTCGAAAATTTACTTACACTAATTGATGTGAACTCATTTTTGAGTCTCATTTGTAATGTAGGAACAGATTTTTATTGCAGTTAAAAAGTTGATGCAAAAATTAATGTACTGCAACCTTTGATAGGCATTAGAATGTTTGTATCCCAAAGCGAGTCAAGAACTCATCCCCTTCAGTCATTTTCCACACACAATTGATGTTTGCTATAACAGCAATCAATTTTGGTCAACCTTCACAGAATACACTAATGAAAGGAGCAGCATGACAAAATTCTGCAAAATAATAGTAGACAGTTTTTCTGTAGATAATTGATTGCCAGACATTGAAGGAAGAGATTTGAAGTACTGATTTTGAGTTAAACCTTCAAGAAAATTGTAAAAAGTCATCCCATTAAAATATGGTTTTTAAAAAGTGCCTTTATAAAGGACGATACAAGAGTATTGCCTCACTGTAAAGATTTGTGGTATAGATGGGATTAGTGTCAGTGGCAGTGAAAATCAGAATCTGTGACAATGTTGACGTCTCTTATGGCAATAGTATACAGCAGATCTCTATAAAAAAAAATCTGTGTCCAGTAAATAGAAGAAAACATGTCCCACGGCATACAAGGAGTATAGCAGAAGTCAACAAAATTACTGTTGACTATCATTGTTGGCCATTGGCTGTGGTATCTTAAAACCTATTCTGAGCTCAAATTTAATTACTGTCTCAAACAGAATGACCTCCTCCTTGTGAACCAGAAAAGATGTTGTGGACACTGATCATGCAAATTCAAACCTGCACTTTTCTCACATGGCATCCTGAAAGCTATGGATCAAGGCAATTGTATAGATGCATTGCCGGCCGGAGTGGCCGTGCGGTTCTAGGCGCTACAGTCTGGACCCGAGTGACTGCTACGGTCACAGGTTCGAATCCTGCCTCGGGCATGTATGTGTGTGATGTCCTTAGGTTAGTTAGGTTTAATTAGTTCCAAGTTCTAGGTGACTGATGACCTCAGATGTTAAGTCGCATAGTGCTCAGAGCCATTTGAACCATATAGATACATTATTTCTTGACTCTCAAAAAGCATTTGACATACCATGAAAATATACTTATTACCAAAAGTATGATTGTCTACAGCATCAAAGTTTGTGACTCAACTGAGGATATTGTGGTAGGAAGGACACAGCATGTTATCTTCTATGGAGAGTCATTGACAAATGTAGAAGTCACTCCAGGCACACCCCAGGAAACTGCATTGGGACCCCCATTGTTCATTTGTATATTCATGGCCTCAAAGACATTATTAATAATAACCTTAGACTGGGGCTGTTTATTAGCTGCCATTGCTTTAACCATTATATATGATAAATTTTGACAATATTATGAAAAGTATAGATTGCTATTCCCCATGTGGAGGAGACATTGAGTCACAGACACACACAACAAAAAAACTACTATACATTTGAGCTTCCAGACAAAAGGCCTTCTTCTAAAATAGAATATATGCACACATTGACATCCATAGCTACAGTTGTGCTGTGACTGTGGGTGTGTGTATTTAGGTATCTGTGTGGTTGTGTTTTTGGGTAAGTATGTGCATTTGCTAGGAAAAGTGAAGGAGCTGAAAAGCTAGTGTGAATAGTGTTTTCTGTTAAGTGTTTGTGTGTCACATGTCACTCAACTATAGACTAATGGTTGCCTTCCCTTTACTTTATGTATTGCGTCTTATCATGTTGTGCCTGTTATGCAGCAAAACTGATGCGCCTCTTACCCTCTAACCCCATCTCCTCAATTTTTGCTGCCCGAGGCAGCTTTTTAGTAGATACAAATATACAACCACGAGGGTTGGAACTTTAATAGTGGCAACTATTTATTTACAGCTTGTACAAAATAGATACGTGTTTCAAAGTTTTACTGACCTTCAAAGTAGTCACCAGCATTGTGTATAACCCATTGCCAGCAATGTGGAAGTCATAGAATAATCCTAGCAGTGCCAATTGTGTTGCCAGTTTGAGCGGCGCACAGTCTATTGCCCGACGAATGTGTAGCAGTTCTGAAGCAAATGCGGTGAAGTGTTTCCTTCAGTTTAGAAATCTAGTTGAACTTACGAGGGCTTAAGTCAGGGGAGTGCAGTAGGTGGTATAGCACTTAGCAACCCTATCAGTCAAACAAATCAGTAACAACTTGAGCATGGTACTACAAAATGATTATCAGATCCTGCAGAAAGTGTCATTATTTCTGTCTCTATGCTGCGCATTTTTTGAACACAACCTGCAACCAGCTTAGAGACAGAAGTGATGACACTTTCTGCAGGATCTGACCATCATTTTGCAGGACCATGCTCAAGCACGTATAGTGCAAGCTGTTACTGATTTGTTTGACTGATGGGGCTGCTAAGTGCTATACCACCTACTGCACTCCCCTGACTTAAGCCCTAGTGAGTTCAACTAGATTTCTAAACTGAAGGAAACATTTCATGGCATTCGCTTCAGAACTGCTACAAATTTGTCGCGCAGTAGACCACGCTGTTCGAACTGTCAACACAACTGGCACTGCTACGAGTATCCTATGACTCCCACATTGCTGGCAACAGGTTATACACAATGCTGGTGACTACTTTGAAGGTCAGTAAAACTTTGAACCATGTATCTATTTTGTACAAGCTGTAAATAAATAGTTGCCACTATTAAAGTTCCAACCCTCTGACATTAATGCTCATATTCTGTGAAGCACTGTGAAGCGCATGGCACAGGGGTACTTCCAATTGTACCACACATTAGAGTTTCTTCCTGTATGGAGCATGAGAACAACTGCTTAAAGGCCTATGTGCCGTTATAATTATAAGAATCTTTTATCCACAGACATCTTGACTGCATGTAATAGAAACATTATAGTTAACGAGAGTTGTCATTAGAACTAAAACTTTTGAAAAAATAAAAATATTAAAAAGCCAAAGAATAAAAATATACAAAGTAACTTGGCATGAAAGTAACATTTCAGGTTGTCAAGAAGCACTAATTGTGCCCATGTAAAATTACCTTGCCTGTTCATGCATCTTACTTTAAAACTGGAAAATTTATTTGCATTGTGTGCTTGAGCATGCTTGGCTTATATTTGTGAGAAGTGTTAAGTTACTTACATTTAAAAAACTGTAACATAAGCTTATGGTTTAATTTTTATGTTCTAGTTTTCCATTTATGACTTGTTTCTATAATAGTCATGGAATACTCCTACTCTTCATTTTACAAAGTGCATGGTTTTACATTTAAAGCAAGTTTCTTACTTAAAAAATTTATAAAGTTGTGCCTATATATGTTTGCTGTCAGAGGTTACCATTACTATTGTTTGCCATGTAATCATTAACATACAACATGGACAACAAAAGTCCCAACACAATTCCATGGGACACATCTCAAGTTATTTCTACATTTGTTGATGGCTCTCCTTAAAATATAATCTGCTCCTCCCTATCAAGAAATCCTCAGTCCAGTCCCAGACTTTATTTGGTACCCCATATGACTGAAAGTTTTGGGTATGGCACCGAGTTACACACTTTTCAGATGTTGAGAAATACAGAGTGGTGCACAAAGAAATGGCCCCAAGTGCTAGACTGTTCATTGTCACCCACCAGTTGTCATCCATTGTTTCAAAGAGCTGTTGCTTGCATTAGCTTATTTGTTGATTATTTTTTATTATTACATGTTTATCTATTTGTTGTTGTATCTGCTCATGGTGCACAATAATTCATGCATGACTGGTGAACAGTTTGTACTTGAAGCAGGTTTTTCGTGCACCACCCTGCATATCATCTGCCGGATGAACTTCATCTTTGGCCTTCAAAATGTGTAGTTCTGTCCTATGTTTGGTCAAGCATTCTTCTAATCTTGAGCCACAATTACTGTACCTGCTTTTGCACTACATGTTTAGATTTCTCCTTGAAAAATGAAATCACCACCTCTTTGGATGACTTTCTAAATATGTAAACTTCCTATTTCTTTTAACTGCCCTTTGTCTTAAATAATCAGTGTTGTTACACATGTATTATTTTGAACATTCTCAGAGGGGTCAGATCTGTTCACTGCCATTGGATCATATATATTTTTGTCATGGGTGACTTTCTGATTGATTCAAATAGGTTACAGAGAACTTAGTATTGTTTCTCAGGGTTTTTCATTGTGTCTAGTACCAACAAAACTGTAATTATCCAAATTGTGTGATTAAGGTCTCATCCATGATAGTATGATGGACATAAGTATTAACAAGCTGAGGCTTTCTCTAAAGTTTTTGAGTAATTCTAGTGTTGATAGAAACCCAGTTATAAATTTGTGCCTACCCTTGATGTTGAATCTTGTACAAACAATTTTGCAGGCAACTTTAGTTTCTGTCTCCGTGGACCTGAGTTTCCTGTCTACTGCAAAGAATACACTACCTCAGTCATCCATTATCGTGTCCTTTTGACATGCTCTTAAATGTACCCAAATTTCTCTGCTGCCAATTTCAGGTTTTGACTAGCTTTCTGTACATATGTGGCCTCTCTTCATTATTGAGATTGCTTATAGATCTTGGACTTTGTTGTGAATCCTTTGTCAGTTGTCATTAGGAAGTCTCCTTTGTGGGGAGATGATGGAGTTGCATGTATGTGGCTCTTACACTAATACTTGAAGCCTCTTACAGCTATGATTGTCTGGACAAACCTGAATAACTCTTGGGTGTACTCCACAGTCAGCTATTTGGCTAGCAGCCTCTGATGTTCAGTGCAGCCCTGACCCTGTTACGGATACCATGCAGTTCTCACTGTGTATGCCACTAGTTCAGGCAGTCACAGACTAGCTCATGACAGAATCTTTGAAGTCTCTGGTTCAGTCTTTCATCTTGGAACCAGGGGGCTACACTAAGTTCTGGAGGCAATGCTGCAGATTGTAAGCTTCTGAAATTCTGTTGGCAAAGCTGGTCTTCTCAACCATCTCTGCCAGTTGCAGGAATCATCGAAGTATGACATTGGAATGCAAATGATGGGCATATTTTGTTCCGGTCTATAGCTGGTCGCACCGTTTTCCATCAGTGGCTTCTGGAACACTTCCAGGCTCCTTCAGCAGGTTTAAACATATTGAAAGACCCTCCAACAAACCTTGTCACCCCCCCTCCCCTCACTCCCCAGGCATACATAGTGTGATCTTGCTGCTGTTTCCCAAAAGGGTACCATGATTTGCTGCAGGTTTTAACTGCTGAGAGTTAACAAGCCTACTTTTCTTCACTTGTTTCCCCTTGGCACAGGACATAGGTGGTGAGGTGTATCACACTATCTCAGTTTCAGTGGCAAATGTGCCTCAAATGTGTTGCAAGCAAATGAGTGTATGACCCATTCCATAGACCAACAACTAGCACAGTGCTCAAAGTCAGTGAGTCAATCCACAAATTTCCAGCAGCTTAGGACTAGCAACTTCATCATCTCAGGCCCGATAGTAGCATTCGCAAAGTCCTATGGTATTTCTGCATACATTTTCAACTTCTCACCCACCCAGTCTCCATCTCTGCATCTATATTCCATCACTGGAAAATCCAGGATGAAATAACAATAATAATATTATGAAAATGGTAGATTGCTACTCACCACATGAGGAGGCACTGAGTCGCAGACAAGAACAACAAATGGACTGATACACATTTTAGCTATCAGACAGAAGTGTGCCTTTGAAAGTTCGAAAGTAGGAACACACACACACACACACACACACACACACACACACACACACACACACACACACACACACATTTGCAAGTGCATTTGTTTATATGGATATGTTTGCTGTTGTCTGTAAGAGTAATTTTCTGCCTCTCTTGCAAGTCTTTGAGGTTAGAGTTTGAGTTTCAAAAAGACACGAGAGAGGCAGAAAATCACCTGTTCGAACATCACCAAATGTATTCATGTCCACAAATGCCCTTCAAAATGAGAATAAATTCTCGAAATGTGTGCAAAGTCTAAAGAAATAAGTAACTGGTGAAGTTTTCATTATTTAGGTCATGAACGTCAGTCACAGGTTTTCCTGAACCATCTAATGTGGTGAATGAAATTAAGGTCTTTTGCCTAAAAGCTCAAATGTATGTTGTGCCTGTCTATGACCCTTAAGTTTCCTCTATATAGGGAGTAGCACTCTACCCTTTTTGTTATATTGGTATATATCACTCTTATTTTCTGCTTCATTCTTGCTCTTGCTGAAGAAGTTTTAAAGCCAGTTCAAAACAAATGGGCTAAGCTTCAGCTTTTAATTTTTTGTCATTACTGTAATAACTGATCATTTTGCATCTGCTCCAGTGAGTGCTAAGCAGATAAATCTCAAAATAAATGTAACCAATGAGATACAGATGTAATTATCTGAAAGACCTTTTTCATAAATGAAGCGTCATATATTAAAAATTAAAAAAAAATTCGGTTCAATTCAGATGATTGTTTCACAGACAAGCTAGCCATCACTTACCTTCAGGAGGCACAACTCTCAGTATACTGAATACAAGCAGAAGAAAATGAATAATACTCATCATCTGAGAACCACATTTTCCTCCTTTACGGGAGAAAGTAAAAAAAAAGATGCTAATAGGGACCCAGTTTGTATGAATGAGAAGGGAGGAAAAGTTGAAGGGAAAGGCTAGGAATGTGAGAGTAATATTTTTTAAGTTTTTAGAAACAGACTATTAAGAGCTATTAAGTTGTGATGTTGCTATAGTTTTAAATTTGTAAACAACAGCAACTCAAAAACTGGCAGAGTGGTCTGTGTACAGTGAGATTTTAAAGAAAGAGATTTTTGAAAAAATGGAAATTTCACATGAACATTTTGAATGACTTACTTTTACAAAGACACACTCATAAGCTTGGTTCTGATTGATGTGCCTGCTCCTTAGTCAACCACCTTCAAACTTCCATATTTTCTCCCATCTAGAAGGAACCTATAATTCAAAAATGTAACACAGTAGTTATTTATTAAGATTAGTTTTCACTTGTTAGAGACCATACATTTTGTGAAGTTGTGGCTTTGGTACTGTCATGCGCTTCATTGAAACAGTAGCAAAACTTTTTTTAAAATTGCACTTAAATCAGTAAGTGACTGAAATTATATCCTGACACCTTACCTGAATAGTGCAAACACACAAATTCCTTGTAATCTAACAAATAATCAAGTAGATCTAAAAACAAAGATGATGTAACTTACCAAACGAAAGTGCTGGCACGTTGATAGACACACAAACAAACACAAACATACACACAAAATTCAAGCTTTCACAACCAGCGGTTGCTTCATCAGGAAAGAGGGAAGGAGAGGGAAAGACGAAAGGATGTGGGTTTTAAGGGAGAGGGAAAGGAGTCATTCCAATCCCGGGAGCGGAAAGACTTACCTTAGGGGGGAAAAAGGACAGGTATACACTCTCTCTCTCTCACTCACTCACTCACTCACTCACTCACTCACTCACACACACACGCACACACACACACACACACACACACACACACACACACACACACACACACACACCCATCCGCACGTACACAGAGACAGACAGACATTTGTAAAGGCAAATGGTTGCAAAAGCTTGAATTTTGTGTGTTTGTTTGTGTGCCTATCAACATGCCAGCGCTTTTGCTTGGTAAGTTACATCATCTTTGTTTTTAGATATATTTTTCCCATGTGGAATGTTTCCATCTATTATATTCAAATAATCAAGTAGTGTATACAACCTGATTTGTTTTGTTGAGTATTAATAAAGTATATAAAATTGGTTAAAATGAAATGGTTCCCTTCCAGCTTCCAGACCCAGATAATCTACCAAAACCACTTGGAATGGAATTTTTCAAATTCAATGCATCAGTTGCAAGGTCACCCTCATTCATCAATCTCCGTGAAGTGAGTTGTAGATTTAAGCTTCCTCCTGGTGTTTACTGCATAGTGCCATCAACTTTTGAACCAAATGAAGAAGGAGAATTTATTCTTCGTGTATTCTCAGAGAACAAAAACAATATGGAGTAAGTATTTTCGAGTGTATATTAAATGGTACTGATTCTGTTCACATTGCAGTAGGAAATGTAATGTACTTAAGTAAATGAAAATGGACATATTTTTGTATAAAATTTTTTTGCGTAGAACTCTTTCTTTAATTTATTGTGGCTGTAGTTAGTAATACTTGTAGAGCAATAAAAGAAATTAATGTGTGTTTACTAATTTAATAATCATTGTTGCCATTGCAATATCATTTTTTTTATTATGCCAAAGTTAAGTAGCAACACACTCATTTTGAAAATGTGTGGGGGTAGTGCTGTTCAAAAGTAAATAATAAAAATTTATATGTCTTACATTTATTTTTTTTCTTCCAGGGAAAATGATGAAGAAGTTGGAATGGGTGAAATAGATGAAAAAGTAAGTCTCATGAAGAAATAAAGGCTTTAATTTTCCTAATTTATATTTTGTATTAATTTCTGCAGCTATTTGACAGTTGTAATTTAAATAATGAGATACTATTTGTAATTAATGAGAGCGGAAGCTATTCCACAATAGTCACACTGATCCATATGTGATACCCAACTATTAACATTAACACCTTCTGTGACACAGGTTTTGAGCCTCATATCACTAGATAGGAACACTTTGGTGAAAGGCCATAGTAAACACTTTGATTTCTTCTTCTACTAATAACTTCTACAGAAATAGAAGATTTAAAAAAAATTAAATGAATTTATTGCTCTGATAATCTAATAGTCGATTTGGTCAAGAAATTAGTGTTACACATTTGATTATTCTGGTTAAGAGACAGTTTTCAAAATGAATAACTGTCACTGGCATTAAAACATAGACACTGTTGTGATAACTGAAGAAAGATGAGATGATAAAGTGGATGATTGAAGTATTAAAAAAATAAACTGAAACTGAAGGTTGAAATTCAGTTGACGAATGCAGTACTGGCTCTCCTGTAGTAAAAGCCACATGTAGTTCAGTACTACCTGCAGATGGTATTTGTTGATTTTGAGGCATCTAGAACATGACAGTGTTCCACATAAAATTGGTAAAACTGAAATGGCTCTCTTACAGGTTTTCCAGATCCAAATAATCTACAGAAGCAACTTGGTATTGGCTTTTTAAAATAAAATGCATCAGTAGCAATTCTGGTGTGTGTGTGTGTGTGTGTGTTTTACATTCTTCCAGGACTTGAAATATCATAATTGTGTTGTGTTGTCAAGGTGAATTAGATTGTTAAGGATGAAAAGAGTGACATTCTGAAAGTAAGGGCATTGTAAGTCTGAAACAAGAAACTTAATTGTGATTCAGTATACATGCAGAAGAATTGTAATACAAAATTAACTTTAAAAAAATAATTTACAGACTGTATAAGGTGGAAAACAGTTTCATAATACTGATACGGTGTTGTAATTATTCTGCTTAACGAGATTTTGAAAACGATTTTAATTCAGTTCCAACAAAATCTGTTAAAATATGTTGAGAAATAAAGTACTGATATGATCTTTGTTAATACACTGGATTGAGCTATCTGGTGTATTATTTAAGACTTTAGAATTAGGTGTATTGAAGAACTTTGGTTTGCACAATTTATATCAGGTTATTGACTGCACAAATGCTGATGGGGTATGCCATTGCAGATGGCTACCAGAAAGCAGTGATGGTAATGCAGTGTGACATTCTAATGACAGCCCCTAACATTTTCACACTAACAACTTGCGTAAAATCTGTCAATCAGAAATTATAACATTTGGGACAGTTGTCTTATGAACGTGCTTTTGACTTTTGCCTGAGTATATGTTTGTGTCATGACAATTTCTGATGTAGCATAATAGCTTGCATTAATATTAGTGGGAATTAAAGTTACCTTTGAAGAGGGACATTAAATTTTTTGATGTGTGCTATGTCAAGTCAGAAGTTTGTAAATATGGAGGCTAATAGCAGTTGCCTTAATATTTTTAGGAATGTTTGATTTTGGTAGATTATACATACTTATTTGGTACATGTGTTTTTATTTTTGTTAGGTAAAGAATGAGCCTGTACCAGAGGAGCACAAGTCTGAGGACAAAATTAAGGAATACTTTAAACAAATTGCTGGTGATGACATGGAAGTGGACTGGATGGAACTGAAAGAAGTACTTGACTATGCACTGCGCAATGGTACTATAAAAATTAGATTTAATTTTTGTATGTGACTATTTCAGATGGACAGTTTGACTTAAATAATGTTTGGATGCAAACTTAGGACAACATTTTCTTGTGCATGTTGATTTAATGACTTTCATAACAACCTTCACATAATTTCATGGTAAAATTATGCTTAATAGGCAGAAGTTTCTTATGGGTGAAATGTGTTACATAAACAACTGAGAAGAAGAAAATTACATTGCTATAAATAGCAATTTTACAGAATAGTTTACAGAGTAGTTTAATTTTTTATTTATTTTTATTTATTTTCTATTCAGTGATCGATTTATACATGATAAATTCTCTTGCAATTTGCTTTACAGCTAAGCAACATATTACAGCTTTCTGGGAAAGTTAGTTAGTCATGCTTCAATAATTTATGCTTATGTTATTAATGAACTGTTTCATGCAGCTGTAGAAATGACAAATGATCACATTGTTTGCTAAAATGTGTGTGTAGGGACACTAATGCCTACATAAAAAGTACATACACGGAATAATGGTGTAATAAATTCCACTTTATTGTGAATAGATACAAGAAAACATGCATACACAGTAACAAACAAGCAGAACAGTCAGCAATAAAGAATATGAGAAACTGTCGACACACTGCACTTGTCACATATCGATTAGTCAGTTATGTCACTCCCACATAGTCCTCCCCCTTATAAAGTGCGGAGCACTGGGGATGAGAGAGAATCTGAGTTTGATGTTGTGCCTAGCCCACATGTTGGTGGCTGGGAATGGAGGACATGTAACTGCAGTTGGTGACACATCTGGTTTGGTAGTGTGGCCATGAGGAGGGGACAGCAGTTGGTGAGTGTGAGGTATTGGTTCACCTGGTGTCATTGCGTAGCCACCAGAAGTCGGTGGTAGTTATTCCAGCATGATCTGATGATTGCTTGATGAAACTGGAGGACCAGAGCTGGTACAGTTGTGGTGCACTGTACTGTATGTGGCTATACCCTATAGCTTTACAGGTTGCAGTTTGTCCACAGATACTGTTGTGTGTGGAGCACAGTCGTATTTTGGAGGTACTCTAAGCTGTTCTGATGTTTTGCAGGCTGCTTGGAGTTCACCTTCCTTTGATATGATTGATGTGACAGCAGTTAATTATTCATGCTGGGTGTGTTGTGTTTTGTTGAACAACCCTTTTCTCCAGGAGTAGTATGACTGTTAGCAGTGTGTACTATTTGGTCATTTAGTAAACCCACAGTCAGAGGGACCTGCTTGAGGAAATAAGGGCTGAAAACAAGTGAAGCAGTGTGGGTTAACACAAAGGTCCAACTGCAGTTCTCAGTGAGACCAATGTCTAACTCCAAAGTCGTGTGACCATATATGCACATGACGGAATCTTTAACTGCAATTAGAGACACTGTACTGTGTTGTTTTGCCTCTGGGTGGAATGTGCCCAGCAGTTTGCGGACATCCATTGTCATGTCAGTTAAAAAGACTAGGCCTGAATGGTGGTTGGTCAAGGACAGCTTTTATGATATAGTGTTGTGCTCATTTATTTGTTAGCAGCATGGGACAGTGAGACAATATGCACTATGATCAGCAGTCGTACAATGCCTTTTTGACATACAGTGCAGGCTGCTCTTAAATTGTAGGCATCGTATGGATGTGCATGAGTGGTATTGTGACTAAGAGATTGTGGTGGTGAGACAGCCTCTTGATGGTGGCATGGAGCTTTTGTAAGACCTCAGGAGCACTCTGTGGCCTTTGAGCAGAGGCGGTGTTGCATCGAATTGATACATCAGGCTTGTACGAGATGGAGTGAACAGAGGTTGATGATGTGGCCACTATGGCAAGTGAGTCAAGCAAGATGTGTGCTCTGTCAGCAACTTGGAGCAATGGCTGCCTATCATGAGCAATTAAGGTTAACTTCACTTAGGGTATAAATTGTCGTTGCCAAATGTGTAACAGCAAATGTCCAGAATGATACTGGTATCAATCATTCTGCACAAATGTCTCCAAAATTTATATAGTGTCTTGTCGTCATGCGTCTCGTGGTACAGGATTTGCACGAAAAGAGTTCTGCACTCTTTCTCCCCAGATAATTTTGTTAGGGCAGCTTGAAGAGATGGAATGAGTGTTGGACAAAATAAAATGTTGTTCACTAACAAATAAATCCTGTACATACAAAATCATGTTAAACAATTCCAACACTGGATAGATAAAACTCGGAAACAGATAGTGTGCTGCTGCAAGTGTATTACTAAGATGATGATATTTTGATCAGTGAACTTCAATGTAATATAAATTTATTTCAAAATTTAAATATTTGCCTACATTTTGTTCAATGTGCCAATAACAGATCTCCATCTTCCTTATTTTGGTGCCTAGTAAATACCCAGAACAGTTATTTCCAGTCGGTAATACTAGTTTGTGATTTGTGTTTTGACTCTGGTTATTACGAGACACGGAACTACACTCGTGCTCATAAATTAATGATAATGCTGATACAGGTGAACAGTGCTCTGGTGGGTGGTTTGCGGGTTTAAATCACCTCGGGGTATGACCATCCGGTGCATTTGACCTGCGGTCGTCGCACGGTGGTGCTGGCAGCAGTCCACATACACAGAGGAGTGTTGGTGCGTATCAGTACAGTACAGCGAGTAAGTGTGCAGATGTTTTCAGACATGCTAATGGTGACTGTGTGTTGAAAATGGCTCAAACAGCACATATTGATGACGTTATGAGGGGTAGAATACTAGGGTGACTGGAGACTAGTCAAACACAGCAGGTCGTAGCACAGGCCCTCCATGTACCACGAAGTGTGATCTCAAGACAGGAAATGTGTCCAGGCGCTACAGTACAGGACGTCCACAGTGTACAACACAACAACAAGACCGATATCTCACCATCAGTGCCCGCAGACTGCCACGGAGTACTGCAGGTATATCCTTGCTCGGGACCTTATCGCAGCCACTGGAACAGTTGCCTCCAGACACACAGTCTACAGACGATTGAACAGACATGCTTTATTCACTCGGAGACCTGCAAAGCGTATTCCACTGACCACTGGTCACAGGAGAGCCCGTAATGCCTGGTGTCAAGAACACAGTACATGGTCATTGGAACAGTGGTCTCAGGTTATGTTCACGGATGAGTCCAGGTATAGTCTGAACAGTGATTCTCACCAGGTTTTCATCTGGCGTGAACCAGGAGCCAGATACCAACCCCTTAATGTCCTTGAAAGGGACCTGTATGGAGGTCGTGGTTTGATGGTGTGGGGTGGGATTATGATTGGTGCACGTACACCCCTGCATGTCTTTGACAGAGGAACTGTAACAGGTCAGGTGTATTGGGACATCATTTTGCACCAGTATGTCCACCTTTTCAGGGGTGCAGTGTGTTCTATCTTCCTCCTGATGGATGATGACGCACAGACCCACCAAAACAGAAACATTGAAACAGAAGATGTCAAGCGAATGGAGTGGCCTGCCTGTTCTCCAGACCTAAACCCCATCAAGCACATCTGGGATGCTCTCAGTCGATGTATCGCTGCATGTATTCAAACCCCTAGGACACTTCAGGAGCTCCGACAGGCACTGGTGCAAGAATGGGAGGCTGTACCCCAGCAACTGCTCGACCACCTCATCCATAGTATGCCAACCCGTTGTGTGACCTGTGTACGTGTACGTGGTGGTGATATCTCTAGCACGTGTTTTGGGACAGTTTTCTCAATTTATCACCAATATTGTGGACTTGCAGATCCGTGTTGTGTGTTCCCTATGTGCCTGTGCTATCAGAGCCAGTTTTGTGGCACTACATTCTGCAATTATCCTTAATTTATGAGCAAGAGTGTATATAGATGATACTCGTGAATGAACATAGAAAGCTGTTGTTGGTAGTGAAATGAGAGGATTAACATTAGCATACACTCCACTACATTGTATGAAGTGTAAGTTTTACTAGTAACAAGCATGCATAGTATATTATATAATTCATTTGTATTGCTTTTGTTCTAAAATCTGAAAGTTTGAAACTATTGAACTACATGAAACATATTAACAGTTGTGAATATGCACAACTGTCAGCTGTAGACTGGAAAAATGAAAATGAAAATTTGTGCCAGAGTGGGCCTCGAAACCAGATTTCCCACCTACTGTGAGCAGTTGCCTTACCATTAGGCTATCAGAGCAAGAGTCATGCCCAGACCCAAACTTCCTGTAATCTCCACCTTCCTAATTGTCCTACTGGATTGCAATATAACTGACCATGATTGCATATGTCTAATGGAATTTTTACAGCGAGTAAGGCTATTGTTACCAAAGGAAAATAACACCACTAGGTTGGAGGAAAGTGTACAATAGACTCTTCCGAAGTAATAATCTACTCTAAACTAAATACTGATGACAGTTTTGAAACGGTTGGACTATACTGTGATCGTTCATGAACCACATGGCGGGAAAAGGGTACCATTTAATATTTACTACAAAAATTACTGATAGTATAAAGAAAACATTGATAAGCTGAAAAGGGCATAATTAAATGGTCACCAGCCTGCTAGGGTAATGAATCTCCAGAATCTTAAAAAAGGCAATGGCAAAGAAATTTAAGCAAATAATCACTGACACAGCAACAGAAGGTTGTCACACTTTTCCAAAGGCACAGAAATTTGTGAGAAAATAAATGAATCAGAAAACATTGAGTTTGCAGTTACTTATTCTGAAATACTAAATTTTGAAAGTGAAGTTACATGGAGTTGCTGGTTAAGATTAGCAAACAAACAAAACTTGCAGTAAATAGTTAATCAATTTTCAAATTCTTACAACACTCGGTGACTGCACAGAAAAGAAAGGGACCCTGCCTGGTAATAATGTCTGAGGACAATGATAACAGAGGTATCTATTAAAGTTGGTTACACTTTCTGAGAGAACTGCAACTGGGTAAAGCCTCTACAGTACTATACGTGTCAGTTAACAGACTTAAGATACTGTAGCTGTGTGGACAACAAAGAATGTAGCCGATGACAATGCTGAGCTACCCTGCTGTTGCTGCTACTGTTTGAGAACCCCAAGATGTCTCCAGAGCCATGGATAATCACGGGACAGGCAACAGGTAAAACTTAAGCTTCCTCTGCTTGTCCACTCCTACCGTGCTTTCAATACTCATGGATTAACAAATGTGGCGTGTCTACACTGATGCGAGCATAGCTGTACACCATGTCTGCGGAAGCATGCAACACACTTCCGCACTCTTTCATCACTCAGGCTGCTCTGCTTTTTCTCTGCTCACAACGTGACACACTCTCCATATGCAAAGATGAACAAAGGCCCAGTTACTGCCATTTCGTCATTGCTATCAATACATTTAAAGAAAGTTCCCTTGGCTGTTACCAAGCAATTTACAATATTTTCATTATAATTCTAATCAATTATATACAGTTAGAAATAAATACATTATTACATCAGTTACATATTAAACACAATTTCTGTAATAAGGCTTACAGAATCAGAAGTACAGCAAAAGTTATCAACGAGTATTAAACGGCGAAAATTTTGGATGGTGCAGAAGGTATTTTATCTGCATTTTCGGTGTTACGAACCATGTGCGTACAACCTGTACTCGCACATCAGTTACGTATATTCCTGTACAGGGAAGACATTTTATTTGAAAGTAGCTTGCCTAGTGTTGGCAGATAAATGATAAGTTAAGGTGGCAGCTTCTGAGAAGTGGAAAATCTGGGGTAGAGTCCCAGACCGGCACAAATTTTCTTTGCCATTATTCCGTTATACAGCTGATGGTTGATGGTTGTCCATATTCACAATTGCTAATACATTTCATCTATTTCATAATGGCTGTAATTGTTGCAGTGCCTGTTGCTTCAGACATGCCTGTATGTCCAAAGGGACATTAAATTGTAATTTTAAGTAACACAGGCACTGCAATATCATAATATTGTATTGTAGAACTTCACTGAGAGATTGTTTAAATTAAAAAGCAAAGCGACATATATCTACGCTCAGATGGAAACAGATTATAGAAAAGTGTCATCACAGTCTAGCAAGATATAGATCGGTGAGAAGTAGAAATAATATAAGTTCCTCTTTAAGGAAAGGAACAATGATGTGACTACAGTAGAAATGTACTTCAAAATCCTGATACTTATGTCAAAATGTGTGTAGCCATTCTAGATATCCATACAAAAAAAGGATTTTTAATTCTGATATGCATAATATAATTTGTAATACTTTGGTCAAATTGTAATCTCTCAAAAGATAAGCAGAAAGCTTCAGGTGCTTAACCAGCTTAGAAACAAAAACCAACCCAAATTTAATCGTATCACAGCTCAAAAATCTAGGAGAATTTGAGACTCAAGGATAAAATTAACTCCACTGTTGTTTAATGAGGGTGAATTAGGGTAGCCAGTGGTTTCAAATAGATAACATAATTTTTTATTTACTAAAGTATATTGGCAGAATAGTGACACAGCTGTTTAGCATAGAAAGAAGATAGGAACACTGATAAATTAGATAGGAACCTGTGGAGTGTACAAAGTGGCGTCTGCATCATGTACAGCAGAAAAATACTACTTGAATACCATCTGGTACTGTGTCAGATAAAAGTACAATTCCCTCATCTGAGAATGCAATCTCTCTATATGGATGGAGGGCAGTTAGTTTGATTTTTCTTTTCACATGGAAACATTTGTTTTTCCTTAAATAACTTATTCATAGTGTTTGTTATTAACATATATAATGCATTTTGGATTTGAGCTGTTTGTGGAACAAAGTATTGTGTGGAAAAAAGTATACTTTACCTGTTTCCTGATAAAAAAACAAAACAAACTGAAATGACTAAAGCAGTAAGAAGCAGTATTACTATCCAAGTTTAGCATCATGGAAGAAATGGGTTCCAAAGAGCTCAATGGAGACCTAACATACACTCTTTTTTGTAGCAAAAAAAACTTGCTTCTTCTTTGTGTACATGTGTAATGCTTCTGTGTATATGTTTTCAGACTAACTCTTAAGAAATCTTTGTATTCACAGTTACCAAATAAGTTTTCTATTAATGTTTATGAATCTTTGTTGTTCTTGTTTGTGTATGTGTTTTTATAATGAATGAATCTACAGTTGTAAGCAAAGAGCACTTGGAAGACAGTGCTACTTGTTGCATATTGTTCAGACAGTGCAAGGTTGAATAAAATATTTCAATGGGTCTCTCTCTCTCTCTCTCTCTCTCTCTCTCTCTCTCTCTCTCTCTCTCTCTCACACACACACACACACACACACACACACACACCAGCAGCACCATGCAAGTCCCACAGATTTGTGACACGACTGCCGAGTAGTTAAAAAAATTTCTTCTGAAATGTTAATGCAGGCCATACCGTTAATGACACACACTCTAAACATGACCAGTTTGATGGTGCAATTGCATATTGAAACTGCCCTTACATGAAAAATTAAAAGAAAAAAAGAAAAAAAAAAAAGAAAACACAAATCACACATTTGTATAGAAATGTGGTATCTCGATTCTTCTAAATGTTGTTTCATATTACTGGGTATTCGCTCTCTATTTGCTTGACTACTACTATGCTTTGAAACTTAAAAGTGGCTTTGTAACAAGAATAGACCTGAGATTGAGTGTTCAAAAATCTAAAACTGATCTAATTCAAGAGTTCACAATTCCTGAATGCTAAATAAAGAACTGTTTTTAGCTTACTGGCCATGGTTCACGTTAAACAAAAAAAAATCTTTTGAAATCTGTCATAATCAATCTGTATGTCTTTGACACACTTATGTACTTCATACAATATCTTACAAATCCAATAGCTTGTAGAATTCTCAGATTGTTTCCTTCTCTACAGATTTGTAAACTGTAGCACACACAGAGAGAATGAATTCCTACAGTACATTCAGCACACAGTAAGACATCATTTTTACTCAGTGCAGGCTTTTACAGCTGGTATTTGACATTTGTCAATTTTATCTCGTAGGCATTAGGCTGTGGTGCAAGATGTATTTCTGTGCATAATATTTTTCTCCTGATGTCGGAGAAATCATCAGAGGCTATAAGGACTTAGATAACAGTTTCAAACTTCTTGGCAAGCCAAACTGTTTACACTTATTCACACAACTGTCAAGTCGTCATGTCGTCATGTCATCAGACAGCTGCCTGAGATAGTGAGCTCACATTGATATATGTTACAAAGTTTGCAGTGGAGAAGAAGTGGTGTTGTTTGCTTTATTTAACATTAAAGACCATAACTTGTCTAATTTGCCCCCCTCCTTTTCTGTCAACGTTGTTTTTGTGCTATTGAATGTCTATGGCTTCTTTGTACACCGTAGCATAGTTGTGGTAGGATCTTAATCTTAATGCATATCAGAAACACAAATTTGGGGGTCCCTGGTTCCAGTGCATGGCATACTACTGCCATTTCATCAATATTTCCCAAACAACAGTTGCTCGTGTGTTCCTTAAGCAGTGTGTTAATGCTTCTTTTTCTAGTTCCCGCATACACTTGACCACATGTGCAAGGGATTTCATACACTCCTGCTGTGGTAAATGGTGGTTGTAGGTCTTTCACAAGGTTCACGTATTCACCCCCCTTTCATTTTTGTTTGAACACTGTGTCAATACCATCTTGTGTTAGACTCTTCTGATGCACACTCTGACTGTTTTTATGAATGAGAGGAAAACTTTTCCTTAAGTTGGTTCTTTTTCACTAGAAACTCCAGATCTCTTAGGATACAGTGGCCATTTCTCTTTGTCATAGTAACTGTTTCTTCTGAAAGCAGTTCTTAAAAGATAGAGCTCACTCTAAAATTAATGTGGTTCAGGTTAATTTAGCCCAATCCACCAATGTTTTGATCACTCCTCTCTTTTTTTTTTTTTTCCTCCATCAGGCTTTCTGAGTACCTGTACATTCAAAATTGAAATTTTCGCCAACAAACTTCACATTAAAATTAGTATTCTCATAAAATTTAGAAATTCTAAGAGTTGCTTTGCTGTGTAATGAAAGTATGTATCAAACAATGGAAAATCCAGGATGTAACGTAGCAATATTATGAAAAGGAAAGTTGCCACTTACTATATAGTGGATATGCTGAGTCGCAGATAGGCACAATAAAAAGACTGTCACAATATAAGCTCTCAGCCAACAAGGCCTCTATCGAAAGTAAAATAGACCGCGTGCGCGCGCGCACACGTGTGACCGCAGCATCTGGCAGCTGAAGCCACACTGTGTGCATGTGTCATCTTATTTTCAACAAAGGCCTTATTGAGACGGTCTTTTTGTTGTGCCTATCTGTGACTCAAGTGTGTCTGCTATAAGGAAAGTACGTATCATAAAGATATCAAAACCATAAAACAAAATTCACCAAGGACACATCATTTTCACTTCCCGTGAATGAATACTGTCACTAAGCCTCTTATTAATAACCATGTGCAGAATGAGCAGGTACCTGTAACTTAGAGATTGCCTCTGTGATATACTGTGGGGCACTTCAGTTAAAGAGCTGTTCTAAAAACATGAAAAAATCCACATACTAAAGAAACACATTTATATGGTAATTTGTCACAGATTGCATGCCTATGGTATGTTGTGCTGTGTTGTTTATTAGCAAGAAGAGCATTCCTGTGACACCCCTCCAAATTAGGACTGGTCCATGCAGTGCATGAAAATATTTGTTTTCAAGCATTGCTGAGTGACCTTTATGTGCAATGTAGAACAACTGAAGATGTGTTTGAGGAGAACTGCCATGAATTATGCTGCTTTATTCCTAATTTAAAAGTAGGAATGATACATAGAATAAGAGAGAGGCAACCACTCATGAACTGATGTGTGGGACATAGAAACACATAACCGGAAACACTATTCCACTAGGTAACACACACACACACACACACACACACACACACACACACACACACACACACACACAAAGAGAGAGAGAGAGAGAGAGAGAGAGAGAGAGAGAGAGAGAGAGAGAGAATGGGCCCACATGTGATGGGGGATTTCAGGGGCCGGGGGGGGGGGGGGGGGGGGGCTTAAGAGTGATAGGAGAAGGTGAGAAGGCAGTACACAATCTGGATAGAGAAGTAGTGGGAGGACAGAAGGGAGAATGGAAAAGGTGAGACAGTGCAAAACAAATTAGTGGAGGTTCAGGCCAGGAGATTGCAAGGATGTAGGATGTACTGGAGAGCATTATCACAGGTGTAATCCAGAGAAACTTGGGCTGAAAGGGAGGATCCAAAGGCAAACATATGGAAGCAGCTGTTAGTCATGGATGCTAAGTTTTGATTTGCCACAGTTTGGCAGTGGCCATTCATGCAGGAAGAAAATTGGTTACTCCTCATGCCCTCATAGAATGCTGTGCATTAGTTGCAGCATAGCTGATACATTATCTGCCTGCTTTCACATGTGGCCCCGCCTTTTTTTGAGTAGGGAATGCCTGTGTGACTAGACCGAAGTAGGTGGTGGTGGTGGGTGGTGTAAGGGGCAGGTCTTGTACCTGTGCTGACCACAAGGGACTGACCCAGGGGGAAGGATCAGTAGCAGGATTGGAATATGGAGAACAATGATATCATATAAGTTGTCTGAGTGATGGAACACTGCTTTGAGTGATGGAGGTAGGATTTTGGGTAGGATACCATCATCTCAGGGTATGGCGAGAGGCAGTCGAAGCCCTGGTGACGGAATAGTTTGAGCTTTTCAAGCGTGTAGTGATACTGGGCAATAAGATGAGAGCTGGTCAGTGGCTGGTTAACAAGTTTATTGGTGTTGGAGGAGGAAATGGCAGGGAGATCTGGTTAGATGAGCTAGGTGGGATACTGCCAATCAGTGAAGGCTTTGGTAAAGTTTCTGGTATATATGAATAACTCCTGCTGCATCCTTGGGTGGTGAGGTTGTGAGGGCGAGACTTTCTAACATGGTACAGTTAACAGTTGTCTAAGAGGAGATAATTCTGTAGGTGGGTACATTTGATATGAACAGACGTAAAAGATGTCCATGATCAAAGGTGCAGTTTCAAAATGCTCCATAAAAAGAATTACAGATCAGAATATAAAATTCAGGCAGCGTATTATTGATGCAGGGTGGAAAAAGAAAATTAATGAACATTTTACCAATAGATGGCACTGTATCTTAACTGCCAGTTGGCAGTTGATGGTTGGTTTACTGACACCTAAGTTTTCAGATTATCTGGATATCCTATCCAGTTACGCTGGCTACTGATAGATATATATATATATATATATATATATATATATATATATATATATATATATATATATATATATATATATATATATATATAAAAAATAGAGGGAAACATTCCACGTGGGAAAAATATATCTAAAAAGAAAGATGATGAAACTTACCAAACAAAAGCGCTGGCAGGTCGATAGACACACAAACATACACACAAAATTCTAGCTTTCGCAAGGATATCCTTTTGTCTTTCCTTCTCCTTCCCTCTTTCCTGACGAGGCAACCATTGGTTGCGAAAGCTAGAATTTTGTGTGTATGTTTGTGTTTGTTTGTGTGTCTATCGACCTGCCAGCGCTTTTGTTTGGTATATCTTTCGCAACCAATGGTTGCCTCGTCAGGAAAGAGGGAAGGAGAAGGAAAGACAAAAGGATATCCTTGCGAAAGCTAGAATTTTGTGTGTATGTTTGTGTGTCTATCGACCTGCCAGCGCTTTTGTTTGGTAAGTTTCATCATCTTTCTTTTTAGATATATTTTTCCCACGTGGAATGTTTCCCTCTATTTTATATATATATATATATATATATATATATATAAAAACAAAGATGAGGTGACTTACCGAACAAAAGCGCTGGCAGGTCGATAGACACACAAACAAACACAAACATACACACAAAATTCAAGCTTTCGCAACAAACTGTTGCCTCATCAGGAAAGAGGGAAGGAGAGGGGAAGACGAAAGGAAGTGGGTTTTAAGGGAGAGGGTAAGGAGTCATTCCAATCCCGGGAGCGGAAAGACTTACCTTAGGGGGAAAAAAGGACAGGTATACACTCGCACACACGCACATATCCATCCACACATACAGACACAAGCAGACATATTATAATATGTCTGCTTGTGTCTGTATGTGTGGATGGATATGTGCGTGTGTGCGAGTGTATACCTGTCCTTTTTTCCCCCTAAGGTAAGTCTTTCCGCTCCCGGGATTGGAATGACTCCTTACCCTCTCCCTTAAAACCCACTTCCTTTCGTCTTCCCCTCTCCTTCCCTCTTTCCTGATGAGGCAACAGTTTGTTGCGAAAGCTTGAATTTTGTGTGTATGTTTGTGTTTGTTTGTGTGTCTATCGACCTGCCAGCGCTTTTGTTCGGTAAGTCACCTCATCTTTGTTTTTATATATAATTTTTCCCACGTGGAATGTTTCCTTCCATTATATATATATATATATATATATATATATATATATATATATATATATATATATACACCAAACAAAAGCGCTGGCAGGTCGATAGACACACAAACATATATAACAAAATAAATTTAATCATTAGGATGGCTGTAGGTATTGTGTTCTCTCACAATTTGCAGAATGAAGTGGCACTGGTTGATGTGTGTGCAGATTTTTTGTTGCCCATATTCTGCAATTCTGTGTACTTGACATGTTCTTGGAGATGGAAAAGGGCTTCACCTGCCCACAGAATGTTCCATGGCCATTCATTGTCCACTTCCATGTGAGTGAGAAATTCTAGAGCGAATGTGTCTCTTGCTGGCAGGTTAGCAAGAAGCAACTCCTGAACATGGGTGTGGAGAGAAGGGATTTAAGGTGTTCAGTGGATAGGAAGAATTCCTCCAGAGGGCCCATAAATGAGTTTGCATAGGATTGTGCCCTGTGATTACCTGTGGCACTACTACCAATTTATTTATGGATTTGTCCTTCAAAAGTGAACGAGGATGTGGCTGGCTAGGAGGGTTAGGAAAGAGTTGGTGGATTTGGCATCAGAATGTTGTAGGGGAAAGATTGTTTTCCATGGACACAAGGACACTGGCATGGGACAGGTTGGTGTACGAGGATATGGCATCTACAGTGACCAGCAAGAAGTCTTGGTAGTAACGGCACAGGAACTGTGGTGAAGTTTTGAAGGAACTGAACTGTGGAGTATTAGTAGTATTGACAGTAATTTTGATGAGCACTTTAAATGATTATATGATAAGTAAGTTGCTTCTTCTTAAAATATACTGCTACTACTAATACTACTATTACTACACATAAAGAGCAGGCACAAACAACACACTAATTTCTGCTTATCTATTTTCACATCTTTTCATTCTTAAATAACAGAAAAAATCAGTATAATTTTTAGATGAACATTAGTTTTTTCATAATCCACCTAATGTGGTATTTAAAACCACTGAAGGCAGTACATATTTTTCAAAATTGTGTTAACACAGTGTAAACATTACATACAACTGCCCTGAAGAATTGTAACGTATTTTGTTTCCAATACAGTATAAAATGTTATTCCATTAATAATCATGAACTATTACCTACACTTTGCCTTTTCTTTTGACTAGGGAGAATGTTAAATTACACATGTTGTACAGTATGTGTATTTTTAACTAAAGTACACATATTGTGAATAGTGAAGTTCTTAAATGGTAGGCAGTTAAAACTGTATTCTCATGAAACTGCACCAAACTCTTTGGCTAAATGTAACACTGTGATTAATGTATGTGTTTTAGCTGTGTTCGAGAAAAAATATAGTGATATGTGTTAACTGGAATGCTTGTTTTAAAGTCTGCAGTTTTGCATTTTGCTTTACCATGTTTTTGTTTTTACATTTGTGAGCTGTGTCTGCAAATATTTTATAATGTTTTGTTTGTTTTTTTGTTTTGTAATATGCTGATCATAATTCCTCTTTATTGTTAATAGAGATGCCTAGGGATAGTTCAGAATCACAGGATATCATCACCACAGTACTTTCACTCCTGTGTGGATTAGTGTGTCGTGACACCCCACTTGCTCAGGCATTTGGTAAGCAGTTTACAGGACAGGGTTGATATGCCAAATTTTGATTTTATGTTATGTTCTCCTAAGGGTGATGGTTAAGTGTGGCTTCTTCCCATGCTTTTCATAAAATGTTGATTGATCAAAGTAAATAACTGTGAAATGGTTTGTTTTAAATAGAATATAATGAGAGGTGACTTAATTGATAATATTGTGCTTAGTTATGTTGACAACGTGGCTGTTTTAATGAAATATTAGGATAACGACCCATAAATAAACTTTGAGGGCAGCATCTTTTCAATGGAAGATCCACTCTCAAATTCTGTTATAATGATCACACTAGTAATCATGTCATTTGTAGATATGGAATTATATTTGTAAGTGCATGATTATTGTACAAAATTACATATATGAAGTGAAGTGCATGGTTAGAGGTTTTTAATATAGTTCTTTGAATAGCTTCAGCTCAAGTTTATGGCATGGTAGTGTTAATGGAATTTCAATATCTGCTTTGTTAGAGAAAGTTTCTTGCAATTATTTAAGTCAGAGACAACTTTACTAAATTATTCATTAGGATAACGTTTTCTGAGATCTATTGTTGAGACAGTTTTGAGTTAGAATTGAAACATGAGATGACAAGAAAACTAATATGCAGTAATGTTGCAAGGTTAAAATGCATTCTTAAAATGTGCAGTATTACAAAATTTCTGTGTATTAAAAATAAACTCGCTGAAGTGTAACAAATCTATAAAGCAAAAGCAATGAACATGACTTTCATAATCTAATAACTTCCTGGTACAATAAAAAATACATGTAAACAAAGTGTCTTTATCTTGGCTATGCCATGAAAGCAAGTACAGGTAAAAGATTTGCCGTTATATGAAGTTTTATTTGAAATTTTGTTTTAGTCAGATCTTTCTAGCGAAATAGCATCAAAAATGAAATAAAAAATTTTCATGAATTTGGCTGTCATGATGTTTCATTTGATTCTTTGAGACTGTGTGCAAAATTTGTAAGATCTCATTAATTATTAAAATTGTTTATTAATTGCAGTTAGCAGGTCATTTTATTGAAAAGTGAGAGACCTAAAGAATGCATCCAATAGCAGACTGATAGGTGATCAGACAAACCAGTTTCTTGCTTCCACTATAGTTTAATTCTTTTATCTTGGCGATTCGCGCATGCCCGCCCAGACGCGGGAGATTGCTGCGTTGCCAGTTGCACACGACGCACGTGCCAAGAGAAGCAGCGCCATAGAATAGCATAGTTCGCAAGCTTACATTTAGGGGGGAGCGCGCAGTTCATGAAGCAAAGCCACCACGGCCGCATTAACCCTTTCGCTGCTAAAAAGACGTGCTCCCCGCATTCCGCGCTGTGCGCGATTTTGCCACTGCACTGCTCTCCTGTGCTAACACATGATGTTCCGACTGCTTTGACACTCTTATCATTCGATTCCACAAAAACTATTTGTCCAAAAAATTAGATTTTTTACACATCTTCTTGATTGATACCTTCCCCCCATAAATGACTTAATTTTGTTTCAATGTTAAACACAGTTATTATGCAGCATTAAATATAGTAAACCATTGCACGAAATTTTGAAGAGTTTGCAGAGGTAAAAGTCCATAGAGTATACTTTCCGTATGGTCGATTTTAGTTGCCACAATGTTGAGAATGAAATGTGAACAAGATACCTAAATTTCATATAAAATTTACTGTATAGCAATATCTCATTTAATTTAAGTACCACGTAGGTGTCGTATGTAATATTGAGAAATATTCCGTCTTTCGCGACTGTAACAAAAGTTTTATGTACACTGGGCACGTTTGGCTTTATTTTAAAGCACTTCAATCAATCAAAAGGAAGTAGACAAAATAAATTAAACAAAACTGTGGACTTACAAAAACATTAGGACTTGAATATACCGTCTATCAGTGAAGTGCTCTGAGCTATGTCAAATATAATTTTTGTGTGTGGCACACACAAACAGCATTTATTTGCTAAAACACTGATGAACCGACACACACATTGAATATTGTGTTACCGCAGCACAAAACTACGAAAGGTGACTTGGCAATGGAGGAGACAAAATACTGTCCACTGAAGATGCTTCAAAAGAGAGAAACGCGTCTGGTCTAAGTAAGTCAGTTGCAGAAGAGGAATATATTTCAATACCATTGGTAAAACTGCGACTGTGAAACAAAAAGAAGAGAACATGAGTACCATTGTGTATGTGCCATACCTTTCATTGATTGAAGTGCTTTAAAATAAAGCCAAACGCACCCGGTGTAAATAACACTTTTATTACAGTCGCGAAAGACGGAATATTTCTCAATATTACATACGACACCTATGTGGTACTTAAATTAAATGAGATATTGTTATACAGTAAATTTTATATGAAATTTAGGTATCTTGTCCACATTTCATTCTCAACATTGTGGCAACTAAAATCGACCATACGGAAAGTATACGCTATGGACTTTTACCTCTGCGAACTTTTCAAAATTTCATGTAATGCTTTACTACATTTAATGCTGCACAATAACTGGGTTGAACATCGAAACAAAATTAAGTCATTTATGGGGGGAAGGTATCAGTCAAGAAGATGTTTAAAAATCTAATTTTTGGGCCAAACAGATTTTGTGAAACCGAATAAGTGTGTCATAGCTGTGGGAACACCATGTGTCTGCACAGGTGAGCAGTGCAGTGATGGCAAAATCGCGCACAGCGCGGAATACGGGAAGCACGTGTTTGCAGCAGCGAAAGGGTTAATGAAGAGACAAAGCACTAGAAATTTCAAAAATTACATTCAAACGAATAAGATTCGTGAAGTAAGACACTTCGATATTCTTTTTAAATAAAGAAAATATTAAGCACTGCACAAGGTTAGAACTCTTCACCTTTCACTTACTAACTCAACGCCTCAACCATTATGCTAATGCAGCTCGTCCTACAACGTAACTCCATGAGGACTCTAACAGGTCGCACAAAATACTAACACCGTTGGTATGGCTATGAATTACTCACACTTCGTCGAAGTACAATACGAAATAAACAATTACCGCTGTTCTTTATTGCGAAAAAGCAGTTCGTGAGATTGATACAAACACCTTTCCTTGCTATCGCCTGAATTACAAGTCTTATTGCTTGTTTGGTTTAATTAATTAATAGAATATGAAGCAGTTGGTATAAAGAATGCTTTTTCCAAACTTTCTATAAAAGAAAGTCCGCTATCAAGACATTGCTTTTGTTCTATTACTTTATTTATGACTGAACGTTTCTAAAACTGAAGACACTTGTCTGTGCTCTGCTCTGCTCTGCAGTCGAGATCTGGCAACGTCATTCTCTGTTCATTGGCTGACTGCGTTTTGTGATGCCAGATGCGCAGAACGAACCTATACTCGGCCGCCAACATAAATGACGCGCACTTTAAAATACCAGAAATTCAGATTGTGAGAAAAAGAGTTTAGGGAAAAGGAAACATAAAATTGCCATTCAAGCAATTTCTTGGATGGTTTTATTTTTATATTTTAAATTTTGTAGATACGATTAATAATTTGTTTCGGTGATGGATGATTTAAAAAAAAAAAAAAAAAAAAATAAACTATAAAGATTAATACAAAAGTTGTTAAAAGACAACATCAGATATAAGAAATACTTACAAATGACTGTTAATTCAACAGCACAAAAGTACTATATTTTCTGAAGTTTATCACAATTCTTGTAAAATAATGAGTGGAACATGAGCAAATACGATAAATGAAGAGAGATTAAAAAGAAAATAAAGCTGTTATAAAGTAAAGAATGTAAGCGATCATAAATATTCATTGACAGTTCACAGATTCTGCTGGATAAAACTAGATTACGTTGTGTTAAATAGTTATCTAGGTTATGGTCGACAGTATTTTGGTATCAGATTGCTTACACTTAATACAAACAGAAAACAAAGTCCTAAGCAATAGATTGCAGATGACAGTAGAGCTGCATATGTTTCAACAATTAGAGAGAATATTCCTATTGGTTTGGATATTTTTGTATTAGGAACTGCTTAAAAAACTATTTACATATTGATGTTTCACTGACAGAAAATGTAATGTGATGAGAGAGGATATTAAACACTTTCGTGCTGGTGCAATGCATGCCATCCTGCAGCATGTTAAGGTTCTGTAGGTCATAATGTAGGTTAAACATTCTGCTTGTATTGGATTTGTGATGTGTGTTGTGTGACTTGTATAGTAATTGTTTCTTACAAACAAAACGCATCATGAAGATTGTATTGTTCACCCTTCCTGCTACTAATAATCAAATTTTACTACTACTACTACTACTACTACTACTACTACACCACATACAAATAACGCTATCACATATGGGAATGAAGACTTCAACTGACCAATAGAAAAGATCTTAAAGTGATACAAAACAATGTCATTAGAAAAGAAATAAGAATTATCTTCTTACTCCACCGTCCATTTTATGCCCTTCATTAGACTTTGTCTTATGCAGATTTTGATCCATTGAAGAAGTTAGAGCAAGGAATTCACACCAAAGACACGTATATCATAGGTTTAAAAGTTGATGTATGTCTTTTGGGAAGTTCACTTGCAGAGTAAAAGCTTTTTGACTTCAAATACTCGGAGTTTGATGCAAATTCTTTCACATTACTGATGGGTAAGGTAATGTAAAATACCTTCTAAAGTTCGAAAAGTAGTCATTTATTCAAATTTAAGCACCACACCAGTAAGAACACTGGCGGGTGTGGTGGTGGTGGTGGTGGTGGCAGCAGCAGCAGCAGCACCACAACCACCCCCGATGATGATGATGATGATGATGATGATGATGATGATGATTGGAGGATGAGGATATGTGAATTAGTTTACTGTTGCCTTAGTCTCCCTGTACAGTTTTTACCACCTCCACATGTTCCTTCATTACCAAACAGATGATTTCTTGATGCCTCAGCATGTGTCCTATCAACTGATCCTTTGTTTTAATCAAGTTGAACCATAATTTTTTTTTTTAATTCACAAATATGGTTCAGTATTTCCTGATCACTTATTCAGCTCACCCATCAAATTTTCAGAACTTCTGTGTAGCACCACATTTTAAGCATTTTCAGTTTCCTCTTCTCTGAACTATTTCATTCAAATTTCACTACCAAGCTAGCTACCCTCCAAATAAATTGCTTCAGAGAACATTTTTATTGTTATTAGTTCTTCATTGTGTACCAGTCATGACTAGACAAACTACTTCAGAGTTAAATAATTTATCATATTACATATAATTTGTTTGTAAAGAAAATTGTTCATAAACAGTTAAAAACTATTATTTTGTCCACTCTCTGTAATCATGATTGAAAAGTTGTCGAATGGTCTACAATAGCTCCTGTTTTAGATAAATGTGTATTACATGTTAACTCTTTCGTGGGCCGTGGGGGGATATACTTCCCACCAAATGTATTTCTTTACAGCATTTAAGGAAATATGTTTACCAGTTTGATACGCTCCTGGCATCTAGTGGCAGTCTGCTGCAACAGCTGTACTTTCTGTTTGTTGTGAAATATAGCCTTCAGGACTGTGGGAAGTATACATCCCACCAAACAATGATCTTTTAATGATTATTGGGAAGTATGATTATCACTAAAGTAGTTTATGGAAGGGACTTGGGAAGTACACTTATGACACAATCAATCTGGCATTTGTGGTCCTTGGGAAGCTTGCTTACCAGCTTATGAGGGATATGCCAAAGCTTTTGGGAATATGTCTCACCACTTTTGTCTATGCCCGACATCTTGCGGTAGCGTGCTACACCAGGTGTATGAAAACTGCTGCAGCAATCAATTTCTTTTGTCATCGGATCACTACTGTTATCAGAACATGTTGCTTTACTACTGCAGTGCACATTATTGTGAACTGTATCGGCTCATACCTTTATTGCCTCATACTTTATTGTGTGATAAAGTTTCAAGGATTATTTCACGTTGTGGTAAGTAAAGTTTCATATCGGTAACAATTATTTTCTAGGTAAAGTAAAAGAAAACATTAAATAAAAACAGTAAACACTTCATTATATTTTTAGTGTAGCAGCAATGTGTGACAGCTTACAAAAGGGAAATGGAAAATCCATTTACCGCTGTAGTTTTAATACCTTCAGCTGTCATCAGTTATTTTGCTGTCCAAACAGCAAAATACCCATCTGCTACATTTAGTGTCTCATTTCCTTATCCAATTCCCTGAGCATTCCATTAACCGTATTTTAATTTACTTGATCATCTTACAACTTCTTTTCAGGACACTAACAATTCCATTAAACTCATTTTCCAAGTAATTTGCTATTATTTCTGATGAATTACAATGTCATCAGCAAAATGCAGAGTTTTTATTTCTTCTACCTGAACTTTAATTCCCTTTCCAAATTTTCTTTACTTTCCTTCACAGCTTGCCCAATCTACAGACTGAATAATGTTGGCCAAACTACAAACCTCTCTCTCTTCTCACCTACTGCTTCCCTTTCATGTTCTTTGATTCTTATAACTGTAATCTTTTGTCTGCCTAAGTTTTAAATGACGTTTTGATTGGTGTATTATATCCTTGATAACTAGAGAATTTCAAAAACTGTTTTTCAGTCAACATTGTCATCTAAAAGCACTACAAACATAAGTCTGTCCTTCTTAAACTTTCTTTGAAGTTGTAGTTGTAGGGTAAGTATTGCCCAAAGTGTTTCTAAATATCTCTGCAGGCTAAATTGATCTTCCCTGGAGTCAGTTTCTACCAGTTTTTATCATTTTTCTGCGAGTTATCTGTATCAGTGTTTTACAATCATGTCTTATTAAACTCTTGGTTTAGTAATATTTCAATCTGTCAGCACATAACCTTTTTTGGAATTGGAATTACTACATTCATCTTGAAGTCTGAGGCTGTTTCAGTTGTAGGATATAACTTGCATTGTAGTTGAAATAGTTCTGAGATTATGTCCACCAAACAAGCTAAATAATTCTGAGGAAGTGTCGTCTTCTCGGGGGTATTGTCTCTCATCTCATCTTCATCCACACCGCTCCCCTTCGTACAATATTGTCTTCATATTAATTTCCCATTCATACCCCATCTATATATTCATTCTTTTTTCTTTAGTATTGATTTGCACATTGAAATATTAGGTCCGATGTGCATTCATTCTTCTAACCACACAACATACACCTTTCTCGATACCCATCATATAAAGGCGTTTCTTAAAGTCCTCGTGGCCAGTCATTAGTCCTACCGTGAGTTTAATCTGTCACCTGTTCAAACCCAGGACTGCAGAACTTCTCTTAAAACTTGGTTTCAGCTTCAGTAGCTAGCCATGTTCTTGTTTTCAGAGCTTAGTTCAGTATGCTGCAGGCAGTGTAGTTTTCATTCTACCCTCACTTTTTTTTCTTTTCTTTTTTTCCCATCCATCAGTGTTCCGACTGGTTTGAAGTGGCCTGCCACGAATTCCTCTACTGTGCTAACCTCTTCATCTCGGAGTAGCACTCGCAATCTATGTCCTCAATTATTTGATGGATGTATTCCAGTCTCTGTCTTCCTCTACAGTTTCTGCCCTCTACAGCTCCCTCTAGTACCACAGACGTCATTCTCTTATGTCATAACAAGATGTCCTATCATTCTGTCCCTTCTCCTTATCAATGTTTTCCACAACTTCCTTTCCTCTCAAATTCTGCTCAGAACCTCCTCATTCCTTACCTTATCAGCCCACCTAATTTTCACCATTTGTCTGTAACACCACATCTCAGCTGCTTCGATTCTCTTCTGCCCCATTTTTCCCATGGTCCGTATTTGACTACCATACAATGCTGTGCTCCAGACATACATTCTCAGAAATTTCTTCCTCAAATTAAGGTTGATATTTGATATTGGTAGACTTCTCTTGGCCTGGAATGCCCTTTTTGCCATTGCTAGTCTGCTTTTGATGTCCTCCTTGCTCCATCTGTCATTCGTTATTTTACTGCCTAGGTAGCAGAATTCCTTAACTTCATCTATTTTGTGACCATCAATCCTGATAAGTTTCTCACTGTTCTCATTTCTGCTACTTCTCATTACTTTCGTCTTTCTTCGATTTACTCACAATCCCTATTCTGTACTCATTAGACTGTTCATTTCATTCAGCATATCATGGAATTCTTCTTCTCTTTCACTCAGGATAGGAATGTCATCATCGATCGTATTGTTGATATCATTTCACCTCGAGTTTTAATCCTGCTCCTGAACCTTTCTTTTATTCATTACAACATACATAGAGTTACCTGTCCTTAGAATATAACGGCTATACTTTCTCCTTATTTTCAGCCATTCACAGCGTAACAAGACCATGCTGGCTAATGTTAAAAGGCTAAATCAGTCAGTTATCTGGGTGGGTACCCCTGAAACTCTTCAGGAAGCATAGGTTAGGTTATCGGAATCATTCTTATCACCAGGAGATAAAATTGTTAGCATTGCCTAATAGATTGCATATGCAAGAAACTTGTCTAGAAGCTAGCAATGTCTTCAGTCTCTCAGTTCAAGAGTCTTAGAACTTTTTCAGACTACTCATTTCCCCTGTTTTATCAGGAGCCACAACATGTGTATCACTTAACTGACATTGGCTTAAAGGAAGAAATAAAAGAAGTAATTGACGGATGGAAAACATGGTATGATGTTTTGAATTGCTTTAACAGTCAGAATAATATTGGATGTAGTTTTGATGGGGTAGTAATATACTGCTTCAAGAATCTTGCAAAAAATATATAACTTTTGCAAACCTGTATGTGACTACAAATAGCGTACAGCTGTGCAGATGTTATGTCATTAGTTCAGGAAAATTGTGAGTGTACTTGAACAGCACCAGAAAAGTGTTCATCCTGTCTATTCTATTTCTTCCCAGATATGGTGTTTCAAACTAAAACTAAATAAAAATGGTGGTGGTCTTGCAAAGAACCTGCTTCATCTTCCCCCTCCCCCTCCTAACACATCATCATCATCATCATCATCATCAACAACAACATCAACAGCAGCACAATTCCTTTTGTTTAAAATGCAGAATAAAATGGCATGAAACTAATTCATAGAAAAAGGGCCAAATATTGGTGTGGGAAGTGATTAGGTCTTTTACTCAGTTTTCTTAGATTACTTTGCTCTTATCTACACGAGTTCTTCAATAAAGCCATGACTAATGTATTGCAGTACTAGCCTGATTTTTCTCTGGAGATATGTATGTATTCTATTCTGAGAACTATGTTTTCACTAGGAAAAACTTAATTTCACTAATACTCCACTATGAGCTAATACTTAATTGTACATACCTTCTTTAATTTCTCTACAGATGTCAAGCGGCAAGGTTTCTCTAAAGATACTTGTCGCAGCATGATAGCCATGATGGATGTAGACAGATCAGGAAAGCTTGGGTATGAAGAATTCAAAGCATTATGGACAGACATCAGGCACTGGAGAGTAAGAATTTATTCTTTTAGAGTATTCATTTCTTTCAAATTTTTTTCTAATTTTTATTTCACTAGTTGGAATGGAAGGCTGTGAAAGTGAACTTTTCAATAACCATTTTTTTCATTTGTTGTAGATTTCACTTAAACGTTTTGGAATGTCACATGATTAAGGAACACAGCACACATTTTCCTTGATTAGTTCTCTGGCTTTTATGGGTGGCTGCTTAAGAATTTTTCAATCCAATGCTGAGCATTGTGTTTGAATTACCGTATTTACTCGAATCTGAGCCGCACCTGAAAAATGAGACTCGAAATAAAGGGAAAAAAAATTTCCCGAATCTAAGCCGCACCTGAAATTTGAGACTCGAAATTCAAGGGGAGAGAGAAGTTTTAGGCCGCACCTCCAAATCGAAACAAAGTTGGTTCATTTTAATATGAGACACAATTGAGGTCGAATGAATGACGATACAGCTACAGTAGTTTGGTTCGAGTCGTAAGCTTAGCAGTTAAGCTTTACCAGGTAGCCATTGCTATGCGTCAGGCGCTCCGTCCGTATTTATATGGGTACCCTTCCTTTTTCACGTGCTTCGTCTGGTTTGAATCGATTGCTTATTTTGCTTTTTATCTGATAAGTGCCGTTTTCTTTGTTATAGGTGTTTACGTCACTCTAAGCTGAAAATGCATGACTGTACTGTGTCATGCATTGTTTGACGCATTTTGATAGTGCGTGTTTACGGCCTGTCGCGGCTCGCGGCATGACTTGCTTTTGTGCGCGCTACCGCCGCTTTTTAAAAAAAAAAAAAAAAAAAAAAAAAAAAAAGAGGAATCGGAGGAATCGTCTCATTAGCGAAACAATGGCAAGAGACTGCTATTTGTTGTTGCTTACACTGCTGCTTTCTTTGATAATGATCAACAAGAACCAAATAATAGACTGCGTATGATAGAACATGTTCTGAACGAGAGTATAGCGAAAATTTTTCTCCTTTTGAAAATCTTTGTGGCCGCTTCTTTAGTACATCAAATTCTGCACAGAAATTGGTCATCTTACATTTAAAATCTAGTCAGTTGCCGTGCTTCATTTCTGACTATCACTATTAGGCATAAGAATAATACGAATATAAACATGACACGATACTTATATTCTTCCGCGTTTGCTATTGTCTCACTCTAGTTTCGTAGTTTATTAGGCAGACAGGATTTAAATGAGATAGCAGCAAACACGAAAGAATACATGACAAAATGTTTATATTCGTATTATTCTTATGGTGAAGATAATACTGCAAGTGATTCACATTTCATCAGGTTCCTATTAGCAACCATCTCTTCTCACAGGTAGGAAAAAACTCGGAACGTAGAGTTGGCCATATTGACAAACATCCCTAACAGTCTTGCCAGTCGGATTTTCATAGTACATTGAAATTCTGCTACATTCGAAGATGAACAATACGGAATTTGTATTTACTTCGTCCGATAATGTATGAAAATGCAGTAGTCGAAACTCGGGGCGGAGAAAAAAAAAATGCTCGTCTTCTACCTTTTTTTTTAAATTTTTGTACCGATGCAGAGGTTTTGGCGCCAGTATTTATCTTTGTGCCCACAAAGCATGCTTGTGTAGCGCTACATATATTCGACGGCAGAAGTTAGTTGTGGCGGCACCTATCAACATTTTTCAGAACTTCCGCTTGCTTTGCACTCGATTCTAAGCCGCAGGCTGTTTTTTGGATTACAAAAACCGGAAAAAAAGTGCGGCTTAGATTCGAGTAAATACGGTATACAACACACACTTATAATGTATATTCTGAAGACCTATGTTAATTGAGATTCATGAAACAGACATTTTGTCATCCATTTTTTCTCCATTCACTCTTTACAAACAAGTGTGAATCAGTTTATCAGCTCTACCCAAATATTCAATGAATTTGACATTTCATCACAAATAATCATGTGCATGTTTTTCAGGGGCTAGTGAAATCTGTGTATTGCACTTCACTCTAAAAGTCTGTAGTAACACGATTCACATTTCCGTCGCACTTCACCTAGTGTAGACCGGGACTGTCTGCTAGGCATGCCCAATGTGAACTGGCTGGGCACAGCCCGTGCTGCCTGAATTGTTGTTGTTCCGCTGGCAGAGGGCGCAGCTGAATTCTCACGTGTCCTCTGGTGGGCGGGACTTTACTTGCGGCAACTACTGTCCGTGATGCGCCATGCCGATGGGCGCATCCCGCGATCTTTCTGGTGGCTACTGCACTCCTCCTTCGAGGGGGGGGGGGGTGAAGCCACCATGATCCACTGCGTCGGAAGGTGGAGTGTCATGCGGTAGCGATGACCTCCATGTCCATTGGAAGGCTGGAGTCAGAAGGATCTGCCAACCCTTGAGCCGGAACCTTCGAATACGGTTGGAAGTGACCCACACGAAGAGGCCCCCGTCATTCCACCACCGGAGCCCGGGGCGGAAAGGGCGACAAGCTGTTGAATGCCGGATCCCGGTCCACCTCGGGAGGGGCAAGACCCAGTGGCAGGGACGATGGGGAAGGGACGACCACAGGTGAACCAGCCTCCTGAGGAACCAGGCCCGCAAGGGGAGCCGGCTCTCGCCGGGGCATCTCTAATGATGGCGATGCCAGTGCTGGAGCTACTGGAGGCCGCCAAGGCTGAGAACCCTCGCAGTGTGGCGGAGTCACAGGCAGGAGGGGCGGTAGTGTCCCCTGAGAAAACAACACGGGTGCCGGCAATGGGGAAGCCAGCGCCCGAGGGGTCGGAGGGTGGGTGCCCAGACATGGACGTAGCTGATTTTGGTGACGACGTACCTCCCGGTCCCCCACCTGCAAGGTACAGAGCCGGCAGGCATTGCGGCGCAGGACCACCGCCGGTATCAAACGTGGATTGCAACCAAACCCACGTGCCCAGACAGACATACCCGGTGGAAAGCCGGGTACCCCTTTTTGCGAAGACTGGCGAGGACCAGGCCGGAGGAGGTGCAGCAGAGTCCTAGGTTGGCGCCCATGGAGGAGCTCTGTGGGGCTGCGTTCTCCCATCGGTGTGGTCCGGTATGCCATCAGGAAAAATGTCAACGCCTCCTCTGCAGGAAATTCGTGCACATACTTTTTCATCTGCGCCTTAAATGTGCGCACCATGTGCTCGGCTTCCCCATTCGATTGTGGATGAAAGGGGGGAGAGCAAACGTGCTGAATACTGAAGCACCTACAAAAATCCTGGAAGGTCTGCGAAATAAACTGAGGTCCATTGTCCGATACCAGGGTGACTGGCAGACCATCCACAGAAAAGATTTTTGCTAGTGCCTGGATTGCAACTTCTGAAGTGGTTGAGGAGCAGCGAACCACATATGGGAATCGGAAATAAGCATCAATGACAATGAGTCAAAAACCACTACGAAACGGGCCCGCAAAATCTATGTGAACATGTTCCCATGCCTGGGTTGCAGGCGGCCATGAAGAGAACGCTGACCTGGGAGACACCTGTTGGCTCACACACACTGGGAACAGGCGGCCACCAAGTGCTCAATTTCTCTGTCAATACCAGGCCAGTACACATGTCTGCGAGCCAAGGTTTTACTACAGGAAACACCCCAGTGCCCCTCGTGTAATAACGTGAGGACCTCCCTTCGCAAACTTGCAGGAACAACCACGCGAGGAGCTGTACCATCGGTAGCCAGAAGGAGAACTCCTTCCAAAACTGAGAGGCGGTCTCGTAGAACAAAATAATTACAAAGAGGGTCCGAGGCCCGGCCTGGAGGTCGGGACGACCACCCCTGCTGAACAAGGCAAACTACTTGCCGGAGAACTGGGTCAGCTGCCGTTTCCCTGGTGACTCTAGAACTAGTGATCGGGAAGCCATCAGCCGCTTGGCAGGACGCCACATCCAAATGAAAACACATAATCTCCTCTCGATCGAACTTAGGATCCGGGCCCACTGAAAGACGGGAAAGAGCGTCAGCATTTGCATGCTGTCCGGTAGGGCGAAAATGAATGTCATAATGGTACTTAGAGAGGAACAAGGCCCAGTGCTGCAGTCTGTGGGCCACCCTATCCGGAATCTGAGAGGTGGGGCCAAATAACGATATTAATGGCTTATGGTCAGTGATTAACTGAAACTTCGTGCCATACAAGAAAGGGTGAAACTTGGTAACAGCGTAGACAATGGCCAAAGCCTCTTTTTCCACCTGGGAGTAATGGGCCTGTGCGGGATTTAAGAGTTTTAGACGCAAATGCCAGTGGCTGCTCGGAGCCATCTGCGTTGCGATGGGCCAGAACTGCCCTCACCCCATACTGCGAAGCATCTGTAGCCAGGACCAATGGCTTATTGGGGTCAAAAGTAGCCAAACAAGGCGCTGACATGAGCAGGCCCTTCAACGAGATGAACACTCGCTCGCATGCAGGCGACCAACCAAAAGGAACACCCTTGCGCAGAAGGCAATACAGGGGGTGGGCTGTGGTGGAAGCCCTGGGAATGAACCAGTGGTAATAGGCAGTCTTGCCTAAAAAAGCTTGTAACTCCTTAAGCAAAGCGGGCTGCGGAAGGACGACGATAGCCTGGACCAAACTTCCTAGAGGCTGGATGCCGTGTTGAGAGATGGTGTAGCCCAATGGATGGTTGGAAGAAGTTCGACTTACGCAGGTTGCAATGCAGGCCCACGGACCTGAATTTGAGAAAGAGGGTTCGAAGGTTGTGCAAGTGTTCCTCCATGCTGCGGCCTGTGACAATTATGTCGTCCAGGTAATTAATACAATGAGGGATTGTCGACGTGACATGCTCAAGATAACGCTGAAATATTGCCGGGGCACTGGATATTCCGAAGGCCAACCGCTGGTATTGGTAAAGGCCAAACGCAGTGTTGACAACCACCAGCCATTTGGAGTCCTTATCAAGCGGAATCTGATAATAAGCCTCCGAAAGATCGATTTTTGAGAAATATTGGTCTCCCGCCACAACGGAGAACAATTCCTCAGAACGAGGCAAGGGATAGGTGTCTACCACCAATTGGGAATTAATGGTGGCCTTGAAATCGCGACAAAGACGTAATTTTCCCCGAGGGTTTCCTGACAATAACGAGGGGCGAAGTCCACTCACTAGAAGAAATGGGAAGAATGACCCCGAAGGCTGTCAGCCGGTCTAGCTCTGCTTTTACCTGAGGGCGGAGAGCCAAGGGGATCTGCCTCGCGCGTAGAAAACGCGGGCGAGCCGACGCCTTCAACGTTAAGTGAGTTTGAAAGTCCGAAGCACGCCCGAGGCCCTCCTCAAAGATATCCTGAAAGTCAGAGATCAAAGATTCCAATGATTGATAGGGAACATCTTCGGAGACCAACTGTATGGTGTCTGCGATAGAGAAACCAAAAGCTTGAAAGGCATCCAATCCAAAAAGGTTAGCGGAGTTCACCTCACTGACAACAATAAAAGTAATAGGCCGAGTGACTGATTTGTAAGTAACGTCAGTAGTGAATTGACCCAGTAGGGGAATGAACTGTTTACCATAACCACGTAGACGCTGGTAAACTGCTGCCAATGGGGCGACCCAAGGTCAGAGTAAGTTTGTGCATTCAACAAGGAAACTGCCGCGCCCGTATCTACTTGCAGTTGTAATCGGCGCGACCGAACCCACACCTCGATAAAGAGTTTGTTTGCCGTTGCGCCGGGAGCCTGGCCCGATGAAACTTCCTGAATGCCAATGTCCATGTCCTCTGTACCAGCTTCCTTCGAATCTTTTGAGGCTGAGCGGCAAACTTTAGCAATGTGTCCATTTTTATTACATTTGCGACAAATGGCCCAAGGCTGGGGACACTCTGACCGATCATGATGTATATAGCATGACCCACAGGATGGTAACAGGGGCCGGCGGCCGGAACTCTGTTTACACGCCGTGCGGGAGCGGCCGGATTGTACTGCTTGCACGTTGTCCACCCCGGACGCAGTGGACGCGGCTGCGCCGCCCTGAACAGCTGCGACACCGCACCACGCTTCCAACTGTTGACCTGCGGTGTGAGAGACTTCATACGATTGAGCAGTGGACAGGACTTCCTTAAGGGAAGGGTCTTCCAACTGCAGGCTGCAGGGCCCGTTGCTGGACCTCCCTATCAGGGGCCGAACGAACAATGACGTCGCGCACCATAACATGGCATACGACTCTCACGACTGCTCCGTGACAAAATGACACTTGCGACTAAGACCGTGCAGCGTAGCGGCCAACGTCCGGTAAGACTGATGGGGCTGTTTCTTGCATTGATAGAGCTCAACCCTAGCCACCACAACATGCGTGCAGCGGTGATAATAGGAAGACAGCAATGAACACAATGCGTCAAAAGACACGGACGAGGGTTCCTGCAACGGCGCTAGCTGCCACAAAACTTGATACAGCGAGGGAGATATCAAAGACAAGAAAAGAGCACGACATACCTCCGAATTGGCAACGTGAAATGCCTGGAAATGCTGCCAAAGGCAATGTTCATATGCGTCCCAGTCCTATGCCGTCTCATCATACGGGTTAAAGGGAGGATGGAACGGCACTGGAGCAGACTGCATGGAGAGCATTGCCGGAAGCACTTGTTTCATGGTTGCCATGAGCTCCGTCTGCTGCTCAACCAAAACCTGCACTAAATCCTCCATGCTGTGGTTAAGCTGCAAAACCGGAACGACGACTCAACACGCGAAAGAACGACCCTACTCGTCACCAGTTGTGTAGTAACACGATTCACGTTTCCGTTGCACTTCACCTAGTGTAGACTGGGACTGTCTGCTAGGCATGCCTGATGTGAACTGGCTGGGCATGGCCCGTGCTGCCCGAGTTGTTGTTGTTGTTGTTGTTGTTGTTGTTGTTGTTGTTGTTGTTGTTGTTGTTGTTGTTCCGCCGGCGGAGGGTGTGGTCGAATTCTCGCGTGCCCTCTTGTGGGCAGGACTTTACTTGCGGCAACTACTGTCCGTGACGCGCCGTGCCGATGTGCGTTTCGCGCGATCTTTCTGGTGGCTACTGCGAAGTCTTAAAGACACTTAATATGTTCATTCTTAATATAATCCATTTTGTATTTTTTCATTAAATCATATGTGCATTTATTAGAATTATGTCCATGTGCTTAAACATGGACTACTGTTCAAAATTAAAAATTTACTTTGTATTGATAATTAACAGAACTGAATTTTTTTCTTGCAGACCATATTCAAAATGCACGATAAAGAAAACTCCGGTGTATTCAGTGCTTTTGAGCTGAGACAGGCACTAAATGCTGCAGGTTACAGGTTAAACAACCACATACTGAACATACTGATGCATAGGTATGGAACTGTAGATGGGAAAATAACATTTGATGATTTTATGATGTGTGCTGTCAAGCTAAAAGCGATGATAGGTGAGTATTCAGATAATTTGATCTTGTAATTGTTAGTACCTTTCACAAGGTTTTGAATAAGTATTATTACTGAATACATAGAATTTTTCATTATTTAAAATTGCTTTCGAGTGAGTAGAAGCTTGCTAAACTGAATTGAATTTTTACTATGTTAGACACCTTCAGAGGTCATGCAATGCATTAAGTGTCTTTACAGCTACTGTACATACATATACAATAACTTATTAATTGTTGTGGCATTAAATATGTCGGTATATTACTGATACCAATATTAAAACATTAAAATAAGTATGCACTATGTTTCTGTTCATTGATGTATCATATCCTAATACTAAAAGTGTAATAAGAAATATAGTATTATCATACCATTTTCTTATTCTCAACTGTAAATTCATCAGTTTTGTAAGTACCTTGTTGTAGTAGGTAATGTTGAATTTCTCTTTTGAATTGATCTGGCAGCTCTCTGATACACTGAGGTATGACTTTGAAGTGTGTAGTTGATTTGTTTACAGAATTCTTCTGTTGTTTTTTATAGTCGTAGTGGAATGGTACCTGATCTTCTTTGTGCCTGGTATTATAATTATAGCACATGTCTTACTGTTGGCTTCTGCATTAGTTCTCATTAATGTGCCTTGCATACTGCAAATTCTATAAGGGTGACAGATGTGTAATCTTCAGTTTACTGAAGCTGTGTGTACAATGAGCTTTGGGTATCATGCTACATATTATCACCACTGCCCTCTTTTCAAGTGGTACCACACACTCTATGAATATATATTGGGGCATAATAGACAACTTTCAGCATTGGAATACCAACACAAAGACATACTTTCCTAAGGGGAAATACATTGAGGTGACAAGTCATGAGATACCTTCTAATATGTTGGACCTCCTTTTGCCCAGTGCAATGCAGCAGCTTATGTGGCATCGATTCAGTGAGTAGTTGGAAGTCCCTTGCAAAAATATTGAGCCACTCTGCCTGTATAATACTGTCCATAATTGTGAAAGTATTTCCAGGCCAGGATTTAGTGCACCAAACTGACCTTTCGATTATGTCCCATAAATTTTCAATGGGATTCATGCTGGGCAATCTGGATGACTAAATCATTCACTCTAATTGTCCAAAATGTTCTTCAAACCAATTGTGAACAGTTGTGACCTGGTGACATAGTGCATTGTCACCCATAAAAATTCCATCATTGTTTGGTGGCAGATAGACTCCAAGTAGCTGAACATAACCATTCCCAGTTGATGATCAGTTCAGCTGGACCAGAGCACCCAGTCCATTCCATGGAAACACAGACCACACCATTATGGAGCCACCACCAATGTGCACAGTGCCTTATTGACCATCTGGGTCCATGGATTCATGGGAGCTGTGCCACACTCAAACCCTACCATCAGCTCTTACCAACTGAACTCAGGACTCATATGACCAGGCCACAGATTTCCAGTCATCTGTGGTCCAATCGATATGGCTACAAGCCCAGGACCTTTTGCATACTTAAGTGTTCTTTTGAACCAGGCTTGCAGGATGCATATATTCATTACATGTCATCAATTTTGCTAGATGATCTGGTCCACATTTTGACATTGTCACATTCAATCCATAAATTTCCCTACTGAAGCTACTCATTTTTTTTAAACACATCAAGCACATTTTGCACCTCAGTCAGTCCAAACTTTCTGGTTGTGTAGTGTTTTCCAAAAAATACTTAAGGCCAGTGACTACATTGTGGGTGTTGATCATTGTGGATGTTGATCTTTATTTTTTCCTATGCCTTATCAGTAAAGAAAATCCTCTCTCTCCATATACTCCTTTTGCAGTTACATTCACTGCTGTCTGTCTTCCAGATGGTTTGCACCTTATTGTCAAATATGGATGTTATTGCATAAGTCTTTTTACTTTTGTTTTGTTTTAAGGCATGGCTGAATCTTTTCTGCTCACTTACATATATTCCTTTTATTACGTAAGAGCTGGTAAAGCTATACAAATCATAATACTATTCAGACTCTCCTTAACATGTCTTCAACGTGAACCTTATTAAATCTATTTGTCTTCCTCTCACTTGATATCTTATGAGGCAAGGATATGTTAATAATTTTGAAGACGATGACTAGTAGATTATAGAAATTCTTATCAGCTGAAAGTTCTTGTTATACACCGCCTAACACGAAAAGTGAAGCAACCAGGAGGAGAGGGGAAATGAACTGAAACTTCTTGGGCTGAGGGAGTACTGACCCCGAAATTGTTCAATATTATAAAAACTATTGTGCGGTACTAAGAAAAGTTATTAAAAAGTCCAGAAGTATGTGTATCATGTCTGAGATCAGTAACTGATAATAAAATTAAAGCAATTTGGAATATTATTGAAAGGGAAACAGGGCAACCAAGAGCACAGGAAGACTTAAGTGCCATAAAACTGACTGACAAGTGTACTAACAAACAATCAGAAATTGAAAATATTTTCAATAATCATTTTGTAAATGTTGTGGAGAAAATAGGATCTAGATCTTCACTAGAAGAGGCAAGGCTTCTAATAGAAGAGGCCACACCTGTGCAGTTTGAATCAACTGTATTTCCACCAACCTCTCCCTCTGAAATCAGTAAAATAATAAACTCACTGAAAAGTAAAAGCTCTTACAGAATTGATGGCTTTTCCAGCAAGATACTTAAAGCTTGTTCCCCACAGATAAGTAGGATTCTCAGCCACGTGTGTAATAGCTCTTTGGAGCAGGGTGTTTTCCCTGATAGTCTGAAATATGCCATTATAAAACCATTGCATAAAAAGGGGGATACGTCGGATGTCAACAACTATCGCCCAATCTCTCTTCTGACAGCTCTATCAAAAATTTTTGAGAAAGTAATGTATTCAAGAGTAGCCTCCCATATTTGTAAAAATAAAGTACTAACAAAATGTCAGTTTGGTTTTCAGAAAGACTTTTCAACAGAAAATGCTATATATGCTTTCACTGATCAAATATTAAATGCTCTGAATAACCGGACATCACCCATTGGTATTTTTTGTGATCTCTCAAAGGCCTTTGATTGTGTAAACCATGGAATTCTTTTAGATAAGCTAAATCATTATGGTTTGAGGGGGGCAGTGCACAAATGGTTTAATTCATACTTAACTGGAAGACAGAAGAAAGTTGAAATAAGTGGTTCATGTAATGTTAAAACAACAGCTGATTCCTCAAACTGAGGGGCTATCAAGTATGGGGTCCCACAGGGTTTGGTCTTAGGTCCTTTACTGTTCTTGATATACATTAATGACTTACCATTCCATATTGATGAAGATGCAAAGTTAGTTCGTTTTGCTGATGATACAAGTATAGTAATAACATCCAAAAACCAAGAACTAAGTGATGTAATTGTAAACGATGTTTTTCACAAAATTATTAAGTGGTTCTCAGCAAACGGACTCTCTTTAAATTTTGATAAAACACAGTATATACAGTTCTATACATTAAATGACACAACTCCAGTAATAAATATAGACTTTGAACAGAAGTCTGTAGCTAAGGTAGAATTTTCAAAATTTTTAGGTGTGTTCACTGATGAGAGGTTAAACTGGAAGCAACACATTGATGGTCTGCTGAAACGTCTGAGTTCAGCAACATATGCTATTAGGGTTATTGCAAATTTTGGTGATAAGAATCTCAGTAAATTAGCTTACTATGCCTACTTTCATTCACTGCTTTCGTATGGCATCATATTCTGGGGTAATTCATCGTTGAGTAGAAAAGTATTCATCCCTCAAAAACATGTAATCAGAATAATTGCTGGAGCCTGCAGACATCTATTTAAGGATCTAGGGATCCTCACAGTATATATATTCACTTATGAAATTTGTTGTTAATAATCCAACCCAGTTCAAAAGTAATAGCAGTGTCCATAGCTATAACACCAGGAGAAAGGATGATCTTCACTATGCAGGGTTAAATCTGACTTTGGCACAGAAAGGGGTAAATTATGCTGCCACAAAAGTCTTTGGTCACCCACCAAACAGCATCAAAAGCCTGACAGATAGTCAATAAACATTTAAAAATTAGGGGGGGGGGGTAAAAAAAAGAAAAGAAAAAACCAACTTAAACATTAGTGTTGTGCAATATTTTGTGTAATGTAATATCTTGTACAGACATCTTTTATTAACCTGACACGTTCCACATCATTACGAAGTGTTGTATTCATGATCTATGGAAGAAATATTAATCTAATCTAATCTGAGGGGCATTCAATGTTGTTTCAGTGATAACGTCATAAAGTCAGAACTTGGCATTATGATCCTGCTTAACAGTATCCCATTGCGCTGCCTCGGTCCTTGATGTATGTACTGATTCAAGGGTTGGGAAGGGTGTTATAAAGCTTTTGCATCCTTTCCTGAGGCAAGCTATCCCACAACTGTTGTAACTGGCCCAAAATATTCTGGATACTGGCCACTGGGAAGTAGTTGACATGTAAGCTGGTTGTCCCGTTATATTGAGACAGATCTGGGTGATCTTGCTTGCCATGGGGGTATCTCACTATCATACAGAAAGTTAATAGTCATGTACCACGTATGAATGAGCACTGTACTATTGAAAAAAAAAAAAAGGCCCAACAATAGTGTCGCATAAGAGGAAACACACAAGAACACGATGTATGTGATATACCACTGTGCTGTCAGAGTTCCCTCGATCACCACCAGTTGTGACCTGAAGTCATACCCAATGGCTCCCTACTATCATGCCAGGAATAACACTGTCTCTCTCCAGAACACTGGGAGAATGGGACATCTCCTCATGTCACTGCCATATTTCCCGATGGGGTGGTCATCTGGGATAGTGCAGAACTGCGATTAATTGCTGAACACAATGAAACCATTCATCAGCAGCCCATGCTTCCCCGTCACAGCACAACCCCAAATCCAACCATCTGTGCTGTGGTGTTACTGACAAACTACGTATGAGACCTTAATCCCCTAGTCCAGCAACTACTAGTCTTCAGCAACTGGTACTGGATGAGATGGAATGGTGTAGAGTCCCTCACTTTTTCTCAGATAAAGACACAGACATTTAGGGGTTATGATGTGTTTGGTACACAATACAGTGACCCTCCCCTGTGGTGGTCATACTTGGTTGACCAGAACCTTGATGTGAATATACCTACCACTATGCTCCTATGCAGTCAAACATAAAGTCACTGTTACATCCAAAGTGTCTCATAAATCTCAATGTTGCAGGGCTTGAAAGCTGGCCAAATAGGATTCAACCAGATGGCCAAATGGAGCTAGACAGTGAAGCACCTTTCAAATTCCTTCAGGTGCTGATAATGCTGTCTTATACAATTATGTGGTATCTCCATGCTCTTCACAGTGATCACTGAACATGTTATGCTGTCTATGCCCCTTTTGCAGTGTATGATACCAAGCCTGGTAGCAACACAGAACATGGACAACAGTAATTCACTCTGGTGGCTGTTCTACCTGTCATAGAGAATTGCAACTCTATTCATTTATATATGTTACATTCACATTCAGCTGGGTTTTCTGGATGCTTCACTTTTTTTTGTCAGGTATTGCATTTGTAGTCACATACTATCATCTAAATGGAACAATTGTATTTAGGGTGTGCTCATTTCCCACATCTACCTTGACTTCTAGTTACTGTTTTGTATTTGTAATGCGTGGCTTTTTCCGGGTAGTAGGAGTCTGTCTTACCTAATTTCAAAGGATTCTGACATATTCTACAACAGCCAGTTTATTGGATAATGATTCCACTTTCATATGAGTAATATTAAAACTTTGATTTATGTGAAACAGATGCACCTGGTAAATAAATGTTCGTCGACTTCATATCATGAGACATATTCTGCAAAAATAAGGAAACTTATCTCAGGAATCTCATACCATACTATGAACTATTGTTTCAAAGTCACTCCCTTTTAGGTTATAGGATGGTGTATATACTATCCTGTAACCTATATGGAGCTTATTGGAGAGCAAATTAAGTTTCTTTGTTTCGTTCATGAGCTGGTCCTTCACTGTTGCAGCAGGTGGAGGTTCTACCCACGATGATACAATAACAATTTGTAAATATAAAAACTGTTTAATTTTCTTTAAGTAAGTCTGTATTATGCATCAAAGATTGTGGCAATACCAAATTCGCCATTTCTAGCTAATTGTAAGCCATTGTGGCACATATTAACTTCACAGCATATGGTGTAATATTTAATAATCATTTTCTATACTTCTTATCTTGGCACTGCTACTACTCATTTTTAATATTTGTTGAGACTAAAATTATCTCATTTGATTTTCAAATAGTTCTGATTAACATTTATCTTTCTCAATTAAGTAAGTGTTACGAATAAACCCATCGTTCAAATCACTGCCACTCTCTTGTAGTCCACCATGTTATCTGACAGCATCAAACACAAACATACTGTTTGTTGAGAAAATGAATTATCTACCCTAAGAAGAACTTCACATTGTTAAGTATTTCATAAATTTTGTTACATAATGAGGGTAACAATGTTCTGTGTGGTTTGAGATACCATACAATTTGTATACTATTTTTTAGTGTTTCCTATCCAAAAATTTTTATGTGGCTGTATATTATTCCAGATGACATAGCACTTTAGAGGATGTAGTCAGCAGTCACATATTAACACTTCTTGAAAGTAGAGCTAATGCCTTTCTTGAATATATATTTTATGGTCTACTTCTCTTGTTTTAGTATAGGAATCCAACCCCAAAGTTCAGAAGTAGTGAGACAACAAACAAAAATGTACCCATGACACTACAGGTTGGTTTTAAATCTCGGAAGGTCATACTGTTAAAGTCAGTTTCTGAGTAAAAACTGAAATAAAAGCTCACTATAGTGAAAGGTCTCATGCTGGTTTTGAAAAACCAACTTTTACAAATTTTAGAGCAGGCATTAATTACTGAGATTTTCAAAACTAAACTATACAATTCAAATGTAATTGGATAGATAAAAAATCCACTCACCAAGCAGTGGAAGGAGAAAACATGTATAAAAATATTGAAATTAGCAAGCTTTCAGAGCTACTGGATCCTCTTCCTGGCAGAAGGGTTGAAAGGAAAGGAAAGGAAAGGAAGAGGGTGAACAAATAGGATTGATGAGGTTTAGGGGATTGGGAGAATTCGGGGAAGTCAGCCAGAGCCGCAGATGGGAAGAGATTTGTGGGGTGGGATAAGAAGGCAAGATTGATTGATTTGGGAACTGCACTGGATGAGACTTGAAAACCTGAGAACTTAAAGGTGGAAGAAAGAGTAATACACTGGACAGAGATTACTCACAAAATGATGTGCACGAGTTAATAAGAGCAAAAAGCTAAGTGCATTGTGTGTGGTAGAGGTGGGAAGAATAGAAAGCTAAAAAGGAGTGAAGAAATTACTGCTGTCACTGAAGAAGTTAACACAGATTAAGGCGAGGTGGGTAGCGAGAACCAAATACGTGTTGCAACACTAGCTCCCATTTACAGAGTTCTGAGAAGTTGGTGTCTGGGGGAGAAATCCACATGGCATGTTGGTGAAATGAACACCAAGGCCACAATTGTCACATTGTAGATCATGCTCTGCAACAGGATCTTGTGTGTTGCCAACACACACCCTCTGCCTATAATCTTTCATGCTAACTGATAACTTGATGGTAGTCATGCCAATGTAAAAGGCCCAATAGTTCCTAGATGACAGCTGGTACAAGAAGTGTTGTTTCACAGTTACCTCTCCCTTTAATGGTATATACTTGGCTAGTTACGGTGCTGGTATATATGAGGTGATAGGAGGGTGCATAGAAGCAGTCTTACAGCAGGGAGCTATAGGGTAGGGAAATAGATGTAGAAGCAACGATTCTGACTAGAACATTGCGGAGATTGAGAGGGTGATGAAAAGCTATTCTAGGTCTAGTGAGAAAATGTTGGACAGAATGGACCTCATTTTAGGATATGATCTTAGCCTTTTCAAAGTAACCGATCAGTGTATTAATCTACGAGTTTGCCTGAGTGTATTAATCAGCTACTTCAGCAAGGCTATGTTTTCCTGAAATCTTGGCCTGAAATAAGATCCACTGTGTTGGACATTTTGCTCACCACACCTAGAATAGCTTCTCATCACTATCGCAATATCCTTGTCGGACCCTACGCTCATTCTACACCCATATCCTTACCCTGTGGCTCCTAACCCTGTGACTGTCCCTGCTGCAAGACTTGATCTGTGCACCTTTCTACCAGCCCTGTAACTGGCGAACATTCGCTTTCAAAGGGAGAGCCACCTGTGAAAAAACACAGGTCTTGTACCAGCTGTTACGTAAACACCATTGGCCTTTTACATTGGCATGACTACTGCCTGGTTACCAATTACGAAGAATAGGAATAGGGAGACATTGTACATTGGCAACAAATAGTATCATGTCGCAGAGCATCCTGTACAACATCGTAGTTGTGACCTCGGTGCCTGTTTCACCACATATGCTATTTGGAGTGTTCCCCCAGACACCAGTTCCTCAGAACTCAACAGGTGGAAACTGGTGTTACATGTCCTTAGTTCTCGCCATCCAGTTGACCTTAATTTACATTAATTTCTTTGGCCTCATTATTCCTTTCCACACTAGGTTTTTCATGATTTTGAAAATGAAACATAATAGTAGCAGTGGGGAAGAATCTCAGGAAACATAACGATTGTTGTGACCTTTCTTGGTACTAGTATTGTTTACTAGGCTCCAGAAATTTGTTAAACCATCATTTTTCATTATAGAGTATAAATATGAATGTTAAAAATAATACCTAATTAAATTTAGTTGTGTGTAACTTGTAGAATTTTAAGAGCACAGAGATCATCTTGAGGTTGCTGCACTCATATATTGATATGGTGAAATTGGTGTGCTTGTTTTATTTGTGTACCAAGTTTCATATTTTTGCCACATGGAAGTAGTTTTGTATTTTTTGTCCACTATTGTTTGCTGCAATAGTGGGCCACATTAGTGTCCATATCTGGACCTTCCCAGTCTCTTAATGTCATTCTCTGGTTGCTTCAAACTCTGTTACTGCATCACAGAAGACTTCATGAATAGTAGAACAGAGACAAGAGAAATAATGTACTAAGCTGTATTCTATATCAATTCCATTCTTCTCCTGTCCCATACATTACATTGCAATCTTTGTTTCCGTTCTCTCTCCCTGTTGCCACCCCCCCCCCCCCCCCCACCCACCCCTCAAAAAGGTTCACAACCCTTGTAGGATTTTGTGTGGTGAGCAACCCTGCGCTCCCCTCCCCACCCCCTCCTTTTTGCGGTACTTCTTCCTTTCCTGTGTTGTGATTTTATTCTCTGGGTATGTCTTTTCTCAGACTTATTCTCCAAGACAGATTATCTGCTGATGACCTAGCTTGCTTGTAGGATGTAGATTCTGGCTTATCTCATTGTTAGTGTTTTGTACACGACATCATGTTATGATAACTTCTGTTTGGTCCCCGTACTTGGGTTTCACCTCAACTTCTTCAAAGTCTGTAAAAAATATAGGTGAACCATGTGGGGAAGGTGATCCAATACCAAGCAAGGTATTCAGTTCATGTGGGAGGTCATCAGGTACCCATATGTTAGTAGCCTGCTGACCATGGAGGGATTGTACTATTGATGCCCAAGCTGCCACATCCCTGTCCATGCTGAGGAGTAAGTGCCTGTCTGTCTAGGGAGATAGGGGCTCCAGGGAGTATTGCTCTGGCAGGATGGTACCCTTGGCCATGGGAAGAGGTCCTATTTTAAGTATGCAGTTCCACGGCAGACATTTGGTATAATGAAGTGTTCAGTTATGTGCCGGTGGCTGTGAGGCTCCAGTAGTCTCTTCAGATAGATAGCAATTCAATGCAGATCATTATAACCTTCAGAACTTTCCCTCCTTGGCCACGCCATGGGAAGATAATAAAACAAGGACACTTACTCCCCTCAGTTCCTTGTTTGTACTGAACAGATGGAGGGTCTTTTCTTCTGCTAAGCCAGTGTTCTGTGTGAAAAAAATTGAAAATGTTTTTAAAATAATTGAAAAGCCACGATCACTTCAGTATCGTTTACTAGATGACTGGTTTCAGCACTCTGAAGGTGCCATCATCGGATCTGAAATGTGGATTAACATTTATAAAACCATGTGGACATCATGGCACATGAGGCAGACCATCTGTTTTTATAAATGTTAATCCACGTTTCAGATCCGATGATGGCACCTTCAGAGTGCTGAAACCGGTCATCTTGTAAACGATACTGAAGTGATCGTGGCTTTTCAATTATTTTAAAAACAGTGATCGCCCCACAACACACCATCTGTTCACTGGAAAATGTTTTTGGTGAACTGTCTCCCTACAGTAAGTTAAAAAGTGGTTCCAATTAAGACAGCAAATTCTACCCAGTCCTGGTCATTAATGTCTCATATACAACCTGGATATGTACATGTTACCATAAGGTGCCATAAGAACCTAAACATGGTGCTGGATTTTATTTTTCACCAGGGTGTAATGCTGCACACAGATGCACTTGGTTTACCACTGCAATGTGAAACTTTATTTCTGACCTCCAATACTGTGTTTTAAATGCCAGCACTTCAGGCATGTGTCTTCCCGGGGTATACACAACCTTATTTATGGAGACTATGGCCAGTCACTTTAAGAAAATTCGTTCATGAGGTGTGTGGTACCATCTGTCTGTGTCTGTTGTGGAAATGACCGTCATCCCCAGTGTGTGCTACCCTAATTAATAAATGCAAAATACAAGACTGTCTCCAATCACCTCTCCTTTTGAAGCTCAGAAAAAATACAGCTGTTTATGTCCTGTCTCCATAATATCAACTTTTGCCACTACTGTGGCCAGGTTGTTGGCAGTACCTGACATGTTACACCATCAATGTCACCCTACAGTAATTGGGGGTTAAGTAGACTAATTAGTTTGAATTCAGCTGTGTACATGCTAAGGTCATGTAACGTGTGGTTGTAAGCCTTTAGAGTCTACATGACTCACTTCATACACATTGATGATAGCTATTCTGTAGCTGAAATGTAGATCTGCAATAAGGTACAGATGGAGCTGCAACTGACATTTTGGATTACATCACAGTTCTGGAGTGGAATAGTTGTAATGGAATTTAACCTAAAGACTTTTAAGGGGCACCATGCTAAGAATTAGTGTCTAATTAAATGCAGTAAGAAGGAATGCTGGGAGCGCTGCATCTCCTCCTTGGGAACATATACCTCTTCATTCCAGTTGTGTGCGAAGTTCTGCAGTCCTGTGCTGCCAAAGATCATCTTTTCCAGGTTCTCTCCTTTATGGAGGTGTATCTACTGATACGTTAGTTCTTGCTGAACACCTTGCAACCCTCTTTGTGCCAGTGCCAGTATCAGTATCCTCTTCTTACCTGGGTATTTTGGGATATGTAAAAATCAAATTGAAGATGTCGCCCTACTCTTTATCCCCCATCATGCTAAATTGTATAGTGAAACTTTCACTGACTGGGAACTCAATCAGGCTATTCACTTGTCACACAATATGGCCCGAGGCCCTCATTAGATTCATAATCAGATGATCCAACATCTGAATGTTACTGCAGGACTCCTATCTACTCAGGGTCTTTAACTGTATTTGGCTAGAGGGTGTATCTCCTTTGTAATCATGAAATAGTATCATCCTTCCAATCCTTAAATCAGGCGAAAACCCAATCTAAATCCATGAGCTGCTGACTGATCAGTCTCTCGAAAGTGCTCTGCAGACCACTTGAAAGGATGGTAGCCCAATGATTACGCCAGGTTGTTGAGTCACAGGGCTTACTGTCTCCCCATCAGTGGTGTTTCTGGGAGGAACAATCAACAACTGACCATCTGCTTAGGTTGGAAAGAGCAATTCAACAGATGTTTTGTAAATACCAACTTTAGACTTTCATAAGGCACATGACACTGCTTTGCACCATCATGTTTTACTTACCATCTATAACTGTGGGCTTATAAGACACCCTGCCAATTGTCAGTTTTTATCTCTCCAGTTGTTTCGGGTTGTAGTTAGTACGTCACTCACCCTCCCCATGGGTCCAAGAGAGCAGCATTTCACAGGGATCTGTGCTGAATATTACACTCTCCCTCATTATTATCAATGAGCTAGTTACCTCTGCAGAACAGCGGTAATTGCTGTGCTGTATGTTGACATCTTTTGCATTTGGTATAGGTCTCAGTATGTAGTATGTAACCAGCTCCAAGATGTCATTCAAAGGGCCTCCACTTAGACCTTCTCTATGGCTTCCAATTATCTCCCATGGAACCATGTGTTTCTGTTGTCATACCACAGGACACCATAACCCATAACCCTGCTTTGGTTCCCCAGCACCTGGACGTGGTGCACAGTCCTGATTTTTGTGACTTCCTTTGATAAAAAGTTGACATGGCTGCCCCTTATTCACCAACTATATGCGTGGAAAAGCTAACTGCTCTTTGCTGCCTTGTCATCTCACCGCCACCACCACCACCACCACCACCACCACCACCACCACCCTGTTTCATATGAACTGGTCTCATCCCAACTGAGGTTTATGGGTCAGCAGCAGCTTTGGTCTTGAAATTATTGGACTTGGTCAGTTGTGAAGTATGAGGCTTCTGAACTAGTCCCACATATAGTCTCCTTGCTGAAGCAGGGATCTTACCTCTTCAGTTCAGATTCACCAACTCGTGCTCACTTAACACAACCACCATTTAACAATTTCCTAATCATTGAACTTACAACTTCTTCTTCTTCTTTCTTTCTTTCTTTTTTTTTAATACAATGGGCATCGACCATCTGACACCCACCTTCAGACGCGATTGCCTGTTGGAATGTGCCTCGAAGCCCTCTGACAGGAAATCTACCTAACCTCCTTAGTATTTGCTTCCTGTGTCCATCCATTCCCCCCATCAACACTCCCCGCCCCCTGTCAACACTCCCCCCCCCCCCCCCCCCCCCCCCCCCCCGTTGACACTCGCCGCCCCCCCCCCCCCCAGTCAACACTCGCCGCGCTCTCCTCCCCCCCCCACCCCCCCCCACCCCCACCCCACCCGTCAACACTCCGCCCACAATCCCCTTGGTCAGCACCCAGACCTCGAACTAAGACTGATCTATTTCAAGGAACTGAAGTTTGTTGCCCCCATGACCTTACGTCATTCAGAAGTATCAAGGTGTTGACAGCTCTAAAACCATGGATATTACAGAATTTAATTTTACATCTCCAACCGGTCAGGAACATCAAATATGTATAGTGTTTTTATAGTGGAGTTGATGATCACTAACAGAGCTCTACTTTTATTAAACATGCATTCCTTGACTGTGTTTTCGATTGGATAACTGTCATGAGCTGTTGATAGATGTTATTCTTGTCTCACTGTGGTACAAGCTATTCTTGACTGATCTGCCCTTAATTATTGTATGCCCAGTTGTCTTTTTGTGGGTCCAAAGCCATGAGTATCCCTGGGAATGAACAGTTGGTTAGAGAATTGCTTACTCGCCCAACTTTCATTTCAAAGATCCCAGCTGCTGATTCAGAGATGCAAATAAGACATGTTCTCAGTCAGAAATAGGACAATATCTGGTAGGCTATTGTCTTTGTTAATGAACTCCACACTGTTGAGCAGACTATTGCTGTATGGCACTACAATGAAACCACTATTTTATGTTTCCATGCGGTCCAGACTATTTTCTGACATGCTACAACCACAAATTACATGCTAAAAACACACATTTTTGAGAGATCATCCTTTGTGCTCACCCAGAGAAAAGTAAAAATTGGTGAACATATTGAATTAAACCAAAAACATCACTGCAGCTGAGAGGTTAAACCATAAGCATAATGCAGACATCTTCTTAATGACAAATTTTTCACCATTGCAGTTACTGTTTATTGCTTTTTTTACAAGCTGCAATTCATATGCTCACCACCATTAACTTATTATTTTAGGCTCGATGAGAGAAACATAGAAGAGAAAAAATGAGTTTATTTCCCCAACTGTTATTACAAGCCTATTAGAAATCAGCTTAGTGGATTTATGTATACTGTTTAAAATGTAAATTTGAAAGGAAGCTGAAGTACTACAGTTTCACTTCATGCCCCCTATTACTGTTCCAGTCTTTACAATCTACAGTGTGTAGTGTTCGTGGAACAAAGTATATACATGATTGGTGTATGTAGTTGTTGTGATTACATTGTATCAGATTTGAACAGGAAACACTTTAAAATGTGCTATTCGCAAAACCCTTTTTCTTTTTCTGTGTGACATCTGTCATAGCACATCAGCTGCACTGAAAGTATATTTTCAGCACTTCACAGAATGCTTTCACTCCTACCTCCATTCATGTCCCACTCCAAACATCCAGTAGGCGAGCTCATTTTACAGTGTTATTGTGGTGTGATGGCTGTGCTGGCTGCTGGGTAACTTAACAAGTCACCAGCCAATAAGAGCTCACTTGCTGGAAATGGATGACATTTCCTCAGTTATGGCCAAGCATATTCTTAAAGGCTAAATGTTTGAATTTAAAAGGTTGATAATTGACATGGTTGCTGGATACAGTATATTGGAAATATACGCGAAAAGATGATAGTTATAAGTGGCACAAAAAAAGGTGGTGGCTGTGCCCCTTCATTATGTATTGGCTTGGTCTGAAACACTTCATGTCAAACGCCTTGTTTTTCCATCACCACTGCAACCAAGCAGTAGGTGTATCATAATTGTGTGGTGAAGCAAAATGTTGCAAATTGTGTTGGCAACACCAGTCATGGATTATGCCAACATTTCCTCTCGCACATCTCCCCTCTCCATTCTCCTCAATTGCCTAAAATATTCCCTTAACTCCGCAACCACCTGTGCTATGAACCTTCTGGCCTTTGTGTCACTTGAACTCATTCAGTCACGTCGAATGTCAATAGGGAGAAAACAGGACGAAGTCAAGCGAGGCATCGAGTAAGAACTTAGAATAGAGGTAAACCTTACCATGAAGAAATGTAAAATCTGGGAGTTTTTACCATTGATCTTCAGGGTATTTTTACTAGTGCTGTGAGCTTATGGTGGAGAAATGTGAAAAATGTAAAATCAGAGCACGTATAATCAAAGTTCCACTGTATTCCATCCATTTCCCCTGGAATGTATCCATCATTGTGTGTTCCCTGCATATTGGTCATACCAAATTAATCAATAGTTCTGTTATGTAACGAGTTACTGCCCCCCCCTCCCCCCCCCCCCCCCGCCCCCCCTCCCCCTGCCCCCCCTCTCCCTCCTCCTGGCTCTCTATGCTAAGCATGATCTTCCAGATTAATTGTCTCCAGTTTTGGTGTATGACATATGGATGGTTGAACTGATTCTTAGCTTTCTCTGAGTGGTTTTTACTCTTGGATGTAAAGTTTTGAGCTACTTTTGGGGCGGGGCAGGGTGGTTGGAATTGGAGCATCTCCTGCCACATGCAGCATATGGATGGACCCTCAATGTTGGGTATGGGGCCCCCTGGCCTCTACCTCCTCTGCCAGTTGCTTTGAACTCTCTTTTAATTGCTTTTGGATGTGGTTTGCAATTTTTTTCTGCCCTACTGTATTTTACATTACACGACCTTGAGAATTCCTTATTCTTGATACTAGCTGCTGATGAAAGAACAGCTGAACAGGTTTTTATGCTTCCTCTGAGATAGTGAGTGCTGTTCCTATCTTCAACAATTAACTATGACAGATTGCGGTTGAGACAGCTGTGGAAAGGATGGCCCTTATCTCTTGCAGAGGAGCCTGGGGGCACTCACTTGGTCCCATATACTTGCTGATATTACTGTTTCTCTCACCTTATTGTATTATTGTCAGTCCAACTGATATACATAGCATTTTCAGTCTCTTCAAATGTATTATCACAAATCTCCCAGTTAGAAGGCATTTTTGATTCTGTAACTGTCTTTGCACTTAATCATGCTGGCAGGAGTCAGATGTGGTGAGGTTTCTCTTGCCACATGAGTGTTCTGGGAGACCTCTTGTCTGCTCTGACCTGCATATCAGCCCAATGTATATACTTTTACTTTTCTTTGAATTATTTTCCACTTTGGCCTCAACATTACTATCAATGCCACAATTTTACCACTCCTACATACCTTAATAATTCAATCAAATTCTCGCTATCATCATTTTCATGGGCCTTTGTCCCACTTCAGCATGGGGTGAGCCTTGTTACTACGGATTTGGTGATGTCAGTGTCAAAGGGTGGCCTGATGCCCTTCCTGTCGCCACACAGTACCCCCCTCCCGGGACAGAAATAGTGCACCCCAGCTGTCTGCACTTAGTATAAGCCATGAAATAGTACGAATGTTTTAAAATGTCTGCCAGCCATGTAACTGAGGCAGGACAGAGGGACCAGCCCAGTATTCACCTAGAGGCCCGCTGGCACACCGGCCCTTGTCATTAATCTGCCGGGCGGATTTGATCTGGGGCCGGTGTGTGTACCCAAGTCCAGGAAGCAGCACATTAGCACCCTTGGCTAACCTGGTGGGTTACTAATTGTGGCATATCCCATATAGAAATGGTTGTGGCACCTCTGATGCCCCTCTCAGCTTGGTGTCCCAAGCAGCAGCTTGTGCCACTTGTGCCTTAAACTGGCCCTGCTCCCATCAATGATTTACAGATGAGTAGCTGCCTTTGCTCATTTTTATTTTTCATCCAAAAATTTCTGTTATTTAATGTTCTTTATGCGTTGGTATTCCTAAGAGAATTATCTTCTTTTGGCATTAGTAATTATTGACAATTTCCGTGAGGTGTGAGAAATCCAGTATTCACCAAAACAGAATCTTGTGTTACGACAGTACTCTTTCACTTTGTTTCCTGTTTGAATACTCCTGATTCTATTTCACTAATTCATTGTTTGTGCACTAATTGCTGATTAAGGTTTACTTTGAAATATTCAAATATGTAGGTAAAATGATTTCATATTTCTTTTGTTTTACAGATATGTTCCGAGAAAGAGACCCCAAAGGAACAAACAGTGCAACTTTCTCACTGGAAGAATGGGTTGAGAAGACTATTTATTCCTAAAATGTACTCACTTGAATTTTCTTCTGCTTCTCTAAGAGAACTGTGGAAAAAGTGCAAATGTTTTGTGCTTTGCCACTAAATATTTGCTTTCATTTCATGTGTCCCACAGGAATGGAGAGAAACAGCCATGTGGGCATGGAATGATGCACTCAGTATTTTTTGTGCAGTTGGCTCACAGACTTGTATATTGCCCATTGAAACACATGTTTATTCCTGCTGCTACAGAAAAATATTTTGTACAGTTTTTTATTTTATTAAAATATTTTAAATATTACTTTGTCTTTGTATGTGCTATCATTCAGCAATAGCTGTGTGAAAAGAGCAAATTACTATTATTTTATATACAAAACATGCTGTGGCAATGAGCATGCAGTAGCACAGCGGAACATCCCTCCACACAGTGTTCCATAAATCCCATTATGAAGGAGAGCAGACTACTTCTGTAATGTATATTAACAAATGACTTGTCCTGAACTACTCACAACAATAATTACGTTAAATAAAAATGGGAATCTTGCACCTGTCTGAGCACCACATAACTGCAAGGTGTTAGACAAGTTACATACAAAATGTTACACCCCCGGCATTTTACTGATATAGAAGTAATACGGGGAAAGGAGTTTTCATATGTATTATGACAGAACAAAAATTAAAAAATGTTGATGTAGATTTTGTAGTGATCAGCACATGATAGTGTGTGCTCATGAATCACTAATTAAAAAATAGTGCACTTTTAATTGCTACTGTTTATAGCTCCCAATGGAAAATTTTGAACTGTAATGAGGAATTTGGGTTCCTTATTATCCTATGCCAGACAGCAACAAGCTGTTAGTAGTCTGTAGTCATTTCAGTGTAGATTTTCTAAAGGGTTGTGATAGGGAAAAATGATTTGGAAACCCTATTTGGGTCCTAAAATTTGATCTCAGTAATTAACTTTCTCCAAAATGGATGAATAAATGTCTTCTTTGGTGAAATTCGAAGCAAATTCTCTCTCTGATCATGATGCACTGTTAGGAAAATAACATAATGCTTTGCTGTATGGAAATCAGTTTGATTAAACAATGATTATAGGACAAACATTTTTAAGAATAGTTTACAAGAGATGGATTATAATGAAATTTATAGTGAACCAAAAGCTAATATAAAATTTAATCCGTTCCATGACAAATTCATATCATTCTTTGATAAATTCATATCATTCTTTGAAAATATCTTTACATATAAGCTAATCAGAAAGGACATTTAACAGCCATATAAAAAAACCTTGGGAGATTAAAGTATCTTTTTGGCAAGAACAAATATAGGTCCATCAGTAGTTGGGCACTGCAAAAACTATTCAAAATTACTAAGAACAGTTATTTAAAAAAATCAAGGAGCGTGCATATGATGTCAGAAATCAGTAACTCCAACAACACACTTAAGGCTGTAATGTATGTTGTGAAATGAGGGGCAGGACAGCTGGCCACAAAACAGAATCACATCACTATTTAAATGAAGGAAAAGGCTGTAAATGATTCCTTAAATGTAATAGAAAATATAGGGACAAAAACAGTAAAATCACAGCAGAAAGTTGAAGAAGTAACTCTTGTAAAATTCATTCATATAACTGTGTCACCAACTTTTCCTTCTGAAATGAAGAAAATCACATTCTCTCAAAAAGAAAACATCATCTGGACCTGATGATGCTTCTAATAGAGCGCTAAAGTTTTGTTCTCATGTAATAAGCCCCATTTTACCTGAAATGTATATTGCATCACTTAGGGCAATTTTCCACAGAGATTGAAATATGCCATTGTTAAATCCAAATGGCTCTGAGCACTATGGGACTTAACTCCTAAGGTCATCAGTCGCCTAGAACTTAGAACTAACTAAACGTAACTAACCTAAGGACATCACACACATCCATGCCCGAGGCAGGATTCGAACCTGCAACCGTAGCGGTCGCTTGGCTCCAGACTAGCGCCTATAACCGCACTGCCACTCCGGCCAGCATTGTTAAATCCCTCTAAGAAAGGTGACAGGATAGATGACAACAACTACAAACATGTTTCACTACTGTCATTATTTTTCAACACTTTTGAAAAGGTGATATATTGTAGAATAGTGTCTCAACTGAGCAACAGTAACATTCTCAGTAATTCACAGTTTGGATTTCAGAAGTATTGCTCTATTAAGAATGCCATTCACAGAGTCACTAACAAAACTTTATGAACATTAAATACCAAGATAGGGCTGGGGAATGAAAATTGCTGCTTGTGGGAGCATACAGGGACATAGTGGAGAGAGGTTAGGGCAAGGAGCAGAGGAGGAGATAAGTAGAAAGTCTGTGGGTGTTGGTAGGAAGGATTTAGGTGGTGCAGGCTGTGAAGCAGTCATTGAAGTGAAGGTAGTTGTGTTGGGAGGCATGCTTAACAGCTGGGTGGTCCAGCTGTTTCGTGGCCAGTTCATCAGTGGCCATTCATGTTGACAGACAGCTTGTTGTTTGTCAAGACCATGTAGAAAGCAGCACAATGATCACAAGTTACCTTGTAGATCGCATGTTTGTTTCCTTTTAGGGCAAAACAAACATGATCATGTGACTGCTTTCACAGGTAGCCCTGCTTCGATGTGAGAGGTGATGGCTGTGACCAGACTGGAGTAGATGTAAATGGTGGTGGGAGGATGTATGGGATAGGTCTTGCATCGGCATTTATTACAAGGATATTGACCATGAGGGAAGGGGTTGAGAACAGGGTAAAGTAGGGATGGTTGAGGATATTGTGTGTGTGTGTGTGTGTGTGTGTGTGTGTGTGTGTGTGTAAGGTATACTGGTGTTTAAGTATTGGTGCCATAAGGAGGTCTAAATAATGTGGATTATTTCAAAGTGTGTGACTAGAGGATACTTTCACCAGCAGCAGTTCATGCATCTAAGTTTGCACCTCCAGTCTCTCGCTACGATTACCACTGTAACAATCTAAATTGATTTTTATATTAACTCTCCTTTGAAGAGTGATACTTGCATCTTATTTCTTGAAGAAAAGGTTGAACCACCCAGCTCAATGATTAAGAGTGCAGTATAATACACTCATACATAATGTTGTCGAGTTTTTGAAGCTTGCAGGCTATGGTATTTTCAGGTATCATTTTCAGGATGAAGCAATTTAAAAATGAATGTAACTGCCTCTCTTTCCAGATGATACATTGGAAAAACTTTTATACAAATATACATTGTTGTCACACATACACACGTGCAATAAGTCCACTCAGAATCACAGATAGGAAGAGACAAATAATTGAAGAATGAAAAATTTTATACTGGCTTAAGGAAACATTGTAATACAGGTATATGTTCCTTTCCTTTTGGACATACCCCTTTTAGGATGGGCATGTTTATCTGAAGACAGTGCAGGGCAAAGAAGCAATGTACTTACTAAGTGACATATACTTTATGACTTAACCAAAATAAGACCTATCACAAAGGATAGTGGGTAGGACAGGACATTCCTTATTTCAAGTCACAATGAGAGGTAGTTGAAGCATTGATGGCGAATGTGATTAAGTTGCCCCAGTTCTGGGTGATACTGCGTCACAAGGAAAATGGCAAGATGGTGGAACTTTAGGAGGTGGTGGGTGATCAGAGAGATAAGACATGGGAGATTTGTTTCTATACAACATTGGGTTGATAATTTGTCTGTGAAGGCATCAGTGAGACCCTTGGTATGTTTCGAGAGGGGACTGCTTGTCCTAAAGGTGTAATGACCACAGGTGGCTAGGCTGTATGGAAAGGCCTTTTTGGTCTGGAGTAGGTGCCACCTATCAAAGTGGCAGTAATTCTGGTGGTTGTTAAATTTTATATGGACAGAGGTGTTGATGTGGCCATGTTCGAGGTGGAGATCAACATCAAGGAAGATGGCTTTTTGGGTTGAGGGGGGCCAGGTGAAGCAAATGGGGACCAGGTAAAATGAATGGGAGAGAAGGTGTTATGTCCTGGAGGAATGTGGATGGGGTGTCCTTAACTTTAATCCAGACCTCAAAGATGTCATCAATGAGCGTGAAGCAGGTGAGGTATTTGGGATTCTGGGTGGTTGGGATGGATTTGTCTTGATGGCCTATGAATAGATCGTGCCATGCAGGTGCCCATTGCCATACCACAGATTTTTTTGTGAGCGAGTCTTTCAGTGTGTAGTAATTGTGGGTTAGGATGTAGTTGGTCATGGTGACCAGGAAGGAGGTTGTAGGTTTGGAGTCAGTTGGACATACGGAAAGGTAGTGTTCGATAATGGTAAGGCCATGAACATAGGGATGTTAATGTAAAGAGATGTGGCATCAACAGTGACAAGAAGGTCACCATATTGTAAAGGAACAGGAACCATGGAGGGTTCATGGAGGAAGCAAATGGTGTCTTTTATGTTGGTGGGCCCCCCATGAACCATGGACCTTGCCGTTGGTGGGGAGGCTGGCGTGCCTCAGCGATACAGATGACTGTACCGTAGGTGCAACCACAACGGAGGGCTATCTGTTGAGAGGCCAGACAAATGTGTGGTTCCTGAAGAGGGGCAGCAGCCTTTTCAGTAGTTGCAGGGGCAACAGTCTGGACGATTGACTGATCTGGCCTTGTAACACTAACCAAAACGGCCTTGCTGTGCTGATACTGCTAATGGCTGAAAGCAAGGAGAAACTACAGCCGTAATTTTTCCCGAGAGCATGCAGCTTTACTGTATGGTTAAATGATGATGGCATCCTCTTGGGTAAAATATTCCGGAGGTAAAATAGTCCCCCCGTTTGGATCTCCGGGCGGGGACTACTCAGGAGGACATCGTTATCAAGGGTAAGAAAACTGGCGTTCTGCGGATCGGAGCGTGGAATGTCAGATCCCTTAATCGGGCAGGTAGGTTAGAAAGTTTAAAAAGGGAAATGGATAGGTTAAAGTTAGATATAGTGGGAATTAGTGAAGTTCGGTGGCAGGAGGAACAAGACTTTTGGTCAGGTGAATACAGGGTTATAAATACAAAATCAAATAGGGGTAATGCAGGAGTAGATTTAATAGTGAATAAAAAAATAAGAGTGCAGGTAAGCTACTATAAACAGCATAGTGAACGCATTATTGTGACCAAGATAGATACGAAGCCCACACCTACTACAGTAGTACAAGTTTATATGCCAACTAGCTCTGCAGATCGTGAAGAAATTGATGAAATGTATGATGAGATAAAAGAAATTATTCAGGTAGTGAAGGGAGACGAAAATTTAATAGTCATGGGCGACTGGAATTAGAGAGTAGGAAAAGGGAGAGAAGGAAACATAGTAGGTGAATATGGTATGGACTGGAGGAAAGAAATGAAAGAGGAAGCTGTCTGGTAGAATTTTGCACAGAGCATAACTTAATCATAGCTAATACCTGTTTCAAGAATCATAAAAGAAGGTTGTACACGTGGAAGAATCCTGGAAATACTAGAAGGTATCAGATAGATTATATAATGGTAAGACAAGAGATTTAGGAAATGGCTCTGAGCACTATGGGACTCAACTGCTGAGGTCATTAGTCCCCTAGAACTTAGAACTAGTTAAACCTAACTAACCTAAGGACATCACAAACATCCATGCCCGAGGCAGGATTCGAACCTGCGACCGTAGCGGTCTTGCGGTTCCAGACTGCAGCGCCTTTAACCACACGGCCACTTCGACCGGCTAGAGATTTAGGAACCAGGTATTAAATTGTAAGACATTTCCAGGGGCAGATGCGGACTCTGACCACAATCTATTGGTTATGAACTGTAGATTAAAACTGAAGAAACTGCAGAAAGGTGGGAATTTAAGGAGATGGGACCTGGACAAACTGATTAAGCCAGAGGTTGTACAGAGTTTCAGGGAGAGCATAAGGGAACAATTGTCACAAATGGGGGAAAGAAATAAAACAGAAGAAGAATGGGTAGCTCTGAGGGATGAAGTAGTGAAGGCAGCAGAGGATCAAGTAGGTAAAAAGATGAGGGCTAGTAGAAATCCTTGGGTAACAGAAGAAATATTGAATTTAATTAGAACTACTGATGGCCTTGGGAGAGCCAGTCCTGACAAAACTCTACCATCTGGTGAGCAAGATGTATGAGACAGGCGAAATTCCCTTAGACTTCAAGAAGAACATAATAATTCCAATCCCAAAGAAAGCAGGTGTTGACAGATGTGAAAATTACCAAACTATCAGTTTAATAAGCCACAGCTGCAAAATACTAACGCGAATTCTTTACAGATGAATGGAAAAACTAGTAGAAGCCGACCTTGGGGTAGATCAGTTTGGATTCCGTAGAAATATTGGAACACGTGAGGCAATACTGACCTTACGACTTATCTTAGAAGAAAGATTAAGGAAAAGCAAACCTATGTTTCTAGCATTTGTAGACTTAGAGAAAGCTTTTGACAATGTTGGTTGGAATACTCTCTTTCAAATTCTGAAGGTGGCAGGGGTAAAATACAGGGAGTGAAAGGCTATTTACAATTTGTACAGAAACCAGATGGCAGTTATAAGGGTCGAGGGACATGAAAGGGAAGCAGTGATTGGGAAGGGAGTGAGACAGGGTTGTAGCCTCTCCCCGATGTTATTCAATCTGTAGATTGAGCAAGCAGTAAAGGAAACAAAAGAAAAATTCGGAGTAGGTATTAAAATCCATGGAGAAGAAATAAAAACTTTGAGGTTCGCCGATGACATTGTAATTCTGTCAGAGACAGCAAAGGATTTGGAAGAGCAGTTGAACAGAATGGACAGTGTCTTGAAAGGAGGATATAAGATGAACATCAACAAAAGCAAAACGAGGATAATGGAATGTAGTCGAATTAAGTCGGGCGATGCTGAGGGAATTATATTAGGAAATGGGACACTTAAAGTAGTAAAGAAGTTTTGCTATTTGGGGAGCAAAATAAGTGTTGATGGCTGAAGTAGAGAAGATATAAAATGTAGACTGGCAATGGCAAGGAAAGCGTTTCTGAAGAAGAGAAATTTGTTAACGTCGAGTATAGATTGAAGTGTCAGGAAGTCGCTTCTGAAAGTATTTGTATGGACGATAAATAGTTTGGACAAGAAGAGAATAGAAGCTTTTGAAATGTGGTGCTACAGAAGAATGCTGAAGATTAGATGGTTAGATGATGTAACTAATGAGGAGGTATTGAATAGAATTGGGGAGAAGAGGAGTTTATGGCACAAATTGACAAGAAGAAGGGACCGGTTGGTAGGACATGTTCTGAGGCATCAAGGGATCACAAATTTAGCGTTGGAGGGCAGCGTGAAGGGTAAAAATCGTAGAGGGAGACCAAGAGATGAATACTCAAAGTAGATTCTGAAGGATGTAGGTTGCAGTAAGTACTGGGAGATGAAGCAGCTTGCACAAGATAGAGTAGCATGGAGAGCTGCATCAAACCAGTCTCAAGACTGAAGACCAAAACAACAACAACAAGAAGTAGGTGGGCAGGGTTTGGGTAACAGGCTGAAGGTGTTGGTCTACAAGAGCAGAGATTCTCTTAGTGGCAGCACAGTAACTGGCCACAATGAGGTGAGGTGTCCTAAGGGGTTGGGTTTATTAGGAAGCATTTAGAAGGCTAGAAGGCAGCTGTGAGGAGAGGCACTCACAAGATAGGTTCTGAATGGGTCGAAGGATATGAGGAGAAACTAGAGATCCTGTTGCATTTCTGGAATGGAGTCACTGTGGCAGGATTTACAGATGAACAAATCCAATGGCTGGTAAAGGCCTTCTGCCAGGTAATCAGTTTCAGTTTTTAGGTGGTGAGTGCAGTTATTTCTACAAATGTAAAGTTACTTGCATGTGGAAGAATTTGGTGAATAATGGTGAGGCAAGGTTTGAGATAATTAAATTCTGTAATGTTAACAGGATGTGATTTGGGGCAGTGGAGGTAGATCACAGGTGGATGGGGTAGTGAACGGAGTTAACATTAGTTTTGGGTTGAGTCTCTTTGGTAGGGTTGGTGACAAAAAGGAGTATACACTGAAGGGCCTGAGAGACAGCAAGAAGGTCTTTAACAACTACAGTATGATCGAATTTGGGAGTGGGGCAAAAGGTCAGACCTTTGTAAAGGACGGTGACTTCTGTGGGACTAAGGCTTTTGGAGGAAACGTTCAGGACACTGTCTCAAACGCGTTCAGGTTCTGGATTCTATGTGGTGATGGGAGTTAGTTTCTGAGGGTGTATTAAATGTAATACGTCTGCAAGACAGGATTTGTCAGCTGTGAGGGGATATGACTTGGTACCTTGAGGGACTTGAGCAACTGAATCATATTCTCCACCCGGGTTTCAAATACCTCTCGTCATGCCTTGAAATGAGGAATATCCTACCCTCTATCCTTCCCCACCCCTTCCATAGTGGTAGTCCACCTCCTACCAAACCTACACTAAATCTTTGTCCATCCATACTCCACCCCTGCTCCAAACCACTTGCTTCATGGCTCACATCCATAGATGCACGACCTCTCCCATACACCCTCCCACCACCACTTACTCCAGTCCAGCCACAAGTATCACCTATCCTATCAAAGCAGTCATGCAATCTACTACCTAGCTGCAACTACTAAGCAGCATTCTGTGTTTGCATGACAGCAAACAAGCCGTCTGTCTGCATGAATGTCCACCAGCAAATTGTGGCAAATTCTTCATCAGTGTAGCTGGGAATTCTCCCTGCAATATAGCCTACATTCCTGTAACCCCCGGCCTCAGCCTTTGTTAGTCACTGTCCTTCGCCCACCAATCTTCTAAAATGCACCTAGCTGCCCTACCCAGTCCCCACCATGTCCCAGTATACTCTCACAAGCAGCACTTTGCTATCTTGCACCCGTACCCTGCAATCCCTTCACCTCCCCGCTCCGGCCTCTGCCTTACCCCCATCATCAAAATTGCTTCTCCCATCATGTGCAATTACTTGATTTTATGATTAGTTTCGACATTAACTAGCTGTCATTCTCAGATTTACAATGTACAGATAGATTAATGTTAATGTAGTAATTTGAATGATCATATAACAAGTATAGGGAAGGAATACCTCTCAGAAGTATAACTACACATAAGTCTCGTTGACATACTGAGAACATGCTACAATTATAATAATGAAGCTCCATACTGGTTTATCAAATATGTAAAAGTTACTAAATAAAACATCCATTGCATCAGTAAGGAGTACAGGAGTGTAATCAAGTACATCAATAAAGATGATGATGTTGACAACTCAGGAAGACTGAGCCAGTGCACTGTAGCGCCCATGTCAAGGAATTTCAAGCTTGTTCAGCTGGCGGTGCCACCGTGCTAACTCAACAACGTGTACATAATTATATCAAAGATTGTGCTAGCCAACTATTTAAATAAATTTCTTAAATCATATTACGTAACAAAACTATGAAGAAGAACGAAGTTCCAATTGGACAGTAAACACTGACACGGATCTCGCCACAAAACAAGTACATAACCAGGCATAGGGTCAACCATATTGCAGATATCTATGATTACTACCCCATGTACATATGTAGGTACTATATGTACATGATCGTACATTCACACCTAGATCATGAAAGAGACTAGAGATCCTGTTGCATTTCTGGAATGGAGTCACTGTGGCAGGATTTACAGATGAACAAATCCAATGGCTGGTAAAGGCCTTCTGCCAGGTAATCCATACACTAGTAAATGGAAGCATAAAATAATGCTTGGTACTAGAAACATAATTGGATACAACATGGGCCATAACATAGTTTGCACTTCATAACCATTACACTAACACAACAGCTAGCTAAGAGTGGATTCATAAGGAAAATTGTAAGTGGTACATCATACTTTTGTACAAGAAATAACCTAAAAAAACCTGGAGGGATATGAGGGAGGTGGGGAAAGGGTAAGTTAGAAAAAATACGAGGGCTATCCACAAAGTACATTACATTTTGGAATTAAAAATAAATAAAGTATTGGAAATTTTTTAATTATATACAGATGAAAGCCACACTTAAATACTACTTTTCTTCATAGTTGCCATTTAAATAAGGCACTTATCGTAGCGATGGACGAGCTTGGAAATTCCTTCATCGTAAAATTCGGCCGCCTGCGCCTTCAACCACGTGGTTACCTCTTCTTGAAGCTGTGTGTCGTCATCAAAACGCTGCATAGCCAACCACTTCTTCATTGCTGGGAATAAGTGGAAGTCGCTCGGTGCCAGGTCGGGACTGTACGGCGGATGAGGAAACAACTCCCACTTAAAAGATTCGAGAACTTCACGAGTGGCATTTGCCGTGTGGGCCCGGGCGTTGTCGTGAATCAGCAAGATCTTTGAGCCCAACTTTCCCCTGCGCTTGTTTGGTATTGCTCTTCTGAGGTTGTGCAGAGTTTGGCAATACCTTTGAGAGTTTCTTGTAGTGCCTCTTTCCAGGACATCCACAAAAATCTCACCTTTTCTGTCCCAAAAGACAGTCGCCATCACCTTCCTTGCCGACATTGTCTGCATTCATTTCTTGGGTTTTTGGGGGGAATTTGTGTGCCCCCACTGCATTGACTGCAATTTTAGCTCGCAGTTCACATGCTTAACTCATGTTTCATCACCAGTAAAGATGCGATTGAGTAATGAGTTGCCACCTTTCTCGTAAGCGTCCAAAAACGTTAACGCTGCAGCCATTCGCTGATTTTTGTGAATCTCTGTCAAGATTTTTGGTATCCATCTTGCACAAAACGTGTGGTAACCAAGCTTTTCGGTAATGATTTCATGCAACAAACTTCGTGAAATTTGTGGAAAACTCATAGAGAGTTCCGTTATTGTGAAATTACGGTTTTCAGGGACCGCTGCATCGACTTTTTCGACAAGTTCGGCAGTCACTATGCTGGGTCTTCCACTTCGCTCTTCATCGTGAATGTTAGTTCGGCCATTTTTAATTTTTATGACCCATTGATGCACTCCACCTTCAGTGATTATGTTGTCCCCATACGCTTCACAAAGCTGCCGATAGATTTCTATCGGTGTACAGTTTTTTGCAGTCAGAAACCTTATTACAGCATGCACTTCACACTTCACGGCATTTTCAATTACTGCTGACATTTCAAACTGTCACAGTAACTCAACGGAGTACAGCACGAACCTCTCACTAGCACGGCAGGATGCCGACTGAGCGGCAGAATGCCATGACACCAAGATGGCCGCGCTAGCCCTGCCCCTAACGGACCCAAATGAAAACGTAATGTACTTTGTGGATAGCCCTCGTATGTATAAGAACAAGTGACATAATAAAACTACAGACATGAACAGAGTTCGAACTGAAAGATGAACTTCAACACAGCTCAAAATACAACATTTGTGTCCACAGACGCAGGGTCATATAGATGTAGATATACGTAATTACAGGCTCCAAACTATAACAAAAGAGATTACTCTTGCTCTCAATGTACTGTGTGCATTGCTGTGCTTATGATATATCTAAAAATGTGTTCAGTACTAAAGAACGTTCATATGTTTTGATTTACTAGCTGTCAATTATGTAATGTAATAATTTCTGTATCCACATGACCCTATGTCCACTTTTTAGACAACTTTTGTTATATTTTGAGCTACGTCAATGTTCATTTTTGAGTTGGAACTCTGCTCCTGTCTGTAGTTTCATTATTTGACTTGTTCCTTTAACTTTGTTTTCTAATATACCCTTGCCCACCCCATTCTCAGGGTGTTGGTTTTTAGGTTTGTCCAGTTGTTTTGTTAGTTTCCACTTTATAACTGTTACACTACCCTATGTGCCCGTGTTGTATCTAAGGATTTACACAGTACCAAGCTATGTTTATATGCTTCCATTTACTGGAGGTCAGTTACATAACGTAAGTCTCTTTTGCTCTAGATATGAACCAACCATCATGTATACTGGTATATAAAGAGAACTAATAGTTTAACGTTGTTACCATAATTTTCGAAAAGTTTATAACCGATTTACTGCAGATTTTTACACACTAATCAAATAAACATTCAGACAGACATAGGCTATATTGTTTTAATATATGTGACAAGTAAATATATATGGGGTGGTTCAGAAGAAATGTCACAATTTGTGAGGTGATTCTACATGTGAAAGTAAACTAAAAAAATCCTATGAACATGTGTGCAATTTTTGAATGTTATGGAACTGGAATGGGTTGAAGACTACACATATCCATCCATGAATGAATATGAAGACAAGTGTGAATATTACTTATCAAAATGTTGTGTAGGCACTGTGGTGGACAGAATAATGGTGGGACAGATTACTGAGCCATCCTAGGAGAGGTGTGGGGATTCTCCAACCGATGGTAGCACTGTGAAGTTGCACCAAGGCAACAGCTGTAAGCATACCTAGTGTGTAATCGTGGGTTGGTTCAGTGAGCAGTTATGGGGCTGTGTGCATGTCATACTCAAGTATTGTTTAATTAAGTAAGTCCGTTGCATCTGTGAATACTCACATCTGCATACGGGTACTGTAATGGCAGTACCTATGTGGCTGTGACAGAATACCAGAGAGGTTTCCCTAATTGACAACCCCCTGTGCTAGTGTATTTCCCAGGTTTTTTCAAAAATTACATGTATCTGAAACTCTACTCAGTATACACGTAGCATTACAAAACAAGGTCGTCCAGTCACTTGAGGAAAGGGAAGATGATATTGCAAAGGTACAAAGGAGTCCCACCACCAGAAGGTGGTGAATTAGCCACCAGCTTGATATTATACAAATGCAAGTGTGGCATATGTTACATTCAGATGACTTATGCCCATTTCACATGCAGTCCATGCAGCATCTGCATCCAGGTGACTCAGTAAACAGATAACAATTTTGTGAATGGTTGGCTGAACACACAGGAGACATGCAGTGCACTTCATTTACAGAAGACACTACCTTTACACACAATGGAATCGTGAATATACACAATTCTCATATTTGGATGATGGAGAACCCATGACAGTAGAGAAACAAGATTCTGCATTAAGTTCTCAGTGAGATTGTGGTGAGGTACGATTGGTGTCCTCATGATAGGACCTGTGTTATTACAAAGTTGCACGACAGCTGCAGCATACGCACATGTCCTCAACAGAAGACCTACATGCCCTTTTGGAAGGCATGACATTAGAGCAACAACAAAAACTGTACCTGCAGCATGATGGACCATCAATTCACTGTACCAGACAAGTATCTCAGTATCTGAATAACACATTTCCTCAATGGTGGATTGACCATGGTGGACCCATTAACTGGCCCGCCATATCACCCATCATAACTCCATTAGACATCCGTTTGTGGGGTTGGTTAAAGGCGGATGTATATGCTATGAAGGTGAGTACTCATGAAGAATTTGCTATTTGCATGCCTGACACTTTTGCCCACATTAGAGCCTGCTGAGATGATGATTGACATGCAACACAGCCCAGCCTTCAATGCGTTGAAAGTGCATTGAGTTGGGTGGGGGGGACTTCCTGAACACTTCTTGTAGGATGGATCAGTCACCTGTCCTACCAATGTTCTGTCTACCACAGCACTTACACAGCATTTTGGTAAGTAATATTCATACTAGTATTCAACCAGCTCCAGTTCTGTAATAATCAAAAATCATGCACGTTTGTAGGGCTTTTTTGGTTTATTTTCATATGTAGAATCACCTCACAAATTATGGGCGATTCCTCCTGAGTCACCCTGTATGTAATACGCAAGGGGGAAATGTTATTAGTAAATACCTCAGAAAGTTCTTGACCGATTTATTTCAAATTTTTGCATGTTGCTCTAACAACTATTCAAACAGACATTGGCTGTATATTTTTGTAAATATATGTAATATATAAACATGTAGACAAGTATGTTCTGAGTAAGGTTTTAAGGGATGGGGAAGATCCCCCATGATTTAATAGCTGTGTTAGAAAAGCACTACGTAAACAAAGAGCATTTCATCTCAGACTACAGAGAAGTAAACACCTATCTGACAAACAAAAGCTGAACAAAGTGGAACTGAGTATAAGGAGACCAATGAGAGAAGTGTTCAACGATTTTGAAAGTAAGACGATGTCAGCCAACCTGAGTAAAAACCCTAAGAGATTTTGGTCATGTGTAAAATCAGCAAGTGGGTCAAATCATCTATTCATTCTCTCAGCAACCATACTGGCACCAAAACAGAAGATAACAGAGAGAGAAGGCCAAAATACTGAATCAGTCTTCTGAAGTTGTTTCACTGCGGAAGATCATAACACTGTCCCTCCTTTTGTCATACAACTGATTGTGGAATTGAAAAGCAGCTGCAATCAATTAATAGTGGAAAGATTACACAAAAGAACTTGCTCCCCTTCCAGCAGTAATTTATCATACATCGCTTGAGTGATGAAAGGTACCTAATGAATAGAAAAAAGCGCAGGTCATTCTCATTTTTAAGAAAGGCTGTAAGACAGATCCATACAATTATAGACTTATATCGTTGATGTCGATCTGTTGTAGAATTGTGGAACATGTTTTATGCTTAAGAATTATGATATTTTAGGAAAATGAACATCTCCTCTATAAAAATCAATATCGATTCCACAAACAGAGATCCTGCGAAACACAGCTTGCTCTGTTCCTCCATGAGATCCACAGCGCAGTGGACAGTGGCGCTCAGGTTGATGGTGTGTTCCTTGATTTCAGTAAGGCATTTGACACCATCCTGCATTGCCATTAAAAAAAAAAAAAAAAAAAAAAAAAAAAAAAAAAAATACAAGCTTACAGAGTATCGGAGCAGACTTGTGATTGGGTTCATGATTTTCTTGCAGCTAGAACTCAACATGTTGCTCTTAACAGAGCTAAATCAACAGATGTAAAGGTAATATCCAGAGTACCACTGGGAAGTGTGATAGGACCATTGCTATTTATAAATGATCAAGTAGAAAGCTTCAGATGCTGTGTAAGGCTATTTGCAGATGATGCAGTTGCCTATACCCAAGTAGCAATGCCAGAAGATAGTAAGAATTTGCAGAACGACCTGTAGAGAAGTGATGATTAGTGCAGGCTCTGGCAGTTGACCCTGAAAGTAAATAAATGTAACATACTGTGCATACAAAGGAAAAGGAAATCCAATACTGTACGGCTACACTATGGGTGACAAACAGCTGGAGTGTGTCTGCTGTAAAATATCTAGACGTAACTATGTAGTGTGACCTTAAGTGGAATGACCCCATAAAACAGGTAGTGGGAAAAGCAGACACCAGACTCAGATTCATTGGAAGAATCTTAAGGAAATGTAACTCATCCATGAAAGAAGCGGCTCATAAGGTGCTCGTTCACCCTATTCTTGACTGTTGTTCATCTATATGGGACCCCTGTCAAGTAGGACTGATAGAGGAGATGGAGAAGATCCAATGACGAGTGGCGCGTTTCTTCATGGGAACATTTAGCTGGTGAAAGAGTGCACGCACGCACGCACGCACGCACGCACGCACACACACACACACACACACACACACACACACACACACACACAAGACCCTTGTGTATTGACCACGAGGAGAAAATTCGAAAAATTAGAGCCAATACAGAGGCTTACCGACAATCATTCTTCCCATGCACTATTAAGAGTGGATCAGATAGTGGTAATGAAAGAACCCTCTGCCACACACCATTAGGTGGCTTGCGGAGTATGATGTAGAGGTAGAAACATGTATTTAATATATAAAGGGAAAACATTGTTAGCAAAAGTCTCAAAGTTCTTGACTGTTTTACTTCAATCTGTTGCATGATACTCTACTAACATTCAGATGGACATAGACAATTTTTTTAAGCAATGGTGTACAAATTTTCTGATAGACTGCAAGAAAGAAACACAGTGCTGGGAAAATGTGCAGTTCCATTTTATTTCTCATAGTCAGTTATAACTTGTATATCAGGCAATGTAAACCATTGGACAAACTGTTTCTTTCCATATATATTCTTACTCTTCATACATTATGTTAAGTAAAAATTGTATACACAACATTGTGCTCTTTTGTTTTCTTCATTGCAGTCAGTTTTAAGGGGAAAGAGGAATGTTTTACTTATGACTTGTCAGCTGATAATTAGAAAACTACCATGAAATCTGAATCATCCGAAACTTTTTAATCCTACTCATTCACAGATTAAAATTACGAGGAAAAATGTCATTGAGAGCACTATTCTCACAAATGCAGCAGCTGGAGAGGTTTCTCTTGTTCCCATTAGATTAATGATCCCAACTGATTTAACCATTTTCCTCAAGTGACCTCATATCCCAATCGAGGCTCAAGTTCGGAGGAAGAGGGGAAGGGAAGAAATAGAGGAGGAGGAGGAAAATGGGCAGGAGGAGACCGGGCGGGGGTGGGGGGAGGAGGAGAACAAAGACAACGACCAGGGCATATATTCTATTCCCACACATATTTAGCAATTGGGAATCATCACCAGGTTTGCTAGTACCTATATATAGTAACCACAGATATCTGTGATCGAGTTGACCCTATGCCTGGTTACGTACTTGTTTTGTGATGTGAGTCATTCAGTGTTTATTGTCCACGTGGGACTACATTTCTGTGCATAGTTTTGTTATATAAAACAGTTGAACAAATTTTATGTAAAATAGTTGGTTAGTACTATCTTCAAAATAATCTTGACACATCATTACCTTAGCATGGTGCCTGGAAACCACTTAACATGGGCTCCAAAGCACAATGGCTCAGTCTCCGAGTTTTCGTTGACACAACTTCTTTACTGAAGCACCTGTTTCTGCTTCTGTACTCCTAATTGGTGCTATGGACATTTTATTTAGCAAGTTTTACCTATTTGAGAAACCAGTACTGAGTTGAAACTTCCTGGCAGATTAAAACTGTGTGCCAGATCAAGACTCGAACTCAGGACCTTTGCCTTTTGCAGGCAAGGCTCTACCATCTGCGCTACCAAAGCATGACTTGCGCCCCATCCTGACAGCTTTACTTCTGCCAGTACCGTGTCTCCTACCTTCCAAAGTTCACAGAAGCTCCGAGTCTCAGTCTGGCACACAGTTTTAATCTGCCGGGAACTTTCATATCAATGCGCACTCTTCTGCAGAGTGCAGATATCATTCTGGAAATATCCAGCAGGCTGTGGCTAAGCCATGTCTCTGCAATATCCTTTCTTCCAGGAGCGCTAGTTCTGCAAGGCTTGCAGGAGAGCTACTGTGAAGTTTGGAAGGTAGGAGACGAGGTACTGGCGGAATTAAAGCTGTGAGGACAGGGCATGAGTTGTGCTTGGGTAGCTCAGTTGGTAGAGCACTTGCCCGCAGAAGGCAAAGGTCCTGAGTTCGAGTCTCAGTCCGGCACACAGTTTTAACCTGCCAGGAAGTTTCATATCAGTGCACACTCCGCTGTAGAGTGAAAATTCATTCCAGTACTGGGTTTTATTATTATGAAGGAATCATGTCCGCAGTACATTGATGGAGGCTGATGTGGAGTTACTTTTCTGGAAGTTATGTAATTTTTGTTATTCGGATAATATAGGTCCTTCTATATGATTGATACATGATCATTCAGATTATTAAATTAATGACATTTTATCCATACACTGTAGGTCTGAGAATCTGAGGATGACAGCTAGTTACAGTCAAAACTGGTCATGAAATAAACTATATCACATAAAGTGATCTTGGCTAATTAATAATAATCTGCTACTCAGCAACACAAGAACTTATGTACTACATACCACAAACACTTGAAAGTGAAAAATCAATAAATGGGTGTTTCCTGAGATGTATCAAAAGCTTTTGATTCAATCAAAGCTCTGAGAAGAGCTAAGATTCTATGGAGTGAGAGGTACTGCATTGAGTACGATAAAATCCTACTCAGTGACCAGATGTTCAAAGTAGATATACTAGATGAGGAGAGTAATAAATACTACTCAGACATGGGGAAGATCCTAAACAAAGTGCCTAAGAAAAGCATCTTAGGCCACCACTGTTCTTATTATAATCATATATTAATTACCTTGCTGATCAAATCAAACTGAAATACATACTATTTGCAGATAACACAAATATTTAAATTAAGGGGACACATCCAGAAGAAGTTAAACATGTAAGCTGGAAGTGTATTACAGATGAAGTAACTGGTTTAGAAATAATAAACTAAAATTAAATTTAAAGAAAATCATGAGTATTGAAAACAGTTAACTGAATAATGAGTTAGTGCAAAAGATCTATGATGAGGAACTTGAGCAAGTACCTTGTGTAAAATTTCTGATTCTCCAGCCTGGTGATAATTTAACATGGGTAGAGCACTTCATTAGCATAAGCAGTAACTTAAATTCAGGATGTTATGAACTACAAAAGTTAGCCAAAATCATTAGTATTGAAATACTCAAAATGTTTTACTTTTCCCTCTTTGAATCCATAATTTCATATAGAATAAAACTACAGAGAAGCTCAGTAAATATGAGGAAGGTACTCATCACACAGAAAATGGCTCTATGCATAATGACCATTGTGAAACAACAAATGAGCGTGCAGAACAAAATTCATATTGCTAAATATTTAAACGTAAGATATTCATACACACTAAGAACAACATTAGTAATTTTGAGAAAAATGAGGTGGTTTATTAAATCAAAACAAGAAAATGTCACACACTGAGAACAATCCAACACATAACAAGTCTTTATGAGAAACTTATAGCAAATACGGGGATTTACCTATTCAGCTGCCTTTCAAACATTATCAGCAAAAAAAAAAAAAAAAAAAAAAAAAAACATTAATACCTTTAAGCACACAGAGAAACACTGGAGAGAAATCCACTTTATTGCTGAAATGAATTTAATGATTTTTGCAAGGAAATTCCGAAAGTCTGAAGAAAGCAAAGCAGCAAGGAAATAGAAGAAACCATCATTCAGTCTTGATAAACAATATGTGTGTATATCAATTTTAAGATGAAGGAATTAAACATGTATTGTAAAAAACATCTGATCATTATACAACCAAAATGCTGAGGCCTATATGTAAGGATACAAGAAGTATCAACTGAAATACAGCAAATTGCCAAATAAATAAAGTAAGTTCATTTGTGGGTGTCTGGGAAACTCGAGTCAGCCTGCAAAGGAGATCACTTACAAACACTCATGTGGCCTATCCAAAAATACTGCTCAGTTGTGTAGTAACCACACCAAATAGAAACAAAAGTGTGTATTGAACATATACAGATGAGGGGAGCACAAATGGTCACAAGTTTGTGTGGCCTTTGAGTTAGCATAATGGCTATGCTGAAAAAACTGACATGGTAGGCACTTAGATGTCAACTATTCCATAAAAGCCTGCTTACAAAGTTTCAGGAACCAATAAGGACTCTTAGGAATACAATGAAACATTGTACATATTTCTCTTGTAGGAACTGCAGAGACAGTTACACTAATTGTAGCATGCACAGAGGCATTTAAACAATAATTCTTAGTATGTTCCATACTCAGATGGCGTGTAAAGACTCTGTAATAAGTGATGCAATTGAAAGCGCTAACTATCGTGCATTTCACTGTGGTTTGTAGAGTATAGATGTAGGAAGTAATTTTATCAACTGTTTGAAATTGAAGCTCATATACAGCTGTGTAACAAGATTTATAACATTTTCTAGCCTGTAAAAGGGAAGAAAGTATTGCATTTTTTGCCATAATTCAAAAAGTGTAACTGTTTGGAAATATTACTTTGAATACACGATGTGTAGTGTTTTCATGAGAGCACTGATTGCTGGGAAAATAAGTACTTGCTTGAGGTGTTGTTCCTTTCTGAACTGGCCAATAAGGAAAAGCTAGTTGTGGATTCCAGCAAATGGCAAGAATGGAATAAATTTTTCTATAATTTCTTAAACAACAAGATTAAATAAATATGAATATGAACAGTTACAACTGCAATAAACTTTCTTTTTGTATGAGGTTATTGGTTTGTCTGTTTTAGATCATCTTCAGACCTTACACAGAAATACGTATGTACAGTAGAATCAGAGGGATATAGTAATACATGAAATAAATCTTACGTAAGAAATTATATCCATGATGGTAGATGGTGGCGGTGAATGGAGTAGGCTCTACAGCTCCATGAACACTGACTACTGAGGACAGTGATGCAGCTGTTGCTTAAATAAGTGATGCTCTGCCCTCTGCACACCGAATTACATCAGCAGTAGCCAGTCAGGCATACAGGATGTCAAACAGTTGTCACAGTAAAGTATTAACAAAATGGTCACACAAAAGCTAATAACAGATGAAGAAATAGGTGCCTTATGTTATATAAAGTAACTGCTATAAACAGCATTACATCAATCTGTAAAAAAATGTATATAAAAGAGAGAACCAATCAAAATCTGTTGTGAGAACATTGAAAGCCATCTATGGGCATTTATCATAATCTCGTAAACTGTGTGGCGGCAAAGGTGAATTTATTTCTCTTTTATTTCTCCAAGTAATAATTGTAACTTCATTCTTAATGATATTTTTGTGATTGTAAACAACTAGTCACGGTATCATTTAACTTTTGACTGCTTATGCAATTGTTTTCAGTTTATGACTATTACATGGGTCCATGATGTATTGTATCATAGTGCTGTAACCTGTATTTCTGTAAATCGGGCATTTTGTATGCCTATTTTATGGAATGACTGTAAACAACTATGCAGTTTTTAAACTTAAGTTTCCTTATACCCATTGCTTTATGTCTATTATGACCTTGATGGGTAAATGAGACTTTGTGCAGTACTTCTTTTGATGTGACTCATATATATTTTTTTAATGATTTAGGTATCATACTTTATTTGATATCTTGTTAGTTACATGGTTAATGTCATCAGGGGATTTGACACACATTACAACAGTCATCCTGCTTGCATACTGATAGTTCCTAACAAAGAGTCACTGTTGCACATTTGAAATTGGCTCCTGTGAAACGCTCACATTGTCACCTGCATGCCGCTTCATCTCTCTCTCTCTCTCTCTCTCTCTCTCTCTCTCTCTCTCTCTCCTTTTGTGTGTGTGTGTGTGTGTGTGTGTGTGTGTGTGTGTGTGTGTGTGTGTGTTGATGTGTAATGCTGTTTCTAGCAGTCTAGCAGTTACTTTATATTATACAGGGTGTTACAAAAAGGTACGGCCAAACTTTGAGGAAACATTCCTCACACACAAAGAAAGAAAATATGTTATGTAGACATGTGTCCGGAAACGCTTACTTTCCAAGTTAGAGCTCATTTTATTACTTCTCTTCAAATCACATTAATCATGGAATGGAAAAACACAGCAACAGAACGTACCAGCGTGACTTCAAACACTTTGTTACAGGAAATGTTCAAAATGTCCTCTGTTAGCGAGGATACATGCATCCACCCTCTGTCGCGTGGAATCCCTGATGCGCTGATGCAGCCCTGGAGAATGGCGTATTGTATCACAGCCATCCACAATACGAGCACGAAGAATCTCTACATTTGGTACCGGGGTTGCGTAGACAAGAGCTTTCAAATGCCCCCATAAATGAAAGTCAAGAGGGTTGAGGTCAGGAGAGTGTGGAGGTCATGGAATTAGTCTGCCTCTACCAATCCATTGGTCACTGAATCTGTTGTTGAGAAGTGTTCAAACACTTTGACTGAAATGTGCAGGAGCTCCATCGTGCATGAACCACATGTTGTGTCGTACTTGTAAAGGCACATGTTCTAGCAGCACAGGTAGAGTATCCCGTATGAAATCATGATTATGTGCTCCATTGAGCGTAGGTGGAAGAACATACTGACGAAACTAAAATGAGCTATAACATGGAAATTAAGTGTTTCTGGACACATGTCCACATAACATCTTTTCTTTATTTGTGTGTGAGGAATGTTTCCTGAAAGTTTGGCCGTACCTTTTTGTAACACCCTGTATAAGCCACCTATTTCTTCATCTGTTGCTAGATTTTGTGTGACTATTTTGTATATTCTTTATTGTAACAACGTGATTGGCTATTGCTGATGTAATTTGATATGCAGTGGGCGGAGCATTGTGGATTTAAACAATAGTTGCATCATTCTCGTCAGCATTCAGCATTTGTGGAGTTATAGTGCCTGCTCCATTCACAGCCACTATCTTCCATCATGAGTATAATTTCTTGTTTCATTATTTCTTATGTAAAATGTATTTCATATACTATACATACCTCTAATTCTATTTTACATAGATATTTCAGTGTAAGGCCAGTAACCTCACATAAAGAAAGTGTATTGCAGTTGTGACTGTTCTTATTCATTTTTAAGAAATAAGTAAAGTGCTGTACTCCAGGGAGGCATGTTCTCAAAAATTAAAAATACTGAATACTACTAAAATTTGTGAGAAAATGTTAGCACAATGAATTGTTAAATATGTCAATTTTAGCATTATTTTGTCTTCACTTTATGACCAATCATTTTTAATATCTTACGGTATTTAAATAACTCAACAAATTTTTGACTGGAAACTGGATAATTTCGTACAGTGTAATCTGAATTACTTTCTTAACTGAAGCTCATGCCTTTGACACTTACGGATATAGCATAACAATGACAAATTCATCTGACAGAAAATTATGTCTTTATTTTAAGTACATGTACTTGAGAATTATTATAGCTGTTAACAAATGCTGTGCTAACTGAACTCTGAAACTATCTCTAGGGCAAACAGTTGCCAATACAAAAACTAGCAGAAATGACATGTTCATAATATATAAACAACTCTTCTATTGAAACTTGATGATGAAGTAAAACAATGTGCCAGACTGGGACTCAAATCTGGGACCTTTGCCTTTTGTGGGGAAATGCTCTGCCAATAGAGATATCCAAGGACAACTCACAACCAGCCATCATAGCTTCATCTCTGCCAATACCTCTTCTACTACCATCTATACTTCATAGAAGTTCTCTTGCATACTTGATAGGGTTGTCACCACTGGAAGAACAGATGTTGCAGAGAAATAGCTCAGCCACAGTATAGGCGACTGTCTGCAGAATGAATTTTCACTATGCAGTGGAGTGTTTGCTGGTTTGGTGAGCCAGTGAAGACTCACATGAAACTTACTGATTTGATAATTATTTTGCACCCCCAAAGTGATACCCTGAGGACACTTGTGATAGGAACAGAGGTGTCTTACTATTTCAGATGGCATGGCCGTTGATGCAATGACATGTACACACTTAGAATGGCATTTAGAACATTCAAAATTTTCTACACCGTTACTGGACTCGAAAAGTACAGCACTAGTATTCAAACTGCTCGCGTATGTCTCAATGGAATGCTTCTAGCAGGGCTCCTCTAAGATGATATTGTTGCAATACTTTGATTCATTTTACATGCTAGTGCATTTTTGACTAGCACAGTTTATTTTAGGAACACAGAATGATACATTGCAGATGCTTTTTACAAAGTGCCAAAAAAGGGCACATCCCTACTCTTCGGTGTCAAAGTATATATGTGACACCTACTGTAATGCTTTCACTCTCAAGATTATAAACAATGAAAACTTTGACAGTTACTGACATTTATATTTAATCTTGTAAGTTCAAAAATATTTAAACCTTTATAATTTCCAGCTATGCGAGTTCATTGAAATGGCACGAGATTTTGATGTGTGTCTCTCCCCTCATTTTCTGGCAAAGTGCTGAGCCATGTCTTTGTTATCCTTACATAGGCACTACATTTTGGTGGGCTGCCCTTTCCTCTCACCCCAGAGTGGAGAAAAGAACCACACTCAAGTCCTGGTGTTGTTGGTTTGTCTCCATCTTGTGTACCATATGTGTGGTTCTTGGTTGGAAGAGCTCGCAGCAATTTGTGGCCAGTGTGTGTCCCAAGAAGGACTTAGTTTGTAGTCATCATCTCTGTTTGGTCCTAATTTTGATAGGTTCCTTTATCATGCTGTCCCAAAATCCATTGACCCTAAACAGCACTCTCATTGATTCAGAAAATGGCTTTCTACCAAGCTGCACTCAGTAACTGCCAATTCGTCTTTCTGCTCCAGGAAGACATATCTGCCATGCTCCAAGCAGTGCTCCTGAATGCAGCATTGTGTCTGCTCAGTGTACTGCAGCCCAAATTCACATTGGGTACTATAGATGCCAGGCATGTGCAATTCCACAGGATCTTTTGTCAAGCCAACTAGATCTTTAAATCTTGTGCAACGGCCTAAAGATTATTTTAAAATCGTAATTCTTCTGGATATCTGTGATATTTGCTGCTGGTAGTCAACCTATGGCAGATACCTTAGCTGCTTGTCCTCGTGCTGCATTATTTTGGAGCTGCATGTTGTACGCATTGCCTTCTTAATTTGTGTGACACTATAGCCATTCCTATGGAAGACTTCCATCAGGTGTTTTTGGGTAGTCAGGTTCTCCTGGTCACTTATGGTTTAAGCCCTGTGAAATAGACTCCTCAAAACAATCTGTATTGGGCTGGGTGGAGGCAGTTAGATGCATGCAAATACAGATCTGTGTGCTTTGGTTCCCTGTATTCAGCCACCTTAATGTGCCCTCTTGTTTCTTCCTTACTCGAATGTCTAGAAATGGGAGAAAAACCATCTTTCTCACCTTTGTGGTAAATTTTATATTTTTGTAGAGAGCACTGATTTGTCCAAGAAATTCATCAATGGCTTCCCTCCTTTGTGGCCACGCAATGAAGGTGTCATTCACATTTCTGCAGAAGTGTTTGGGTTTGAAAACATTTCTGCAGAAGTGTTTGGGTTTGAAGTGTGTAGTCTCTACAGCCATTGTCTCAAAGCATTCTATATACGGATTGGCTATTCCTGGTACCAGGAGGAAACCCCATAGCCACTTCAACCACCTGCTCATAAAAATGCTTGCCGCACTGAAAATAACTGGTAGTGGGTGCATGTTGAAAACGTTTCTCCATCTGTGGCTCAGAATGTTGCAACATGGGCAGTTGGGTGAATAATGACATGACATGACACGACATCAAACTTCACCATAAGGTCATCTTATTTTTAGTTGAATGACCTTAAAACTATTTCACAAATTCAAACAAATACTTCTCACAGTGGACAAAGAGCCCTAGTAAAAGCTTCGAAAATGTTGCCAGATATTTGACTAGTCCATACGTTGATGAGCTAATGGTTTTACTAACAGAGGAAGGGCCATTCCTTCCTTATGTACTTTTTGACAGTCCATACAAAGATGCTGGTGCCTTACTTTTTAGTGGTTTTATCCTTTCCAGTAGCATATCAGCCTTCTTCAGAAGTGCCCCATGGCTGATACAGCCTTCATGAATACCTCCTATGCTGCATCCTGAAGGAGAATGCAGATTTTCTGTTGATACTCAATGGTACATAATAAAATTGCTCCCTATCAGCATGATACTGACATTATCCTCTTGCAGCATGCTCTGTGTTGTGCTGCTGTGATGTTTGTTTTCAGTGTTTTTGTCATGCTATTGATCCTGCACATTTCTTGCTTTCTCTCTTTCACTGACTCTCTGGACAGACCAAGAATGGCCTCTTCCACACCACTAACAATCTCTTGTTGTGGCATGGTTCTTGGAGTTGGTGCAGATTAAGCCCTTTGCACAGCACTGGCGTTATTGCTGCATCTAGCTGTGGTGTATTATTATAGCAGTCTTGGTGGGTGATGGAAGAGCCATTCTTTGGGTTTGTCAGGATAGCATTCAGCTGTCCTCAACTGGGCACAGAGGATTCAGTGATGTGATGAGGATCTGCAGGAATCTGTTGAAGGTAATGCTGACTGCAGCAGGACAGATAATGTTCAGGAAAACTCTTTATTGTTCATTAGCTAGTTCAGATATAGGTGCGCATCTTCACCTGTTCACAAGGGCATCCATACAATAGTTTGTAGTGGTGATGGTGGTGGGGAAGGGGGTGGGGGATATGGTTGACCTGAGGGTATGGTGTATTTTTAATATTTTGGAGGACAGATGGTGACTAGCAAGTAGCCATAAAAAAGTTCCAGTTATGATTCTGTTAAAAACCTGACTTTTAACTCATTTTCTTGAAAGAAATAATTGTGACTACAGTACAGTTTTTTCTTTCCCTGGGTGTCGGGTGGTGGGGGGGAGGGGGGAGGGATTGCCTCCCTGCCCCCTACCTCACTGGCCATGACCCGCAGCACCACCAACCAGCTGAGCCTAACATCTAATTTCTTCAGACCATAGTGATTGTACCTGTCACAGCTGGTGGTGTGTAGGTGAGGACTGTGATGAGGAGGTGGGGTGGCATGATGACCCTAACTCTGGACTTGTCTGTCCAGTGGATTCTGGGAGGTCCAGCAGCCCAGAAGCTTTCTGGTTATGATCGATAGCTGAAACGTGCCTGGTGGCTAGATTGCCGTATGTAAATAATATTGTGGTGACTGTTTGGCTGTCTTGCAACAAAGGCATGCACATGTGACACAGAAAGTTGGAACTGTTCCATCTGCTATGATTTAAATTCCTGTAAATAACTAATTTCTTCCTTTTGCCTCATTTCTGAAATTTTATGCATTTTCTAAGTAGGTTACATGTGGGAGAGGTTTGAATATTTTAAAACATCAATTAAACCCTTTCCCACTTAGTTTTATTATTTGCAGTAAGGTTTTTGGTATGCTCAGTCTAAGGCTACTCTTGGTTTTACTGATTAACCAGTCAATTACAAAATATTCCTAAATGAAGGTTATTGTATATGTTGTAATAAGAAAAACATTGTGAGGTAATATGTATTTCTGGACACAGTGACACCACTAATTATAAAGCCTGCTAGTTTAACTTTTCAATACCATATTGCAAATTTTGTGAAACTAATTATTTTGTTGGATAATTAATATTTAGTTTCTGAAGTAGCTAAATTTTCCAGTGCAGAGTTTGCTTTGGTAGCTGCTAAATTCTGACCTTTACCATTGTACTTTTGTTAAGCTAAATTGTATCCACTTGAGGACGTACTTCATTAAGTGTTTGAGTCATTAATTAAGATTTTTGAATAATGTACAATAAATGTCAGTATGGCACTTATACTAATTAAGTAAGGTATTCCTAGTGTGGATTCATAAATATTTCCATAATTTTTTCAGAATTCCTGGTTTGCCTTATTTTTCATAAACAAAAGCTTTTGTCAATAATTGTTGCCCATTTTGAGCAGCAAATGATTGTGGAGTTTCTGGAATAAGTTTGTTCATATGCCTATCCAGAAATAGTCAGGTGCCCCTTGCAGTCTGCGGTCTGTGTCCAATCCCGGCCGAGCTAACAAACATGTAACACCTATGTCGAGCCTGCTCCCAGTATTTGCTCACGCAGTAACTATTTGAAAGTTATTTGCAAAAACATGTACCGGTATCCACAAAAACTCATTAATACTAATTTCTAAAAGCTTTCTAGTGATTCCTGTAATGAAAATTAATGAATATTTTGCCTGAATGGTTGGTAGGATGTTTGGACAGTCATTGTCATTCGAACAATGATTTTTTTTAGCAATTAGCATCAAATACTGAACAAGATTTTTAGCTTCAAGACAACAGTGTGATATGTTCCTGGGGAGGCAATTAGGTTGGAGAAAACCAGGTTGGCGGCTAACACGCTGCTGATCAGCATATGTTGTCATTAACATGTGGGTGTTTTGCATGTTGGGTGTGACATCAACTGCATGCCTTCAGGATGGTAATTGCAATATCATATCTAGAATTTCCTAGGTGCCATCATTTCCTCATCCATACTACACTCTACCTCCTCTCTACAGAGAAATTCAGTCCTTGGATTTGGCTTGGCCCTGCTTTGATAAAAGCTAGCTAGAACAGACACACGGATACAATTAGGAATATCTGGTATTTTGTCGTTTGTATAGTTCAGTTACTGGCTGGTTCTGTAAACTATGCCAGGTCCTGTGAAGAGAGATGAGGATAGCTAACATATTTTGCTACACTTTAATTCTGAGAGTGTAAATACACTTGGATCCACTTTTATGTAATCCACGCACCACTTCATACAGGACTCACTAGGCTTTCTCATTCAATCTCTAGACAAACCTAGGCCATAAAATACTTAGTCTACTACATTCCTTGTCATTTCAGCAGAAGTTTTAAACCATCTCTTAGCAGTAGGATTTCAGGATTCTGGGATGTTTCCCACGATTACACAATTTCCACACCAAAGTTCTGCTTAACCCATCTAAAATTACAGACTTACATACCTGATCATTCCCATGGCTTATCTCCCTTAAATCTGTACCTAGCTTCATCAACATATCACTCATTTTCACCAACATATTCATCCTATCCCCCATGTTAAACATCATCCTCTTGGCCTGTTTCGTTTTACCACTATGTTGTGAAATCTGCCTCTTAAAGTACAAGCACAAGAATTTGCAAGATGATCTTAAACATTAAATGTTTACAAGAATGGATTCATGATAAAGTCATTAAAGTCACAATACTGATCATAATGCCTGGAGTACTATGGCTCAAATCTTACAACTTTCCCTGTCATCTGAGAGAGATCCATTCAGTGTATTGTGCTTCATCAGCTCTGTGATACCACTAACACATTTATTTAGCAACAGGTGTCCTACAAGCTTTAACCTGTACAACCTATTTTCAACTCATATTGTGCAACTAAAACATTCTCCTGATATTTTACTGAAACTTGATGTTTCCTTCCACTATGACTCCCATTGCTTTTTACAGTGATAACAAAAGTTATTTTTGTAGATTCTTTGCTATAATGCCAACTGAAATTCAAGGGACCAGAAGCAGTACAATGATGACATTATGACAAGTGGCCCATTTCACACCTTTGTGGTACCTTAGTACCCTATTACTATGTTTTGACTTAGCATGACAAGTGGCCCATTTCACACCTTTGTTGTACCTTAGTACCCTATTACTATGTTTTGACTCGGCATTCCATGATAAGACATAAATCTCAAACATACTAAACTACTGCAACACTGATCTATTTTTTTATTCTCTTGTCAGCACTGCCCGTGTGTTTCAGTTCCCTCACAACAGAGTAGAATCAACAGAGAAGTAGTAATGCAGTGCAGAAGTGGAAAGGAAAAGAGGACCTCTGCATATGACTTGGGCACTGTGGACATCAAACTACATACCTGCTAGTTTAGACCCCTGGAGGACTCTAAATTTATGAGGATCGTTCCGAAAATAATGCCTCATATTTTTATTCATAGAAACTACAGCAGATACATAAATCGCAACAGCACAGCTAAACAGGACAATGTTTCAGCTACAGACTGTCATTTTTCCACATAGTCACCAATATTTATTACTCACTTTTATGAATGATGAACCAGAGCCCACATACTGCGCTTGTAAATATTGGAACCAGCTGAGGCTAACCACTCCTTACAGCTTTGACAACAGTGTCTGACTCGTGAAAATGTTTGCCACATAGCCCAAAGAGATGGAGGACTGAAGGCATGAAATTGGGACTGTACAGTGGATGTGGTAAGACAGCACAGCCAAATTTGGCAGTGAGTTTTGTGGTCGCAAAACTGGTGTGGGTCCTGGTGTTTTCATGTTGCAGGTGAAAATTGGTCTCCTTCTCTGGCACTACCTTGGAAATTCGGGCTTTCAGCTTAGTCAGTGATGTGTTGTAGCATGCTGAATTGATAGTTTATCCAGGCTCCAGGGCATCCAAAAGAACCACACCCTGGCTATCCCAGAAGATTGTGCACATCACTTTGCCTGCAGATGGCTGTCTCTTGAATTTCTTCTTTGACAGAGAATTCGCATGTCGCCATTTCATGGACTGTCTTTTGGATTCTGACTTGTAGTAGTGACGCCATGTCTCATCCCTGGTGATAATTCTGTTCAGAAAATTGTCACCTTAAGCTCCATATTGGTCCAGCAGGTCCTGACAAATTTCCATTTGATGAGATTTTTGTTCTACTTTAAGCATCCGCAGTACCCATTTTGAACAGACTTTGTGATAACCAAGATGTTCCAACATCGTTTCGAAGGTATTACAGCTTACATTCAGCTTTGCACACAATTCTCTGTTTGTTATCCACTGATAAGCACAGATGAGTTGGTCAAGACAGTCTTCACTGTGAAGGGTGACAGCTGTGTAGGGTTGACTGGGCCATGGCTTGTCATGCACACACTTTTCACTACCTTCACATTGCTCACATCTATTGTGTCAACTCCATACACCCTTAGCATGCATCAATGGATTTCAGTTGGCACAATTTCTTCAGCAGGGAGGAATACAATCACACATTGCTGGTTTATATGCCCATCCATATCAGACACCATTTTGGAACACTCCTTTCCTGGTATCACTGGTGTCATCTACTGCAGAACAATGGAACCCCCTGCAAATGAAAGAGGAAGGTTCAAGGATTAGCACTACACCATCAACATCTGGTGCAGCCATCCAAAGTCATCACAAAAAAAAGAGGCATTACTTTTGGAACGACCCTCATATAACTTAATGGACAACAATAAATTAAGTCTACTCTCTCTTACCATTTATGCTCATCTAAACTTTCTCAGTATCAATAGTTTGCCACATCTTAGCCATGAATTTTATCAACATCATGTGGAGTAAAGCTCTCTCTGTTAGCATGTCCAATGTACTACATCATGCAATTTAATACATGAGCCACAGTACCTGCCAGGTTACACTGAGAGCATATAACTTATTTCATAGGATCATTCCTTAGACCCTTCCCTGGTACCGCAGTCACATCTATTCCTGACATAATTATGACATATCAATAGGACAGAGGGAAGAGAACAGACAGACAGAGAGACCCAAGAACAATACAGTCAAGGAACCCACAAGGGACTGCAAAACACATATTCTGCTACTCTCGATGCTATTGACAATGATAGTAGCTCATCTTTGTTGATTCGTGGCATGCTGCTTCAGCATGATACGAGGGTAATCCCAAAAGTAAGGTCTCCTTTTTTTTATAAGCACATAGACATGTTTATTTATACAATGGTTTTCATCAGTTTACAGCTTGAACATTTAGCTATTTTTCGACATAATCACCATTTCTGTTGATGCATTTTTGTAGAAACTGTGGCAGTTTTTGTATGCCAATGTCACACCAGCTCGCCACCATTCTGTACAGAGAGTTATGAACCTCTTCTTTCACCTCTTCATTGGAGCTGAATCACTGGGACCACAATTAATGCTGACAGGCACTGTGAGACTCTGAAAAACTCAAACGAGCAATTCAGCACCGGGGAAGAGGAATGTTGAGCAAGGGCATACACATTCTCCATGACAACGCTCGTCCACACCTCGCTCAGCAAACCATTGCTCTCCTGCAACGGTTTCAGTGGAACATAATCACCCACCCACCTTGGCACCCGGTGACTATCACCTGCTCCCTAGGTTAAAAGAACATTTGGCGGGAAAGCAATTCAGCTCTGACGACGAGGTGAAAGAAGAGGTTCATAACTTTCTGAACATCATGGTGGTGAGCTGATATGACATAGGCAAACAAAAACTGCCACAGCATCTACAAAAATGCATTGACAGAAATGGTGATTATGTCGAAAAATAGCTAAATGTTCAAGCTGTAAACTGATTAAACCATTGTAGAAATAAAGAGGACTATGTACTTATAAAAAAAAATAGGAGACCTTACTTTTGGGATTACCCTCGTACATCTGCAACTGTATATTATTGAGGAAAATTTGCTAAGTTTTTTTTTTGTCTGTCTCAAATGCATGAATATATAATATTGTTGCTGCAGTGGTTACTGGTTTTGGACTGACTCGCCCATTCTCAAACCACACCTAAAAATTGTAAGGTGCATGTGATAGAGAAATATTTACATATGGTTGGCAAGTCCATATTATAAGCACTTAACTGATTATAGACACACATTGTTATTAATTGTAACTAGTACTTGTCAAATGGATCTGCAGACGGAATGTAAATATTTCTGTATAATATGCATTTTGTAAATTTTAAGTGTATGGTTTAAGAATGGGCAAGTCAATCTTAAACTTGTAAAAAAAAGAGCTCATCTGCCAGTCATGTTGGCCAGTCATGTTGCTGATACTATCTGTAGAGGCCTTGGGTGTGTTGATCTCAACAGTGAGTGGAAATGAGCCATTCTGTGAGTTTATCAGGATGATATTCAGCGCTCCCAAGTAGTGGGCTTGATGGGTTGTCAAGTGCAGGGAAACTCTTTAGTGTTCATCAGCTAGATCAGATGCAGGTTCCCACCTTTGTCTAGTGACACAGCCTGGTGTCAAGCCATGTACCTTTGTATCAGTGTAGCGACTGTGGACATCCATCTCTGAAGGCTAAGCATACTGCTAGGAGTCAATGGGCTGACTAGGAACTGAGTGGCACTAGAGGCCAGCTGATGCTAACACAGCACAATGGTTCTGTGGGCAGGAAGCAGCCAAAGAGCTAAGAAGCTTAATTTTCTGATCTGTAGCCTCTGTGGCAGCTTGACACTGCAAAGTAATTTTTCCCTGTAGTGGTCCTTGATATTATCTTCTAACAGTAGTTACCCTCAGTAGCTGTTCTTTTTTATATCAATCTTCCTGAAATTATATCACTTAGCAACCTTAACATACTTAAAGATTAACTTGATATCTTCTTACATCTATTGATATGTAACACTTTGACATGATTAGCTTCTTCTAATTTACTTATATAATTCACATTTACATCTACAACTGTACTCTGCAAACCACAGTGAGATGCAGGGCAGAGCTGGGGTGGCCGAGCGGTTCTAGGCGCTACAGTCTGGAACCGCGCGACCACTACGGTCGCAGGTTCGAATCCTGCCTCGGGCATGGATGTGTGTGATGTCCTTAGGTTAGTTAGGTTTAAGTAGTTCTAAGTTGTAGGGGACTGATGACCTCAGAAGTTAAGTCCCATAGTGCTCAGAGCCATTTGAACCATTTTTTTGTGGGCAGGCCTTAACATACAGTTAACAAATCTTAACATTAGCAGCATATTTACTGAACAATTTTGTCTTCAAGCTTGGTACCAAAGGCACTACATGTATTAGATGTTCACAAAGTAATCGCAAAGAGAATCATAACAGATTTGTAAACTTCAAGTGGTATCATTTAGTTGACTGATGACATATTTTTGATTGGGAGTGACCATAAGTTGTTAACCATTAAGTTATAACGAGTGGACTGACTAAGACTAGTTCACAAAAGGATTTACACATGGATATCTGCAGTTCAGCTACTGGGTGCTGACTGACTTGCTACATAATGTTAAAGAGATGAGGACAAACTACAGATGACTGAATAATTGTACTGCAAATCTACTTAAGATTTATGCATAAATAATAAAAAAACTCTGTTATTATGTTTTAATTTATAATTGGAAAGCTAACAAAATTGGTTGATATGGAAATACAAAAAGCCAAGGTGTAATCTGGTTTAACTGTTGGTAGGATAACTGCAATGTATACTCCTGTGAGGATTCAAATGTCTACAAAAAAGGGCTAAATATGAAATTTTTTCATGGAATAATTAGTAGAGTAGCATGTTTCCCTAGTGCAAGAGGATATATTTTAATCATAAAAATTTGCGCTGCAAAACTATGTAACTGAATTTTGGAAATGAGCACCAGCTGAAAATGGAGCATTCTGGAGAAATAGTATTTTGATTATAAATAACTTTTGAAATAGGAGGTTTTTGGGGAAAAGTAAGCTGTTTATTGAGAAGAGGGGCACAAGAGCTTTAACATGAGATATAACACTTCAGTCAGAACTACTTATTAGCTTACTATGAATGCTATCTTCACATGTATCTGGAGTATCTTAAATTATAGGAATGATTGTTTGAATGGCTCTGTTCATGCAATAATTATTCTAATCTTATCATTACAATCCCTATGTGAGTGGTAGACAGGGTGTTGTACATCCATAGGGTCATGATTTAAAGCCTGTTCTTGAAACTTTGTTAATAAACTTCCTTGCAATGGTTTACATCTGTCTTCAAGACTCTGCCAGCTCAGCTGCTTCACTATCTCTGTGACACTCTCCCATGGATTAAACAAGCCTGTAACCATTCGTGGTATCCTCCTCTGTATACGTTCAATATCCCCCGTTAGTTTCACACACTTGAGAAACATTTTAGAACCAGTCTCATGAGTAATTTTATTCTACCAATAAACCAAAGTCTACCACCTGCTTTATCCATGCCTGTAACCTATGTGATTATTCCATTTCATATCCCTTATAAATGTTACACCCACGTATTTGTGAGAGTTGGCCAATTCCGACAGTGCTTATTGATATTAAAGTCACAGGATACTATGTTTTTTTCGTTTTGTGGAGTGCAAAATTTTACATTTAAGAACATTTAGAGCATGTTGCCAACCTCTGCAGCATGTTGAATTCTTATCAAGACCCGACAATATTTATGCAGAGATATTACTTCATTATAGATAACTGCATCACCTGCAAAAAGCCTGATTTTACTGTTAATATTGTCTGCAAAGTCGTTAATACACAATATGGACAGCAGAGTCCAAACACACTTCCCTGGGGTAGTCTTTATTTTCACTGACAGTTTACCAAAATCAGTCAACTACACTCCAGTAGATTTCATTCACTTGATAATTATCATCATGGTGTGTATAAGCCAGAGAATGTGTACAGATGCAGTTAAAACTTAGGATACTAAATCATCTTCTCAGTTGCATACATAGCTATGGGAAACATTTAGTATGGAGCAGAGAATGTTCATAGTTCACTGAAGAGAAAAAGATCTGAAAATGTGTGGCTCATTTGGCCATGTCAAATGGCAAATACCTCAAGAAAATCACCAAGTCTAGGCTGTCTATCTATTAAGTAAACCTAGGGTGCCTGGGCTGGGGACTGGTTAGCACTACTTGTCTTCTGTGGCCATATACTCCAGTCAAACTTCATTGACTTCATTCCAATGTAGTAGTGTAAAACTTTACGTCACAGGGAATGGAGGTCTTGACTTAATAATCTGGAAAAAACCTCTAAGAACCAAAGTCAGTCAAGAAAAACAGCTGCTAGTGGAAACTTCTGGGTCACCTGCCACACTTCTGTGCTGTTATACTGTCCAAATGAAGTGGGGTGATGGCTGGACAGACAAATACCCAGCTATTAATGGGAATCACACAGAGGCTACAATTTATAAGTTAGATTCTCCCAGTGGTTTGGGTGATCTATTGAAAAGTACACATACCCATCAAAATAAGAGTTTGGATGATTAGTCCACTTGAGAAGATGCTACACCTACAGAGGTAAATATTTTAACAGATTGTGGCCTTTGGTAAACAATGTATCTATTGTTGTCTGAGAAGATGATTGAATCTTTAGCAAAAGCCAATATTTTACATAAACACAGCGCTTGAGGGCTTGCAAGGAATCTTGTATCAAGCAGTGAAAGAAATTCTGATGATTACACCATTATATGGTCATTCTGATAATTAAACAGTTATATCGTCATAAATGCACTGAAATCTCTGAAAATTAGAATCTCACAAGGAATTTTTGAAAGCTAGAGATAAAATAAAAACTCATTTGACCTAAACTCCAGTTATTGGGAAACGAAAATTTCTGTTATATATGTTAATGGGTACTTAATGACAGAATTGATTATATTATTATTAACTTGCATAAAGCAAAATGTTGTAAGGAAATGAATAAATCTACATGTTAAATTTGAGTTTCTTTCAATGTATAAAATGTTCAAAAAATTGTCGAGAATGCAGCCAAGCAGATTTTCGACAATTGCCAATACTTAAAGAGATGCACACCCTGCCATTTTTAAGATACAAATGCAATGAGTCTGCGCACACACACACACACACACACACACACACACACACACACACACACACACACACACACACACACACACACACACATATATTTATGGACCTACTCGGGCCATAATCTTAGATGTTGCTCAAAAAAGACATTTCTTGTCATACTGCCACAGAATACAACCAGTCCTGTGGGAAATGCTTCCAGGCAAGCAAAAATGCTGTAGACATGGTGCCACCCTGTTGTTATTGTCAGTCATGCAATTCATGGCTGGTCATTAGCATACAGGGTACCTGATCTATCCTTTACTGTAACCATTCTGATGAAAGACGACACGGGCCCTGTAAACCAAGGTACGATGTATCCCTTCATGCTGAGTTGGATAGTGACAGCTTTTAGCATGTACGTATAAATCAATATGTATTGGCTTGTTATTAATAGTATGTCCCAATGTACCATCAACCTTTCACCTGATGAGCACATGAAGGAAAGGAAGGCAGCCATACTTTTCCACTTTCACAGTGAGGCAAGTATTGAGGTGGATTGAATTCAGACATACTAAAAAACATATCTGAAAAAAACATGCAGTTTTCAATGGCTTTGACTCCAGGTCCTGTTCATTGAAATCTTCCATACACGAACTGGCCATAATAAGTGACAACAGGCTACCCATCGCAACTTCATCTATCTATTCATAGTACCTGTCATTCAATAAAAAGTTAGTTGAATTCAACACATGTCAAAATCACTTCACTAATTCAGCACTATACCTAAGCTCAGTTAACTGTAATAAATATGACAGAGGGATGTGAGTGAAGAGACACCACATCAAAGCTGACTAAAATATCGGTTGTTCTAATTTGATCTATCTAATGAACATAAGAAATTCACCAAGCTCTTAATATGAGGCACACACAGATCTACTAGTGGACTCAACAACGTAGCAAGGTGTTTTGCTACATGGTATGTCACAGTACCATTGTTACAGACAATAACTCTAAGAGGAACCCTTACCTTGTCAATCTTCAGAGGGCCATATTAATCTAAGAGGACAGTGCAATAAGAATTAAGATGCTTGATAGTTTTCTGCACTAAGAAACTATTTTTTAGGAAGTTGTTAGTCTTTCTCTCAACATTTTTGTTAGTCACCAATCCTGTGACATACAGAATCAGATAGTACACATGGCATCTTTTGAATGTAATCTTGCTTGGCCAATACAACTATAGCATTGTCCTTGTCTCAGTATAAAATAACAATATCAGGATGCACATTGAGTGAATGGGAAGCAACCCTTTCAGCTGCCATTATACTCTCTAATACAAAAAAAATTGATCCATCATGAAGGAATTTCTCAAATGGAACAAATTGGTAGATGTGATGTACATTTACATGTACAGACAAACAAATAATTACAATTTTGGAAATGGAATGAATTTCCCAAATTAAGCAAATTAAGCACATTGGTCCATCTCTAGCTCTTACACAAGCAGTTATTCAGCTTGGCTTTGATTGAGAGGGTTGTTTGTTGCCCTCCTGAGGGATATCATGGCAACTTATTTCCAATTGGCAGTTACATTGTCAGAATCTCAAGATGTTTGTAGGGCTCTGACCATAATGCTCCAGACATTCTCAGTTGTGAAGAGATTCAGTGGCCTTATAGTGAAGGTAGGATTTAGCAAATACCAAGACAAGCTGTGGAAAGTCATGCCATGTGTGGGTGACTGTTATCTTTTTGAACTGTAAGCCCAGGCTGGCTCACCATGAAGAGCAACAAAACAGTATGTAGAATACTCGGATGCACTATGTGCTGTAAGGGTGCTATAGGTGACAACTAAAGGGGTCCTGCTATGAAAAGAAGTGGCAACCAAGACAGTCACTCCTGGTTGTCAGACCATGTGGTGGCTCCATTCAAGCTGGTTCCCACTGCAGTTTGTGGCATCTCCAGACACTTCTTTGCTTGTCATCAGGGCTCAATTCAAAGCAGAAATCATCAATGAAGACAATTCTTTTCCAGTCAATGAGATTCAGGGCTGTAGATGTGCCTGGGGATGTCTTGGATAGTGGTGGGATATTGATCTGACTGTCACATCCCACAAGGCTCAGCCCCACCAGGGATGATGGTCTGCAGTGCCATTTCTTTTCATAGCAGGACCACTTTGGTTGTTATCCATGAGACACTTACACCACAGTGGTATGTTGATATATCCTATGCCCTGATTTGTTGCCCTTGATGGCAAGCCATCCTGGAATTACATTTCAGCAAACTAAAACCTGCTTACACATAGAAAGACTTTCCACTGCTTCTCTTTGTACTTGTCAAACCCTGTCTTGGCCAGCAATTACCCCATATCTCTCATCAGTTCTGCATTTGGAGCATTACGGGCAGGGCCCTCCAACCAGCTTGGGTTTTTGATGATCTAAGACCAGTATTAAGAGTCAAAGCATCATAAACGTTCAAATGTCACCAAATGTTGGGCACTTATGGAATGAAATTCTCAGTCAGACTGCATCCTAGAAACAGAGCCCACTCAACCCCAAGATAATGCAGGAATTTTCAAAGCAGTCATTAAATAAAGCTAAAATAATACCTCAGAAACAAAATTCATCTCTTGGTGCTTGTAATAGATTCTTTTATGAACCAGCACATTGCTTGATGTGATTAGTGGCAAGAGAATTAACATGATGCTTAACTTTGGCAAATGTTTTTAGATTGGCTGAATGTGCTTCTTAGTTGCAATCTGACTGGTAATTCTATTCTGTAAAAGTCTGGTATTCAGTGAAGTTCAAATTTTTCTGTAGCTTGGGGTCAAATACTATGTCTCTATATTCTGTGTTTAGTCTATCTGCTGATGCTGCTGAGAGCATGTGATGTGTTGACTGGGGCAGGTATACCTACGAGTAATATAAAAGCAGCTGAGAGAGATGATACCCATTCACTCAGAGTGGATTCTGATATTGTTATTTTACACACAGACAAGGGCAATGCTACAGCTGAGTTGGTTGACCAGCCCAGGACGTTCAAAAGATGCCATGTTTACTACAGTTCAGTGTGGCACAGAATCAATGCTCACCCAATAAAAAGTGTTGAGAGGAAGACTAACAACCTCCCTAAAATAAGTTCCTTGTCATAGTAGACTATCACGAGTCTTAATTCTTACTGCACTGTCCTCCCTAGACTATATGGCCTTTTGAAGCTCCACAAGGTTGGGGTACATCTTGGACATATTGTCAGTAATACTGGAGTTCCAACATACTATTAGCAAAGCACCTTGCTACTTTGTTGAGCCCAATAATTGGTCAAAGTGTACATCATATTAAGAACTTGGTGGAATTCTTACATTGATTGGAAGGCCTGCATTTTAATAACTGATATTTTAGCAAGTTTTGATGTAGTCTCTCTCTCTCTCTCTCTCTCTCTCTCTCTCTCTCTCTCTCTCTCTCTCTCTCTCTCACTCTCACTCTCACCACTTACATTCCTCTGTCTGATTTATTACTGTTAACGTCAACATTTGTTGACTTCCACTTACTTTTTATTCAATGACCAATACTATGAACAGACAGATGGACTTGTGATGGGGAGCTTGTTGTCGCCCATCATTGCCAATTTGTGTATGACAGATTTCGAGGAATGTGCCTTGGAGTCAATACCACTGAAACCTGTGTGTTTCTTCAGATATATAGATGGTACTTTCACTGTTTGGCCTCATGGATGTGAGAATTTAAATATTTACTTCACTGTCGAGGTGGAATAGGGTGGCTGCCTTCCCTTTGTTGATGTGCTCATCAGGAGAAATGTTGATGGTACACTGGGACATGCCATTTATAGGAAGCCAACCCACACTGATTTGTATCTACAGGCTAATAGTTGTCACCATCCAATACAACATGAAGGGGCACTTTGTATCTTGGTTCACAGGGCCCATGTTGTCTCAGACCCTTTAAGTTTGTCAGCTGAGTTGGCCTATCTTGAAGTGACTCTCATCAGAGTGGTTGTAGTGAAGCACATGGTGTTCTATCAACCAACCATGTATCAGTGAGTGATGATAACAACAATTTGATATCAAAGGTTATGGCCTTTTGCCTTAAAGAGGATGCATTTCCAACAGGATTGATTGTATTCTGTAGGAATATGATGTGAAATGCATTTTTTTACCAACATCTGAGATTGATGTCTAAGTGTATTCCTTCCAGCTGTGAAGTGTCACACATTCTTATAATAGCTGAGCAAATAAAATATTATGGAATATTTCAGTGGTGCCAGTCATCCTATGGAATATACCAACAGAGAGATTCTGGCATGCACTTCCAGCTAATGGGACAGTGTCATTACAGAAGCAACTGAAATTAAATGGGCACGTGCCCTTATAAATAGACATTGATGTTTTTGCTTAAATTCTGCAAGGAATCCTGCTCCCACCCTTGCCAAAAAATAGAGGGACAATATTAATAGATTAGGTTAGGTTCTGATGTTGATCACCTTTGGTTATGTGGTCAGTCAACATCATACTCAAAACCGTGTTATTAAAATATTTACTGCAATGCGTGGAAATGGTAACTCACACCATCACAGCAGTTGTGCTGGCATGGAGTTTGCTATGGTATCACTTTGCCTATAATAATGCTACTTTACGGTTACATGATACAATTCCATCAATCACTACCGTATTGTACCTGTTGTATAAAGATATTATGGATATACATAATTTGCTAATCACGCTTTCTGAACTTGACAGCAGTAGTGAGGACAGATTGTGAGATATGCAGGGATAGTCCAGCTGATAAGAACATAACCCACAGAAGGTAAAGTTCCATGTTTGAGTCTCCATCAAGCACATAATTTTAGTAAACCTGGAAGTTTCAAAACTGTTCATATTTCAGTGCAGAGTGTAAGGTTCATTATAGAAATACCTAAATTCTATCCATTTGAACTTTTCGTATGTACCAAATATCTCTGGCAGCAGTATATTTTTCTGGTCTATGAAAATGTGTTTTTAATGTTACTCATAAGTGCATGAAAAAAAAATTAACTAAATTGAGTATTAAACTTCTGATTAAAGTTTTGTTAGTTTTCTTCATTCAGGAACAAATAAAGATTATCATCTCACACTACAACAAAAGTAGCATTAACATCCAGCTGTGTACACAGAGCTCCCATTTGAGATCTCAATGGGTCATTTATTCCTACATACAGCTTCATTATGAAAGTATGTGTGAGAGTAAACCAAACTGCACACGTAGAAAGCCAATCAAATACGGAGACACATACCCATTTCTATATGTGATAGACAGACAGTATGTAATTTTACTGCAAAACCTGCCTGTGGGACCATCATTAGATTAGATTAGATTAGATTAAGTAAACATAATTACTGAGTTCAGATCACTTTGTCTATAATATCTGCAGGTCTGAGGACAATAAAAATTACTGGTTTTGTGATGATCCACTTAAATTATTGCAAATATAATAATAGTCTAAATAGAGCTATGTGAGAAAATGATATCGTTGCTATTATGCAAGTGCTGTTCAACATCACAGCATTCAAATTTTATGAATAGTGAATAAATTAAAACATAATACCTATTATATAATTAATGATATCAATATAATAGAAGGAAACATTCCACGTGGGAAAAATTATATATAAAAACAAAGATGAGGTGACTTACCGAACGAAAGCGCTGGCAGGTCGATAGACACACAAACAAACACAAACATACACACAAAATTCAAGCTTTCGCAACAAACTGTTGCCTCATCAGGAAAGAGGGAAGGAGAGGGGAAGACGAAAGAATGTGGGAATGACCAGCAACAAACTGTCCATTCGCATGAATGGACACAGGCAGACAGTGTTTGTTGGTAATGAGGATCACCCTGTGGCTAAACATGCCTTGGTGCACAGCCAGCACATCTTGGCACAGTGTTACACCATCCGGGTTATCTGGATACTTCCCACCAACACCAACCTATCCGAACTCCAGAGATGGGAACTTGCCCTTCAGTATATTCTCTTTTCTCGTCATCCGGCAGGCCTCAATCTCCGCTAATTTCAAGTTGCCGCCACTCATACCTCACCTGTCTTTCAACAACTTCTTTGCCTCTACACTTCTGCCTCGACTGACATCTCTGCCCAAACTCTTTGTCTTTCAATATGTCTGCTTGTGTCTGTATGTGTGGATGGATATGTGCGTGTGTGCGAGTGTATACCTGTCCTTTTTTCCCCCTAAGGTAAGTCTTTCCGCTCCCGGGATTGGAATGACTCCTTACCCTCTCCCTTAAAACCCACTTCCTTTCGTCTTCCCCTCTCCTTCCCTCTTTCCTGATGAGGCAACAGTTTGTTGTGTGTATGTTTGTGTTTGTTTGTGTGTCTATCGACCTGCCAGTGCTTTCGTTCGGTAAGTCACCTCATCTTTGTTTTTATGTATAGTTATTATATAATTAAACATATCTGAAAAATTAATTTCTAGGAATTACTTTTTTCTCAGTGCTGAAAAGCATAGAATTATAAATAATCAGAACCAAATGCAAAACAAAACCTCCAGAGACCTCTGTTAACAGGCAACACCTTGCTTGCTCTCAGGCTGGCAGCACACAGGTTGGCTCCCAGTTTGAGGATCTGGAGGGCAAACACAAGTGGGTGGGCGTGCAGCACGGATCTGTTGAGATGATAGCCATATGCGCATGCCATTGCTGCTGATGGTGTCCTGGAACTCTGTAAGTCCTGGGAATGGTCCAAATCGCTCAGTTACTGGCCCTGGGCCTGTAAGAAAATGTCCCAGCAGGTGTCAGTGTGCAACATACCTCATTCCTGTGTCCAAGTGTCAATCTTAACAGTGGAATATGATGCGATATTTAGGGAAAAATACAGGGATTTTCTTTCTCTTCTGTCTCCCCTCCCCCTTACCTCTGCCTTATAACATTTCATATTTTTGGAAAATGATAGTATTCAGTAATGCCAAAGTTTGTGTGCACAATGTAGTTTTAGTCCTACTTTCTTTTAATCATACTTTTCAGCTAATTTTATGAAGAGTTGTATTGCAAATATTGACATGTTCCACATACCTGTATGCCGCCGGCCGAAGAGGCCGTGCGGTTAAAGGCGCTGCAGTCTGGAACCGCAAAACCGCTATGGTTGCAGGTTCGAATCCTGCCTCGGGCATGGATGTTTGTGACGTCTTTAGGTTAGTTAGGTTTAACTAGTTCTAAGTTCTAGGGGACTAATGACCTCAGCAGTTGAGTCCCATAGTGCTCAGAGCCATTTGAACCATTTTGAACCTGTATGCCTCTTCTCATGAGCCACAATATGTTATTAAAAGTAGTACCTCATTCCATTTAAAAATGGGACATTTGCTTCAATATCTCAGCAGTAAGTTACACGTTAAGCTTTTTCTGCATGATTTCGTAGTTTAATTCTTAAATTACTTGCATATTTTTGAGTTTAAAGGGTGAACTAACTTTAAAGTGTAGATTCATGCAATCTGTAGTGCAGGTATCATTTGTTTTGATTGGCCAGTTACGACTGCACACAGCTCAGTCAGGTGCCAGCCTCTGCTGGTGACACAACAGAAGAGTAACTAGTTACATATTTAAACAATGGAAAATTCAGTATGGAATGTAACAATAGCAGAGAAGGAAAGTTGCCACTCACCATATAGCGGAGATGCTGAGTTGCGATAGGCACAACAAAGAGTCACACAATTATAGCTTTCGGCCGTGAAGGTCTTTGTCACACACACACACACACACACACACACACACACACACACACACACAACACGCGCACACACACACAGCTGCAGTCTCAGAGAACTGAAACCACACTGTGAGCAGCAGCACCAATGCAGGATGGGAGTGGCGACTGGGTGGGGATAAGGAGGAGGTTGGGACAGGGAGGGGGACGCCTAGTATGGTGGGAGTGGCAGACAGTGAAGTGTTGCAGTTTAGATGGAGGGCAGGAGAGAAGGTGCAGAAGGGGGAGGGGGTAAGTAGCAGAAAGGAGAGAAATAAAAAGAAATTAAAAGACTGGGTGTGGTGGAGAAATCCTGCTCACTTCCTACTCCCACCTCAGAATGCCACTGTCCGCCACTTCTAAAACAACCTCCAGACCTCCCCCATGACCCCTCATAGCTGAAAAACCCTGTCTTGCAGACCTACTACACTTACCTTACCCTCCAAAACTCCCTCCCACCACCACACACAACACAGAACCTAAACAGACCCGAAACACAGTTATGAACCTTTTCTCCAGAAGCCTTAGTCCCACAGAAATATCAGACCTTTCCTAAGGCCTCACCTTTTGCCCCAATCCCAAATTCAACCATGCAGGACTAGCTAAAGACCTTCTCTCCTTCTCCTGGTCCCTACAGTGGAAACACTTTTTCGCCACCAACTCGACCAATCAGACTCAACCAGAGACCAATATTGAACCTTGCCTAACTCAGTTCACTCCTCCATCCAACCATGATCCACCCCCACTGCCTCCAAATCACCCCCTGTTAAACTTTCCAGAATTTCTTAACCTAGAACCTTGCCTCACCATCATTCCCCAAATCCCTCAACATGGAAACTAACCTTACGTCCGCAGAAAGAACTGCAGTCCACCCTCTAAAAACTGATCCTGACCTTATAATCCTGCCTGCAGACAAAGGCTCCACCACCATTGTTTTGAACCACAAAAATTACATGGCAGAAGGACTCCATCCGATGTCAGATACTTACACCTACCAACCATGCCACAGTGATCCCATTCCAGTAATCCAGCAGGATCTCCAGTCACTACTCAAATCCTTAGGCCCATCTCAGAACCTCTCCCCAGAGTCCATATCTCTACTTACCCCTACCACTCCCTGCACTCCCATCTTCTACATGCTTCCTAAACTCCATAAACCCAACCACCCAGGACACACCATTGTAGCCGATTATTGTGCACCCAATGAGAGAATCTCTGCTCTCGTAGACCAATGTCTTCAACCTATTACCCGGAACCTATCCTCCTATATAAAAGATACCAACCATTTCCTCGACCGACTCTCCACTGTTCCTGTCCCTTTACCACATGGTGCCCTGCTCATCACAATTGATGCCACCTCCCTGTGCACGAACATTCCTAATGCCCATGGCCTTACTGCTATCGAACACTAGCTTTCCAGATGCCCTATGGATTCCAAACCAACAACCTCCTTCCTAGTCTCCATGACCAACTACATACTCACCCACAATTACTTCTCCTTTGAAGGAATTACCTACAAACAAATCTGCGGCACGGCTATGGGCACACACTTGGCACCATCCTATGCTAACATCCTATGCTAACCTATTCATGGGCCATCTAGAAGAATCCTTGCAAAAAACCCAGAATCCTAAATCCCTCACCTGGTTCAGATTCATTGATGACGTCTTTGCTATCTATGTGATTACGTAGGCTTTCCTGGCATAATAAGTCTTGAAAATCTCTTCGGGTTTGCTGCTGGATCCTAATATCAACTTGACTTGATATTTCGGCAATCCAACTGTTCGCCATCTTCAGGAAATGCTGCTTCTGCTGATGAGTCCCATTGAGAACTGACGCCAGGTTGCAAATCGACGTCCTATATAGGCCACCGTTCAGTACATGGCGCATGCGCCGCCCATCACGGTTTCTGCCTTCCAAAACAGGGAGGTGGCGCCGCCCTTAGTGAAACACTGCTGGCAACGATATGTCGCAATCAAGGCCGTACCAAAGAACGTTCAGTTTTGATGCGAGATAATACAGGATTCCATGTTTTGCTTAGAGGAAACCCATTGTCTCTGTTGATTAAATTATCAGCCAACCTAATTTCAATCGCCTCTTTATAGACACTGTTCCAAAAACCGGAAATGTTGGCAACCACAACAGTTTCCTCAAATTTCATTTTGTGTCCCTCATTTAGGCAGTGTTCTACTACCTCTGATTTTTCCGGCTGTTGTAGCCTCGTGTGATGCCGATGTTCCACACACCTGTCATGCACTGTATGAATAGAATGGCCTACGTAAGCTTTCCCACATTGACATGGGATTTTGTACACCCCGGGTTTCTTAAGTCCTAAATCATCCTTCACAGAGCCGAGCAGAGCCCTAATCTTAGAAGGTGGACGGAACACACTCTTAATGTTAAAATTCCTTAAATTCGTTCAGTCTTAAATGATAAGCCTGCAGCATAAGGAAGAAAGGCCACAGATTTATGTTCCTCTTCGTACACCTCTGGAGTTGGTCCAAACTCCATAGCCCGATGAATCTGTTTCTCGGTGTATCCATTTTCCTTAAAAACAGTCATCAAATGCTCAAGTTCTTGGGTAAAGCTGTCTGCATCGGAAATGGCATATGCTCTCCATACCAAGGTCCTAAGGACGCCACTATGTTGGTGTGGTGGATGACAGCTCTTAGGGTGCAGATACCAATCTGTGTGTGTCGGCTTTCGGTGAACACTGTGTCCCAAAGTTCCATCTGGTTTTTTATAAACCCTTACGTTTAAAAATGGAAGCATCCCATCATTTTCAACCTCCATAGTAAATTTGATACAGGGATGAAGACAGTTGAAGTGGTCCAAAAATCTGTTAAGAGCATCACGTCCATGCGGCCAGACGAAGAAGGTATCGTCCACGTATCTCCAGAAGCACATTGGTTGCAAAGCTGAAGTCCTCAGTGCCATGGCCTTGAAGTCCTCCATAAATAAATTGGCGACTATGGGTGACAAAGGATTACCCATAGCCACTCCGTCATTCTGTTCAAAAATGTTACCGTTAAATAAAAAATACGTGGAGGTCAGCACATGACGACAAAGCTTCACCAGCTCTTCATCCAGTTTTTCACTGATCAAACTGAGGGACTCTTCCAGAGGAACTCGTGTAAATAGGGATACCACATCGAAATTTACTAACAGATCTGAAGGACTCAACTTCAAAGATCCCAATCGTCGAATAAAATCCACCGAACTGGATATATGGTGTTCACACCTGCCAACAAATGACCTGAGAGCAGATGATAAATACTTTGCCAGGTTGTAAGTGGGTGCACCCAAATTACTAACAATAGGGCGTAGAGGAACCCCTTCCTTATGCAACTTAGGCAGACCATACAACCTAGGCGGAACGGCAGCACCAGGATGAAGTTTCTTACGTAAATCATCTGACAACAAACTCTTTTTCAACAGTGAAAGTGTCTTACGTTTGATCCTTTCTGTGGGGTCATTAGACAGTCTTCTGTACGCCGGGTTGTTGAGAAGTAAACCCATTTTTAGGACATAATTATCCCGCATCATTACAACCGTGGCATTCCACTTGTCAGCTGGTAAAACTACTACTTCGTCATCATTCTTAAGGGAACGAATGGCTGCTCTCTCTGCGGAAGAGATGTTATCCCATGGTGGTCGAGTCCGACGTAATATGTGCGACACTTCTTGCCTTATTTCCTCTGCTTGATCCTCGGGTGGGCTATGTACTGCTTGTTCTACAGAGCATATGAACTCAGTGATAGGTAGTCTCTTGGGAGTGGGCGAAAAATTTAAATGTTTCTCCAAAATCGACACTGTGGGCCCATCCAATGCCTTGTTAGAGAGATTAATCACAGTACGCCGACGTTCATCCACTTCTGATGCTGTAGAACGAGAAAGAAGCCGTTCAAATTTTGAGGATTGCCTGGTAATGGCGCTCCTATGTGTCCAATCTGATAGCGTCCACGTGGAATCATCAACCCACTGCCAAACATCCCTTGAAAACTGGGATGACAAGTTCAAATGTAAGTAAAATAAATCTTTGGAAACCATATCCAGCTGTCTATGGGTAAAACAAATGCATTCTCTTAAAAGTGCTTGGCTTGCACGTTCCTTAATCCTATTAGCTCTCTTACTATTAATAAAATGAATAAATCTGGCGAAATTAGGAATAATACCTTCCTCATGGCATCTCAGCAAGAAGGCGAGAGTACTCAACAGCTTTCCTTTCTTCCTCCAAAGTTTATCTAACTTCTGTGCAAGTTTCACCATCTCCTCCCCGTAGAGGTATTTGATGTGATTGCATAGGCTTTCCCGGCATAATAATTCTTGAAAATCTCTTCGGGTTTGCTGCTGGATCCTAAAATCAACTTGACTCGATATTTCGGTGATCCAACTGTTCGCCATCTTCAGGAAATGCTGCTTCTGCTGATGAGTCCCGTTGAGAACTGACGCCAGGTTGCAAATCGACATCCTATGTAGGCCACCGTTCAGTACACAGTGCATGCGCTGCCCATCACGGTTTCTGCCTTCCAAAACAGGGAGGTGGTGCCGGCCTTCACTAAGGGCGGCGCCATCTCCCTGTTTTGGAAGGCAGAAACCGTGATAGGCGGCGCATGCACTTTGTACTGAACGGTGGCCTATATAGGACGTCAATTTGCAACCTGGCATCAGTTCTCAATGGGACTCATCAGCAGAAGCAGCATTTCCTGAAGATGGCGAACAGTTGGATCGCCGAAATATCGAGTCAAGTTGATTTTAGGAACCGGCAGCAAACCTGAAGAGATTTTCAAGTCTTTGCTACCTAGATTGAAGGTGAGGACACCTTATTCACATTCCTCCAGAACCTCAACTACTTCTCCCCCATTTGCTTCACCTGGTCCTACTCAACCCAGCAAGCCACCTTCTTAGATGGAGACCTCCACCTAAGAGATGGATACATCAGTACCTCCGTCCATATCAAACCTACTAACCACCAGCAATACCTCCACTTCGACAGCTGCCACCCATTCCATACCAAAAAGGCCTTCCATACAGACTAGCCACCCATGGTTGTTGCATCTGCAGTGATGAGCAGTCCCTCTCTAAATATACCTAGGGTCTCACTGAAGCCTTCACTGACCGTAATTATCGTACCATCCTTGTACAAAAACAAATCTCCTGTGCCTTATCTTTCCAGTCTCCCACCACCTCCCAAAGTCCCACAGTCCAGCCACAGAGGAGCATTCCCCTCATAACTCAGTACCATCTGGGACTGGAGCAACTGAATTACATTCTCCACCAGGGTTTTGATTACCTCTCGCCGTGCCCTGAAATGAGAAATGTCCTGGCCGCTATCCTTCCCACCCCTCCTACCGTAGTATTCCGCCATCCACCGAACCTACACAATATACTGGTCCATCCTCTCACAACCCCTGCTCCCAATCCCTTACCTCATGGCTCATACCCCTGTAATAGACCTAGATGCAAGACCTGTCCCATACATCCTCCTACCACCACCTACTCCAGTCCGGTCACTAACATCACCTATCCCATTAAAGGCAGGGTTACCTGTGAAACCAGTCATGTGATTTACAAGCTAAGCTGCAATCACTGTGCTGCATTCTATGTAGGCATGACAGCCAACAAGCTGTCTGTCCACATGAAAGGCCACCGACAAACTGCGGCCAAAATACAAGTGGAACATCCTGTTTCTGAACATGCTGCCAAACATGATATCCCTCATCTCAATGACTTCTTCACAGCCTGTGCCATATGGATATTTCCACCAACACCAGCTTTTCTGAATTGTGCAGGTGGGAACTTTCCCTGCAATACATCCTATGTTCCCGTAACCTTCCTGGCCTCAATCTTCGTTAGTCACTGTCCTCACCCATCCAGCCCCCTCCCTGTTCTCATTCCAGCACTACACAGCCGTCATTTCTCCACCACACCCAGTCTTTTAATTTCTTTTTATTTCTCTCCTTTCTGCTATTTACCCCCTCCCCCTTCCGCACCTTCTCTCCTGCCCTCCGTCTAAACTGCAACACTTCACTGTCCGCCACTCCCACCATACTATCCCTCCCCCTCCCTGCCCCAGCCTCCTCCGTTGCCACTCCCATCCTGCAGGCCTCATTGAACTCAAGTTAATTATTGGCTGTTTATATTGGCCACATAATTCTGCTGTAACAGTTGTAGATTCATTCAAAGAAAGTCTACATTCAGTAGCCTGGAAATGCCCAGATAATGTGATATATTAAACCTAGTGAGTATAGACTGGGACATCTACAGATTCATTGTAGGTGCTATGTATAGACGGTTTTGTGAAGTGGTTTTAACACTTTTCCAAAAACTGTCTTAAAACTGTCTTGAGCAGCTAGTTTGACAACTCGCATGCAGTGGAAATATTTTAGACCTTGTAGCTACAAAAAAGTCTGATCTTACTAACAATGTAAATATAGGACAAGGGACCAATGATCGTGATGTCATTATAGTGATGATTGTTACTAAAGTTAATAGATCCATCAAGAAGGCTAGGAAAGTATTTATGCTAGTAATAGCAGATAAGCAGTTGGTAGCATTCCACTTAACAATGAATGAACATAGTTTAGTTCAGATATGATGGACATAGAGGAATTATGGGCAAAGTTTCAACTGATCTTAAATCATGCTCTGGAGACATATGTTCTGAGTAAGTGGATTAAACATGAAAAGATTCTCTGTGGTTTAATACCAAAATTCAGAAAATGTTGAGGAAGAAGAGATTGTTGCACTCTCAGTTCAAAAAAGAATGTATAAATGTCAACAGGCTAAAGTTAGTACAGATTCTTGCACATGTAAAAAGATAGATGCACAAAGCATTCAGTAATTTCCATTGTTACTCTGTTGAGAACTCAAGGAAATTCAGGTGCTACGTAAAAGTACTATGTGTGAAAAAGGCTTCTGTCTGGTCACTTGTTGACTAGTCTGGTGTGACAATAAAATACAGCACATGGGGAACTTAAGTTTCAGATTTCATATCTAAGAAATCATTAACACAGTAGGATTGTACAGACATAGTACCATTTGACAGTCATACAGACTTCCCTATGGAGGAGATAGGAATGGGAATCCCTGCTGTAGAAAGAAAAATGAGAGAGTTGAAAATGATTAAGGCATCAGGTCTGGATGCAATCCCAACTCGGATTTACAGAGAATGCTCTACAGCACTGGCTCCTTACATAGCTTGCATTTGTCATGAATCTCTCACCAAGCACATAGTCCAAAGTGACTGGAAAAAGCACAGGTGACTCTTGTAAATAAGAAAGGTAAAGGAATGAACCTGCAAAATTACAGACAAATTTACTTAACATCAGTTTGCTGTAGAATTCATTCATATTCTGGGTTCGAATATAATAAATTTCCTTGAGATGGAACTGCTTGTGTCCACTAAATCAGCTTGGAATTAAAAAGCAACATTTGTACAAAACTCGGCTTGCCCTTTTCTCACATAGTATCCTGTAAACCAGGGGCGGGCAAATGTTGCATGCGGCTTGTAAGCGCACAGTGCTGCACGTGTGCTGCTTGCGTGCAATCGTCGAATGGGGCAGTGGCGACAGCCGGCAGGTTGCGGCAGTGTAGTACAAGGCTAAGCTGCGGACGTTGATGCGAAGCGACCACTATGTAGTGAACTTTGTATTTCAAGAACCGGAAAATGCAGAGTGAATCAAGGAAACAGAGACGTGGAGATTTGCTATCTTTTAAAAAGTAATGGGAGAATCATTTTTTCTTTGTGCAAAACGTGAATATTCAAAATGTTTAATATGTGGCGGTATTCTCGCTGGTCAGCAGAAGTTTAGTATTGAAGGCCATTATAATAAATTTCACAAGGACGAGTACAATTTATTGTCGGATTCTGAGTGGATGGGGAAATTGACTGAGCTTAAGAAGAGCGATCTGACGATATTAGATGCATCTGTCCTAGTTGCCGTTGTTACGAGAGATCTGCGACTTTCTCTCGTCATGTCTCTCATCTAAATGATTTAACATTTTATGGAGCACTGTTTTCAATTTTTCAGGACGACAACAATAATAGCCCAGCGGTACGTGCAAGCTATAAAATTGCGCTTAATATAGTGAGGGTTGGAAAACCATTTGCTGAATTAATAAGCCTCGGTTAAGAACAAACATAAGTGATGAAAATTTATGCAACTGTTTGCGTTTGTCTGTATGCAGAAATTTTGTTCCAGATATTAAACGTATTGTAAACTCCACCAGTGATAATTAAATAAAACGTATCGTAGTTAATAGGTACTCTTTCAAACCGTGATTTATTTCAAGCACTCCTGCTAACCTTATTCCATCATTCAATAAAGCAAGCTAGAAAAACAAAACGCATTATAGTGGAAGAAGTAGACAGAAGGTATGGTTGGGAGGGGAGGTAAGCGGGTGGCCAGCTTGCCCCTGTGTGCATGCAGAACACCTGTTAACTGCACGCGTGCAAGTGCACCACACACGTGCAGGATTCCTGCCCGCCCCTGCTGTAAACCGTGAATGAACAGGCCAATTCCTTATTTACAGATTTCTGGAAAGTATTTGACATATTGCCCCACTGTTGATGGTTAACAAAGTTCTGAGTATACAGATTAGATTCCCACATAGTATATGAACAGCTCAAAGATATCTTAAGTAGTAGAACCCAGTATGTTGCTGTCGATTGTGAGTATTCATCAGAGACAAGGGTGCCATCCAGAGTGCCCCAGGGAAGTGTTGACAGGACTGTTCCTGTTCTCTATATACACAAATGGTCTGACATATGGGGTGAGCAGCAGTTTACTAATGATGCTGTGGTGTATGGGAAGGTGTCATTGGTGAGTGGCCGTAGGAGGATACAAGATGACTTTGACAGAATTTCTAATCAGCTTGATGAATAGAAGCTTGCTGTAAACAGAGAAAAATGTAAGTTAATGTGGATGAGAAGCTAAAACAATCCTGTAATGTTTGATACAGCATTAATAGTGTGGTGCTTGATACAGTCATGATGATTAAATACCTAGCTGTAACATTGCAAAGTGGCATGAAACAGGACAAGGACAATAGTAGAGAAGCTGATTGGTTGGATTTGGTTTCTTGGGAGAACTGCATGGAAGTGTAGCTCATCTATGAAGGAGACTGCACGTAGAACACTAGTGCAACCGATTCTTGAGTACTGCTTGAGTATTTGGAATCCCAACTACGTCGGATTAAAGAAAGACATTAAAGCAATTTGGAGATGTGCTGCCAAATCTGTTACTAGTCGACATGCAAGTATTATGAATATACTTCTTGAATTCAAATGGAAATCTCTGGATGGAAGATGATTTCCTTTTTGTGAAATACCATTGGAAAAAATTTAGAGAACTCGCATTTGAAACTGACTGCAGCACAATTCTATTGCCACCAATGAACATTTTGTGTAAGGACCATGAAAATGAGACAACAGAAATTAGGAGAGACATGTATGGAAGCATATAGATAGTCATTCTTTCCTCATCCCATTTGTGAGTGGAACAAGAAGGGAAATGACCACCCTGCACCTTGCAGTGGCTTGTATACATACATACATTAATCCTTGTTCCATAGATTATGAATACAACATTTTGTAATGATGTGGAACGTGTCACTTTAACATATGTTTTCTTTACACAAAATAATTAATTTTGTTTGTTACAGTTACTACTTCATATCTAAGAATTCACCTATTGAGTAGAAGGAGTTGTCATTCAGAAATTCTTTTAATTTGCTTTTAAATGTTGATTGACTATCTGTCAGACTTTCAATACTATTTGGCAAATGACCAAAGATTTTTGTGGCAGCATAATTCACCCCTTTTGGTTCCAAACTGAGATTTAATCCAGAATAGTGAAGAGCATCCTTTCTTCTAGTGTTGTAGCTATTTGCTTCACTGTTAATTTTTGAATTGGAATGGGTTATTAATGACAAATTTCATAAGTGAATATATGTATTGTGACATACTGTGAATATACCAAGTTGCTTAAAAAATGTCTGCAAGGTGATCTTGGGTGGGCTTCAGCTGTCATTCAGATTACACGCTTTTGTGCAATGAATACTTTTTCTGTTAAAGAAGAATGGCCCAGAAATATGATGCCATATGAAAGCAGTGAATGAAAATCGGCATAGTAGGCTAATTTACTGATATGTTTATCACCAAAATTTGCAATAACTCTAATAGCATAAGTAGCTGAACCTAGCCATTTCAGCAGATCATCGATGTGTTTCTTCCAATTCATTTTCTCATCAATGCACACACCCAAAACTTTTTAGTATTCTGCCTTAGCAACAGACTTCTGTTCATAGTCTATATTTATCAATGGTTTTATGCCATTTACTGTGCAGAATTGTATAAACTGTGTTTTCTCAAAATTTAGTGAGAGTCCATTTGCAGAGAAACACTTAATAATTTTCTGAAAGACATTATTTGCAATTTCCTCAGCTGATTCTTGCTTTTTGGGTGTGATTACTATACTTGTATCATCAGCAAAAAGAACTAGCTTTGCATCTGCATGAATACAGAGTGGTAAGTCTTTAACATATATATTAAGAACAATAAGGGACCCAAGACTGAACCCTGTGGCACACCATTCTTGATATCTCCCCAGTTAGAGGACTCTGCTGGTTTTTGCAGACTATCTGCACTGTTAATTTCAACTTCCTACATTCTTCCAGGTAAGTATGAATTAAACCATTTGGCACTGTCTGACTCATACCACAATACTTAAGCTTATCTAGAAGAATTTCATCATTCACACAATCAAAAGCCTTTGAGAGAACACAAAATATCCCGGTGGGTGATGTTCAGTTATTCAATGCATTTAATGTTTGATCAGTGAAAGCATATAGAGCATCTTCTGTTGAAAAGCCTTTCTGAAAACCCAACTGTCATTTTGTTAGTACTTCATTTTTACAAATACGTAACACTACTCTTGAATACATTGCTTTTTGAAGTATTTCAGATAAAACTGTCAGAAGTGAGACTGGGCGGTAGTTGTTAGCATCAGATCTATCCCCTTTTTTATGACATGGTTTAAAATAGCATATTTCAGTCTATCTGGAAAAATGCCCTGTTTCAGTGAGCTACTACATATGTGGCTGAGAATCCTACTTATTTCTTGGGAACAAGCTTTTAGTACTCTGTTGGAAATGTCATCAATTCTATGTCAGCTTTTACTTTTGAGTGAATTTATTATTTTCCTAATTTCAGTAGGAGAGGTGGGTTGAATTTCAATTTTATCACATTGCATAGGTACTGCCTCTTCCCTATACTGCCTTGCATTTTCTAATGAACAGCTGGATCCTATTTTCTCTACAACATTTAAAAAATGGTTATTAAAAATGTTTTCTACTTCTGACTTCTTCTTAACAAACTTTTCATTGTATTTGTTAGAAACACAGTCTTCCTGTGCTCTCAGTTGCCCTGTTTCCCTTTTAACAATATTCCAAATTGTTACTGTTTTGGGATCATTACTCCTCCTAACTATAAGACACATTTCCCTTTTCTGTTTACAAGATATTTTTATCCCTTTAGTAAGCCATGGCTTTTTACATGGTTTCTTTCAATTATATTTCACTGTTTTCTCAGGGAAACTGTTTTTAAAATATACTCACAAAGGTATCATGAAATAGGTTAAATTTCAAATTAGCTTCATGTTCCCTGTACTCCTCATCCCAGTCTAACTGTTGCAAGCTTTCCCTAAAAATCTGAATGTAAAGTATGTATCTAAATGTGGATCTAGATATAGATGTAGTATTTTTTGTGCCAGTCATCAATAAACATGATGGACAACACTGAAAATGTGACAGATGCATGCATTCATTCATTTACAAATTGTATTCTATAAGCCCAGTAATGAAGAAGAGATTTCAGGGATGTGGAACAAGTCAAGTTAAAAAGTAACAGACAGAAGTACCCACAGCAGGCTATTACATAAAGTATTCTGACAACAAATTCTTATTGGCACTAATTGCTCACATTGATAATTATGAAAATTATTTCTAAATTACCAGAAAAAAACACCCACTTAGGAGACAGCCACTGCTTCTTCACTTATATTACTCAACTGCTAGTTACGTTAAAGACTTCTAACAAAGCATTTGTGTAACACACACAGCTTCCTTTTGGCTTTTTGTACACTGGAAAAGTTAAGGGCTGTTTAATATCAGAAATATAGTTTTGCAGATCATATATTCCTTAGACCAAATATTGTTATTAATTTGTAGTAGTGGTGGTAAAAAAGGTATTTTTTCTCTGTTTTTGAATACCTGGAATATTCAGTTTACTATCTGAAGTCAACTGGCAACCTGTTGCAGACTATTGCACCAGAGTATAAAACCCTGTTATGAGCCCTAGATATAGAGGTATAGAACATACAGTAACTCTTTTTACTTCTGGTTTGTGCTGGTGAATTTCAGAGTTCATCATGATTTCACTCTTGCCATTCATTGATCACACATATAGTTGGGGAGTATATCTACTGGTGAGGAAGTGTATAAGAGTCTATATGTCCATGGAGAGGCTTCTACAAGATGCTGCTACCATTTTTTCTGCACTCTACCATTACAAGGCATTTCACTCAGTGCTGCTAGTTCAATTTGAGTCCAAGCTACAAATGATGAATTTCTGCCCTGTGGCCTGTAAGAGTCACCAACAAAAGTACAGAATGAATCACCTTAATTAACAGGTATAGAATGATCCACTGAGAATTCACAAATGAACATCAAACTGGTATTACTTAATTTTATGAGGCAGTTTTGAAATGATCATTTTTACACATTCACTGTGTCTGGTTAAAATTCTTCCATATTTCAACTTAATAGCATGAGAGGAAGGATCTCTGCCACTGTGCTGGCATGCCTGAATTGTGAATCATTGGTGGCTACCCTTGCTTTTACAATGTCAGTATTTCACTAACATCCTTCAAATTGAGATGTCACAGGTTTTGTCATATTGTAGAGGCTAAGGGCCACTGCTTGAATTTTGTACCATATTGACACCTACCTTGTGGAGTGTAGTACCCCCTCTTGTCATGAAGAAAATGGCATGGTGTCATTCCATGGACTCCAAAAGATAGCAAAAGTAATGGCAGACATCCTGAGATATTACTGCTTCACTGTGGTCCACAACTTGAGGAGATTTGTTGGAGCCAACATCATGCTTGATGGCATTCAGCATTCCAGATGTAGCCAGTAAGACTGAGGACAGGTGACATTGGGGAATGGGGCACTACACGAGCACCTTAATATTCCTCAGACCATTCCAACATACTATGGGAGAGATTATGTGATGCTGGGACAGATAATTCATAGATCATTGTAGACAGACAGACAGATGCACATGACTGGAAGAATCACTACTGTTGATATCTTTAAAAGCAGCAAAAAAGTTGTAGAACTGGAAGGCACCAGACCCAGGTAAAATACAAAATTGTCAGATGGAGCCGTAGCACTAGTGGAATGCCCCACAGAAGCAATAATAGGTCCTTCCAAAATTAAATTACTTAATCAAATGTAATTCATATTAATCAGATAAAAATGGCACTGCTGTGAACTTTAACAACTGTTGACTAATAATGTATCTCTTGTTGTACACAAACTGATAACAGCTGCAATATGTGACAGCATCTACAGTCACTGGAGGAGGACAAGAAGAAAAGAAGTGAAATGGTGTTTCAGACCAAGTGGAGTGGAGTACACATGGATTATAAATATCAACTCTATATTGATTCTACCATCTTGAAACAGATTCAGGTTAGAATTTGTATACTTTTAATATTGCGTACACCAGGGCTGTTGACTCCATTCCTTATGATTTGCTCCTTAAGACATTCAGAATTTACTGCATATGTTCAAAGGTCTTTAGCTGCCTGGAAACAATTGTGAACATATAGAGGAAAAATCTCTACCTCAGAAATGAGATCATCAAATTCCTATAGAAAGCAGAATGTTTCAGGTGAGGGCATACTCAGCAAGAGGGACAGAGAAAGCCAGCTATCACCCCCTCCTTAGGGGAAAAAAAATTTGGAAGCTGAACTGATCTTGCAAGAAATTCAGTACAAGTTTGAGGAAAGCTGAGGAAAGCCAGAACATATAATGGATATTTACTAATAGCAAATGTACCCATAGCCACTTGTCATGGAATTTCAAAACAATTTCATCATTCATCACGAAACTGATATGAGTGTCCCTCCCAACTTCCTTCCCCCACCCCCTTCCCTCTTCGCCCACACTGTTCCTCACAGATATTGGGTATGCTCTTAGTTACAGGAAGGACAACGATGACCTCAATCATTAATGTCCAAAAATACTAATCATCATTATCATCTTAGTTTCAAGGATATTCATTATTGACTTCATTAGTTGGCTTAAATACTTTATCAACACTAATGACAGATGCAAAATGAGACAGAAATTTTAAAACAGTAAGAAAATTACACATTTCTTATATATGAATGACCTAAATTTGCCCTTCATAATTACAGGAAAACATGTGTTGATACTACCAGTATGCTATTGGGATTCCAGACATGCGCCATTTTTAACAGTAATAAAAATGAAATACAAATCACAAAATTACAGATAAATACAGAATGAAACTGACAAATGTACTCAACATGAAAATATTTTTAAGGTTTATAGGAGTTTGAAAAATTAAATGAAAAAGAAGTTTCTTGAAGGTGAAGATGGACTCACAAAGGAGGTTATGGAGACTGACAACATCTACACTCCATTTCACTTGGCCTCACAACTGTGGAAGCTAAACTGCCAAATGAGCAAGAGAGAACAACATGTAAAAAATATTCTGCACGGAAAGTGGGTTCTTGAAGCATGTTATGTCAACTATCATTCTTCTTTACAGAGCTTTCCAAATAACATTTTTTACCTTGAGGATGAGGCATGTCATGCCAAGTCAAGAAAAAGTGATCATGACTTTGAAATGTGAGAATTACAACCTGATGGTGAAAGTGACTGACATGCAGAAAATGAGTGTCAGTAAGTGAACCAGAAGAGCACAAATACTTTAAGGAGCTGCATTTCTTAGCAGACATAACTCATCAGTCTTCTGATTGGTCTGAAGTGACCCGCCATGAATTCCTTAGTACCAAGGAAGTTATTCCCACATGTCTTAATACATGTTGTATAATCCTGTCTCTTCTTCTAGTTAGTGTTTTCCATATATTCCTTTCCTCTCTGAATCTGCACAGAACTTCCTTACTCCTTACCTGATTTTCAACATTCTTTGATTCTCTTCTGTTCCAGTTTTCCCATACTCCATGCATCATTACTACACAATGCTGTGCTCTAAACACACATTCTTAGAAATTTCTTCCTCAAATAAAGCCTAAGTTTGCTGCTAGTAGACTTCTCTTGGCCATGAATGCCCTTGATATGCTTGCATGGTCCTTCATTGGTTATTTTGATGCCTAGGTAGTAAAATTCCTTAACTTCATCTACATCATGACCATCAATCCTGATGTTAAAGTTTCTCACTGTTCTCATTTCTGCTACTTCTCATTGCTTTCATCTTTCTTGTATTTACTCTCAGTCTACATTCCCTACTCATTAGACTGTTCATTCCATCCAGCAGACCCTGTAATTCTTCTTCCCTTTCACTGAAGACAGCAATGTCATCATGGATCTTAAAATTAATATCCTTTCATCTTGGAATTTAATTCCACTCTTGAACCTTTCTTTTATTTACATTATTGCTTCTTTGCTGTATGGATTGAACAGTAGGGGTGAAAGACTACATTCCTGTCTTATACTCTTTTTGACCCAACCACTTTGATCTTGGTCTCTCACTCTTGTTATTCCCTCTTGGCTGTTGTACGTGTTGTTTATTAACTCTCTCTCCCTATACCTTACCCGTACTTTTCTCAGATTTTTGAACATTTTGCGCCATTTGACAACATGGAACACTTTTTCCAGGTCACCAAATTCTACATATGTGTCTTGATATTTCTTTAGTCTTGCTTTCATTATCAGCTACAATGCCAAAATTGCCTTTCTGGTGCCTATACCTTTTCTAAAGCCAAACTGATCACCGTATAACACATCATTTTGCAGTCTTATCTGTATTATTCTCAGCAGCAACTTGGATGCATGAGCTGTTAAGCTGATTGTGCAATAATTCTCATGCTTGTCAGTTCCTGCAGTCTTCGGAATTATGTGGATGACATTTTTCCAAAAGTCTGATGGTATATCACCAGACTTATGCAATCTACATACCAACAAAAATAGTCTTTTGTTGCCACTTCCCACAATGATTTTAGAAATTCTGATGGAATGTTATCTATCACTTCAGCCTTATTTGATCTTAAGTCCTCCAGAGTTCTCTTAAATTTTGATTCTAATACTGGATCACCTATCACTCCTATATCGATTTCTGTTTCTTCTTCTATCACATCAGACTGATCTTACCCCTCATAGAGGCCCTCAGTGTACTCTTTCCACCTATATATTCTCTCTTCTGCTTTTAACAGTAGAATTTCCATTGTACTCTTAATGTTACCACCCTTGTATTAATTTCACCAAAGGTTATTTTGACTTTACAATATGCTGAATCAGTCCTTCCAAAAATCATTTCTTTTTTGATTTCTTCACATTTTTCTGGCAGCTATTTTGTCTTAGCTTCTCTTTACTTCCCATTTATTTCATTCCTCAGTGACTTGTATTTCTGTATTCCATGAATTTCCCTGAAAGTTTTTGTTCTTCCTTCTTTCATTAATCAGTTGAACTATTTCTTCTGTTACACATGGTTTCTTCACAGTTATCTTCTTTGCACCTATGTTTTTCTTTTAAATGTCTGTGATTGCCCTTTTTAGAGACATCCATTCCTCTTCAGCTGAACTGTCTACTGAGCTACTCCTTACTGCAGTATCTAGAACCATACAGAACTTCAAGCATATATTTTCATTGTTATGTCCTAGCCAGTAATGCCACCCGAGCCCGCTGCCAAAAGGTTGGCAGCATCAAAGTCCGGACGCCGTCCGCATAAGCAGCGTCAGCGAGACAGCAAATCGCCGCAAGTCTGCGCGCGCCACCGCTGGCTTCTGGGTTCTTAAGCGCTGGAGTCGCGAGCTCTAGGAGTTCTGCATTCGCCGCTCAGTTGTGTACTCGCCACCGCCTTGTGTACTTGCTAGTCAGTTGTGTGTTCATCGCAGCAGAGTTGTTGTTTGTCGTCAGCCGACGCTGACCTAGCCGCTCCGACTTGAACTAGACAGATTTCCATAGACACGGAGTTCACGACCTTGTTTCTGTATCTTAGTGAATAAAGATAAGTACCGACTTTTATTTAATCTGAGTGTTTGGGCTTTCATCTTTCTGTTCACTGTTCCAGCGGACCGGTCGGCCCGCTATTAAAAGTGTGGCGGTGACTTCGTAAGCCATTTCCACAGCCAAGTGTTTGTCGCTACGAACACCGCCACAAAATTCATTCCTTGGTACTTCCATATCTCACTTCTTTGCATATCAATTCTTCCTGACTAATGTCTTAAACTTCAACCTGCTCTTTGTCACTATTAAATTGTAATCTGAGACTACATCTGCCTCTGGGTATGCCTTACAATCCAGTATCTGATTTCTGTCTGACCATGATGTAATCTAACTGAAATCTTCCTATGTCTCCCAGCCTTTTCCAAGGATGTACCACCGAATTACGAAGACACTTTTGTTCCTATTCAGGAAACCAAACACAATCTGTTGGATTGTGGCTGATTTGTTTTGACTAATAAAAACCAGTGGTTGCTACAGACCACATATAGTTGTAAGCGACAGAAGTAGTACGAGTGGTGAAGTTAATGATACTGCAGATTTTGTGGTGTGTAATATAAAGAAAACAGAAAAAATAGAAAGTCTGAGTAAATAACAGTTCAAATGAATGATACATGGCAGGTAATAAAATATACTGCATGATTCAAAAGGAACAGTGGGTTTCAGTTGTTCATTACAGACAAACTATAAAAGATAGAAACACATTGTGCATATCACTGGAGAGAGAAAGGTTCATAATTTTGGCATAGATGCACTGTTGTTTGTTTGTAGCAACATCACAACTATATCATAAAAGAAATAATTTTGTGTGTGGGAGTTTGTATGAAGACAACCCAGTGTTAAAGTGCAACATGCATTCTGCTGTTGATTCAACAAGAGGAGACCTCTATGAAAGCAGATTTATGACTGGCATACAAAATTCTTGGAAGCTGGTTACATGTTCAAATTGAAGAACACTGATCAGCCAAGCACATCTGGTCAAAACGTCGATTGTATCTGAGATGCGTCCAAATGAAGTTCTCGAAAGTCAACAAGGTGGGTGAGCCAGGAACTTCAGATTCCTTAAACAATGGTGCTGCATGTTCTGAAATGACACCTGCATATGACGCCATAAAAGTTGCAGTTTTTTGGTGGGGGTACATGAAAGACAGAGTCTTTATCCCACCTATGGAAGCTACTCTTCAATAGCTGAGAAATTGAATTGTTGAAGCTGACAATTCAATAAAAAGGGACCTGTTGATTCACATGTAGAATGAAATGATCAACCATTCTGATGTTCCTTGAGCAACACTTGGTGCTTGTGTTGAGTGTATGGTACAGTGTTGGTACGAATGTAAAACTTTGAACCTTCCTCTATCCAGTGTTTCTATCCTTCAGAGATTTTCTGTAATAAACAACTCAGATCTGTTCTTCCTTTTTTAAATCACCTATATTTTATGGCGGTGTCTGCAGAACATGTAATTTGAAGAGTTTTGGTATGCCTGAGGTGAAATTAAACCAATGACAGAAAGACAGAAAACCTTTTTGTTACTTACATGTAACATGAATAGAAAATGTCTTAAGCAGGTGCCTGTGGAATAGTATAAATTTACCCTTCACATGGGCATTATCTGCTCCAACTTTGGAGATAAAATATAACCAGAGAAAACCCTCTACACAGCGAAAATTCGTGCTTAAGGGTAGTGATACAATGGTAGTGGTAACATTAACAGTAATGACAATGATGACAAGGGCAAGATGAACAGTAGGCCAATATGTACAACAACTTGTGAATCATTAATATCTAGCAAAAAGATCTAATTTCTCTACATCCTTTATCCATTTCAGTTGTCTCATACAGCAAAACTGTCACATCAAACTGATTTAGGTGAGCAAAGGGAAAAGTAATGAAAGACAGGCTGCTTACAAACAGAAGGGATGTATGGAGAGCAGATGGCCTGTCCAGGATGTGCTGAGGGGCAGAGTGCCCGCACCAAGCGGTATGTCAGAGGCTCTGGCCCCAGTCCTTCATTCTCCTCTGCTGGTGCCCCAGTCAAAGCTGCCATCAGTGACCGGTACTGGGGATGACCTATGATACAACAGAACACTTACATGTAAAATACATTGAAAAACATGTATCAGAGTGTGTAACTCTTGCTGATGGAAAATTAACACCTTGCAGCAATTGTTTCCCATAAAGTTCCATTCTAATTTACAGTTTTTACTCCATGTATGATTATAATTGCAGGATCTTACACCTATAAACAATGTGTATCTGACAACAATTTCATTATTTTGTATACCTTCACCTGCCTTCAAAGCAGTCCTGTAATTTTGTGTAAGGACAGAGGGCCCAGAGATGTCAGATGTCATTGTGCAAAATAGTATTGCATGCAGATTCCACTGTTACCAGAGTTGGTGTTGCTATTTCAGACCAGACAAGACTTCATCCCATCATGTCCACTCTTCTCATTGGTGGACAGATCTGACAACTGTGGTGGCTAAGGGAGTTGAATATCTTAGTCACACTGGATAATGCAAGAACTGTGTGCATAGGTCTCATCCTCTGCAGTAACCCAACTCCCTAATGTCTTGTGAGTGGCAAGAGACTGGTCTGGATGCTGTTACATCACTGTTCAGTGTTTCCTTAGAAACATCATAGATGCACTCTTTATGGTTATAGCTCTCCAGCAGCTTGATGCACTATCACAGGTGATGCTCTCCTAGTCAAGACCATCACTAGTGATCATCACCAACATTAAGGAAAGGTGTACTCTAGTCATGAATAATATCTTTTCTCTGTTCATCTCTAAAACTTCATCTTTCTTTTCACTATTAGATGTTTGTTGCCCAGTGATAACATTTGACAGGAAGCCTGCTGAATGGCATCAATCCATGTAGCCCAGTTTCCAACAAATGGATCCTGATGGTCCTAGCTTGACAGAGTGTATGGAACATGATTCCTCACTTGTTTCATAATCACTGTGTAATCAGCAGTGAATATTCTTATGCAACAGTCCACATATGAATATGAGTGCTGTTACCATCCAAAAGTAGGGTGACAAGCAAGTGAAATGCTTTGTAGCACTGTCACTAATGTTAATATACTGTTCACACATCATCAACAGTGCATTAGGAAATCACTGGGATGGAGTGTCCATCTTGAGCCCACTAAATGATCTGTCTGAAATTCAGTGAACTTCATAGCTTGTGCTCTTCCATTCTGATGCTTACAACATCAAACCATTATTTCTGCAAGCCAGGTTCAGTTATTATACACTTAATGTTTTTAACTCACTATACATTTCATAATCAGTCCACAGCATGGAGCTCTGAGTCCCTGACTTACCTTTCTTTTGTCAGAGCTCCACACAAATGGTTTTTCAAATGTGATCTTCAGATGTTTTCCCTTTTTTTCATATGCCACTAATATGAGTAAATGTACTTGGCTTTTTAGAGATTTTACCAATTCATTTATTGCAATGTTTCCATATTGTATTGAAAGTGGACCAAGTCAACAAATTAATTAAATTCTCAAATTCTTAAGGAAAAAAACTGATATGTTGCTGTTTTCACATTGTCATGAATCTCTGTCTGTTTCTCTACAGTTTCTGTGTTACTTGTTGATCTTGACCTACCTGATTTACTCAGTGCACCATCTACCTTGACTTAAAACACAGTTTTATAAATGTAATAGTAATAATAATAATAATAATTAATAATATTTTATTCAACAGTGAATGATTCAGTGCATATGTATAAGAGCAGGTTACAATTCTTGATACATAGCATAATAATACATTCTCCTGAATACATCATTTACTAACAAAATGGTTAAATTACAAATAAAATTGTCTTCTTAACACTGTTTACATATTTTTTTGAAGTACTTCTCATTCTGCATGTAAGTATGGTATTCTTCTAATGTGTATAATGGATTTTGTAACAGGAATTTCTTTAGCTGAAATTTAAGCATCATTGTGCATAGGGTCATTGCTTTTACTGGGCAGTGCATTGGCTAACTTTAAACCTGCAGATTGTGGACTCTTCTCATAGAGTGCTGTTCTGTGGCTGTTGATGTAAAATTTTTCTCTATTTATGGTATTGTACTGATGCAAATCAGAACAAATGTTGGGCTGCAGTCTTTTAACAAGTAATATGGCTTTTAGAATGTACATGTTTACTACTGTTAGTACACCAGTTTTTGGAAACAAGCCACAGCATGATTTCTTATATATTTTGCTCCACATATGATTCTTGTAGCCCTTTTTTGAAGTAGTAGTAGCTTATTTAGATTTACTTTGGTTGTGCTTCCCAAATTTCTATTCCGTACTTCAAGTGAGAGGAAAATAAAGCATAGTATGCAGTCTTTAGGACAACAGTGTCTTTGCAGAACTTGCTAATTATATTAATTGCAAATATATTCTTAGACAACTTACATGCTAGAGTGTCAACATATGTATCCCATTTTAGATTGCTTTGAATTGTGAAACCGAGGAATTTTACACTAAGCTCATTTCTTTACTATTCATTGCCTAAGTATAGTTTAATTTCATCATTAAAACTACTGTTGTTAAACTCCCCACAAGACATGTTTTATTACTGCTTACATTTAATTGGCTTTCATTAAAGTACTGAACAATTTCATTTGTCATGTCATTACTTTGGGTCTCTAGTTCATTAAATGATTCCTTTTTACACAAGTCAGATGTATCATTTTATTAGGTCACGAGCAGTGCCGCTTATGCCAGTGTTCCATAGCTTTTTTAGTAGTATTGTGGCACTCATGGTCAAAAGCTTTCTCAATGTCAAGTTATACACCCGCAACATGTGGCTTGTTCTCGGTGCCACTTACTATCTCTTCAATTAACTGAGCAGCTGCTGTGCTAGATGATTTATATTTTAAGAAGCCATTTTGACTTTCAAACATTAGACTGTGCACCTGGAGAAAGTTTATAATTCCATTGTATATGACTTTTTAAACTATTTTGGAAAAGGCTGGAAGTATTGAGGTAGGTCTGTAGTTTTGGATTTTGAGTTTGTCTCCTTTTTTAAAGAATGTGTTACCTGAGCTATTTTCAGTCTGTCTGGGAAGGTGCCTGATTGTATTATAATATTTACTGCTACAGACTGAGGTACAGAGACATTTTGCCTGCACACCTTTAATGCATTAATACTGAGGCCATTGTGCCCTGTGTAACTGGAAGATTCTAGAGAGCTAGTGATGTTAATTATTAATTTCCAGATGTGGGGGCTAGATATATGCTATGCTCAGATGGACTGCCTTTAAAATTATACTGCAGGTTATTATGTTTGTCATTGATAGTTTCCTCTACTGAAGAAAAATATTCATTGAATATATTAGCAATTTCAAGTTGATCTTTTACTACCATCCCACTGTGGTCAATAATAAAATCCATACAGGATTTGTCTCTGCCTGTTCTAAAACTGTTTATCACTCCCCAGATGCCAGTAGTAACACTGTATGAAGCCTGAAGGTTGTTTGCAATGTTGTTGCTCCTGGTCTGTACTGATAAATCTTCTCAATATATTTTGAAGGCCTCCTTTAGCTTGAGATTTTGTCTGTTATTCAACATTGCACTATGGAATAATTTTAATTTTTCCCTTGCTTCAATGATGTTATTATTGATCCAGATACTTTCATTTATATTTTTAGTTTGTTTAACTTTTGTGGCTACAACAGGGCATGTGGCATTAAAACAGTACTAGAAGTCAGCAGCACAATTATCATAGGAAAAGCTATCATTCCCATACCATGAAATGTGTGCTAACACACAGTTCATTTAGTTGATGTTATCATTAGACATAATTCTTTTGCTTACATATAATTACTTTTTAGTGACAAATGACATCTCATTTGCTTCCAATACTGTACTGCATAGTGATTGGAGAAGGCTTGTTTTAGAACAGATATACTGTAGGAAAGATGGTTCATGTTTGTTGTTATATTATCAATACATTTTTTTTGCTGGTACCAATCTCTCTAGTTGGCTTATGAATAAATGGGGTAGGACTGAATTCATCGAGAAGGTGGTGTGGCTTTTTGGTGTTAACATCATTGGTTAATAAGTCTATTTTTTATCCCCTGTTATTATAGTATTTACAGGCCATTTAGCCCAGAAAATGTACTTTCTATATATATCAGCAAATCAGATATATTTTTGAAAAATGTATCTGTACATGTCCAGATGGCCTACACAAACTGATAATTGATATATTTTTTGTACCCCAGTTTAGATTTATTGCAGCAAATTCTGTGATTTCTTCAACGCAGAATGCATTTAAGTCAATAACACTAATATTACTTGCTTTAACTGTGAAGATTTCTACACCACCCACAGACTTGTTTTTCCTACTAAATGGAGAACAAAATGTCATGGAGAGTGGTTGACTGATGCTAATTAGGTCTCCAGTGTACCAATGTACAGTTATGACTAAAACATTAGGTTTATCAAGACATGTAATAATATACAGATCATTGTGCTTTTTTTTAAGGCTACCAACATTCTGTTGTATGACATTAAGTCTGAGTTTCCCTGGCTGGACTATTCAGGATGATTTAGGACTACCAAACTGTCAAGCAGGCTTTACAAGTTACCCAGGCTTGCCTGCAGTGGTGTTTGTGTGGCTGGTTCTGATTTGGTAGGTTTTGCCATTCCATGGTAGTGCATTTATTTACAACACTTTGTGGAGAATTTTGTCTAATTTCCTTGACAATTAATTTCTGACTGTCTTTTTGCCTCTTTTATTCATGTGCATACCATGAGCTGTGCGCAGGCCTCTTTCTAGATTGCTGACACATTGTGAAATTTTTTTGGTCCCTTCCCCCCCACCCCCCACCTTTTCAAACCAACCAACCACTGTGAAGTTTATAAGGACATGAAGCATTTGTAAAACTGTCCCTAGATCTCAGTTAAAGATGACATAAAATATATTTGTGGATATTGCTGTAATGTGTTATGTTTCATGACAAGGTTCCACAGACTCTTCTTCATTCATCTCCTTCTAACGACCTTATCATTGATTTGGGGTTGACCAATACCTTCCAGCCTTATTTCCCTATTCTTGTGAAATATTAGAAACATCACAAACATAATGATAATAAAGATTTTATTGTCTTTAGGCCATTACAGCATTTGACAACGTCAAATGAAGTTACAATTTATAATACAGTGTGATAAGGTATTGACTACTGAAATATTTTAGCTTATATTACAATAAATAATGTACAGTGGGTCATCTGTTGGGTTATTGCATTTTACAGTTGAAGAATTCATTGATATCATAGAATGGGTGGGCAATAAACCATTCATGCAGTCTTTCTTTGAATGTATGTTCAGGAAGATCCTGTATCGCATGTGGCAGCTTATTAAATAGTTTGTGCCCTGTGACTTCATAGCTATTTATTGATTTTGATAGTCTGTGATAAGGCGTGTATATGTGTTTGATGCTTCTTGTGTTGTAACAATGTACATTTTCTCTACGTTTCACATCTTGTAGGTTCTTCTTTGTAAAGATTAAGACATTGTATATATAGAGGTTTATTACTGTCATAATTTTTTGTTTAGTAAATAAGGGTTTGCAGTGAGCCTTATGTGAAGAATTTGTAGTTATCCTAATGGCTTTCTTCTGCAATAGTAGGATGTCATGTATATGACTACAGTTACCCCACAAGATAATGCCATAGGATATTATACTTTGGAAAAATGCAAAATAAGATGATCTGATGTATGTTTCAGGTACACAATTTCTGAGTCGTCTTAATAAATAAATTACTCTAGATAGCTTACTACTAATATAGTTTACATGTCGGCCCCAGGATAACTTTTCATCTAAATAAACTCCCAGGAATTTAACAGAACTAGGGTCATCAGATAGTGGCTTGTCTCTTAGAGTGAAGATTATCTGCTGAGTTTTATTTTCATTTAGCAGGAAACCATTTGCTCTGAACCAATATGCTGCATGAGTGAGTGTATTTTCAGCACAGGTTTTAAGATCATTAAAATTGTTACTGCTATGAAGAAAAGTCGTATCATCTGCATACAATACAGTGGTGGATCTAATAAACAAGGGGAGGTCATTGATCATGATCAGAAACAGGAAGGGCCCCAGTACAGATTCCTGAGGCACACCTACTTTAACATTTTCTATGTTTGACAGTTCCTTACCAACACAAACTACCTGTTTACGGTTGTTGAGATAAGCTTTTAATAGTCTGAGACTGTTTCCTTTGATGCCGTAGAAGTCTAGTTTCTCTATTAGTGGCGTGTGCTCAACACAGTTGAAGGCCTTGCTTAGGTCACAGAATGAGACATGGGCAAAGCCTTTGTTCTCAAAAACTTTGAGGATGTAACTGACTACCGTGTTGATTGCATCAATGGTCGACAGATTCTTCCTAAACCCGTATTGTGTAGCATTAATTATTCCTAGATTCTCAAAGTGAGATGATAATTGTTGGTACATGATGCATTCTATTACCTTGGAGAATGCGGGTACTATTGAAATAGGCCTGTAACTAGATGGAGAGTCTTTATCTCTCTTTTTGTATACTGGGACGATCCTAGACAGTTTTAACTCATCAGGAAAATATCCCTCAAGTAAGCACTTGTTTATCATATGCAGTGGGTTAAAGGGTACAGAATGCAATCACACACTTTTTTTAGCAGGTTGCATGATATGCCATATATATCTAAGCTATCAGATGATTTCAGTTGTTTTATGACCCCTTGTACATATCTAGGTGATACTTCAGAGAAGGTTAGCATGCTTGTATTTAATGACTGTCTACCCCAATTTTGGGACAGTAACTCTGATGGACTAATGTCTGGTTTGATAATTGCGTCTCCTATTTCTTTCACTGAATTAATAAAAAACTCATTGAGTGTTTGTGGTGGGATATTAATTTTGTCTTTTTTAGTATCTGTGGCAGCACTGTTAATTACTTTCCAAGTGGTTTGGCATTTATTGGTGGAATTATGTATGCTGTTGGCATTGTAGGTTTTTTTGGCTTGCAGGATGGCTTTTCTGTATTCATTCCTGCATTCCACATAGGCTGCTTTGGCACAGTCAGACTTCATACTATTGTATATGTTGTACAGTAACAAAACTTGTTTCTTTAGATCTGTCAGCTGTTTAGTGTACCATATATTTTGTCTGTTTTGAGATCTGGATTTGTGGCTGCTGTCCATTACTTTGATTTTCTTTATGGGAATGCTATGGTTAAATATGGTCAAGAATGCATTAAAAAATCTATCAAATATTATTTCACAACTGTTGGGACAGGTCTGTTTGCATTGCTCCTATTGAGGGGAATTTTACTTGCATAATTTAGAGATACAGAGTCATGGTCAGAGAATGGGAACGCTACAACTTCGCATACGTTTTCAATGGTCTTGAAGTTTACAAAGATGTTATCTAAACATGCTTTGTTTCTTGTGGGCCTGTTATTAACATATTGTAAATTGTATTGTCTTAGTAAGTTTTCCAGATCTGCAACACTACCCTTACATTTAGTAACATCAAAATTAGCATTCAAATCACCTCCTATTGCAATATCATAGTGTAGCCATTTAATATTACTTAATTCACTCAATAGCATGTCCATTTTTTTCTAAAAATATGTTAATGCTTCCCTTTGGTGATCTGTACATGGATACTACTATTAGCTTATGACTATTAATGATTCTACCCATAACTTCAAAATGCTCAGCATACAAATATTTTTTAAAAAGATTTTGACTCTCCTGCACAGGTCACACTTTATTTCCACTGCTGATGTAAACATTACAATTTGAGAGTGTTTTTAAACAAAGCTATTTCATATGGAAAACTATAGTGATAACAGTCTTCTTCTTCTGCTTGTGGTTTCACAACTCTACATGGGTCTTTGCCTTCTTAAGAATTTCCTTCCATTCTACCACCTCATTTACTTTCCTCAGCCATCCTGTCATTGCTAGGGCTCTGATGTTTCCTTCCACGTCATCCAGCCATCACTTATACAGGCATCCTTTTAATCTTCTTCCTGTTTCCATTGGAAGGGCACCTTTGTAGTTCTTGTGTCCTCAATCCTTAGGACATGCCCCAGTCAGGCTAGTCTTTTACTTTTAATTAGCCTTACAATATCATCTCCTTATATGAGCTGATCCAGCTCATAATTATTCCTTACTCTCCAGGTACCATTATTATTTTGAATCCCTCCACAAATTTTCTCTAGTATTCTTTGTTCAAATACTCCAAGTTGTTTTTCATCAGTGGTGGTTAGCACCCATGCTTTGCATCCATATTTAACCACTGGCCAAGTCATAGCCTTAGAGAGCTGGTCTTTTTGTCCTTTTTCTCTGTAGGGTCGCTTCCTATTGACCTGTATGCAGGATCCTCCAGAAGTTGTTGCACCTTTCTGTCATATTATGTTTTCTTTAGGATGACTGTGGAGTTCCCCTTGTCTGCGGGCATCACCACAATGCTGCCATCCTCCCGGACTTGCCTCAGTGCCACCTTTTCATCACCTGAAATGTTGGATTTGGGTGGCTTGGTCTTGGTGAGCGCCCTGCAGGTCTCTCTTCAGATCTCTTTGGCCACACTTGAAGGTAGCATGTTTGCCCCTTGCTCGACTGCACTGATGAAGACGGTGACAGGCACATTCCTAGGGGTCACTGCAAAATTGAGGCCCTTGCTAAGTACTTTTAAGGTGGTCTCATCGAGCTGCTTGTCACTTAGATTGACCACTGTATGAGTGTCCCCAGTCTGTTGTACCTTGTTGTTGAAGTGCGCAAACCTGGGTAGTTGGCATGCCATTGACATCTTGCTGGTGCATTCTGCTAGAAACCAGGAGGCACCGTGAACTTGGTCCCAGTCTTGAGCGGTCAAGGTAGCTGCTATAGTTAGGTGAGGATCCTGGCCGTCTTCTGAAGTCGAAATCATGATCTGGGGTGTGTTAAATCTGGTCTCTAATGTCTGACACCTTTTCTCATGGCTGTTCTCTCGGTCTCCACTTCTGTTTCTTGTAGAATACCGGAGTGTCCTGCATTGAGTTTTCACAAGTTCAAGCACTGGATTCCAAGCAGTGCTGATTTGGTATCCCGAGTCACGGTTGATTAGATTGTCTGCGACCTTAATCTCAATGGGTTCTTTAATGACACTGTCCCAAAATCTTGAGGTCTGTGTCACAATCTTGGTGTTATGGACTCCCCAAGGTTCACAAGGATGGGGTTCCTCTGCAAACCTATTGTCAGCAATATTGGCAAAGCAACTTACCCTACTGCGAAATACCTGAAGATGATGTTGACACCACATGTGGGTAAATGTGCACAATACATCTGGAACTCAGTCGATTTCCTGCAATGGTTGAGCCAGCAACACATCACAGACACAGACATCATGGTTAGTTTCGATGTGGTGTCTCGCTTCACCACTGAAGGAGTCACTTGAGCTTATTGGAGAGAAGTTCAATGGGGCTCTCCTTGACCTATTCGGGCATGTGCTGACCTCGACGTATTTCTTATATGGGGGTCAACTTTATGAACAAACTAAGGGGTGGCGATGGACAACCCTCTATCACCAGTGGTGGCCAACCTATTTATGGAAAGGTTTGAAGAGGAGGCAGTCTCTTCAGCCACATATCAACCCAAGTGCTTTTTTTTGTATGTGGATGATACCTTTGTCATCTGGCCCCATGGTAGGGAGAAGTTAGATGAATTCCTGCTACATCTGAACTCTTGCCATCCGAACATTCACTTTACAATGGAAATGGAGAAGGATGGACTACTTCCGTTCTTGGCTGTACTAGTGAAGAGAAAGGCAGATGGCACATTTGGACACAATGTGTACCACAAACCTGTGCACACTAACTTATACTTACAAGCCAGCAGTTGCCATCATCTGGCACAGAAGAATGGAATGCTCAAAACACTGGTCCACAGAGCACAAACTCTGTCAGATCCTGATAGTTTGGCCACAGAAATAGAACACTTACAATCAGTGTTCAACAGGAATGGGTACTCCTCTACAGATATCCAGAAGGCACTTCAACCCGCCAATCAGCCAAAGGATCCAGAAGAAGAACCAGAAGAGGCAAAGAAGATGGCATACCTGCCATACAACGGACCGGTCTCTGCCAAAATCAGCAGGATTCTCCAGAAATATGACATCAAGAGCATATTTTGCCCACCCACAAAAATTGGGGCTATGGTGGGGAATGTAAAAGATGACCTGGGGCTATGCAAGCCAGGTATTTACAACATACCATGCCAGTGTGGGATGTCATACATTGGCCAGACCACCAGAACTGTGGACATCAGGCGTGAAGAACACCAGAGACATACCAGACTCAGATAGGCAACTAGATCAGCCATAGCACAGCATTGTCTGGAACTTGGTCATTCAATGGATTACAATAACACCAAGATTGTGACACAGACCTCAAGATTTTGGGACAGGGTCATTAAAGAAGCCATTGAGATTAAGGTCACAGGCAATCTAATCAATCATGACTCGGGATACCAAATCAGTACTGCCTGGAATCCAGCACTTGAACTTGTGAAAATTCAACGCAGGACACTCTGGGACTCTACAAGAAATAGAAGTCACATTCAACAGGGTGATCCTTCTGTAGTTAGAGCAACATGCTTTGTCACCTTTCTTTTGTATGGACTAGATTACACCAATCTTCTGGAATTCTTTCTTGATTCCATATTAAACAGATAAGTTTACATATCCATTTGTGTAATGTAAGGCCTCTATTCTTTAACAGCTGGCAGTTGTTCCATCATTTCCTGGAGATTTGTGATTTTTTTGACAATTCACCACCTTCTGTACTTTTATGGGGGTAGATTCTTCTATTTCAGGTTCTACTATATGGTATATCTGTTGCCTCCCATCGGCACTATTCCCCTCCACAATTTCTACAAAATATTGTCTGCATCTGTTCATCACTTTCCTCTTTTCTGTCAGCAAGTTTTCATCTAATGCTCTTTCAAGTCTTCTATCTTTTTTTTCAGCCTTCTCTTTTCTTTCTTCTGCATACCCTTGTCACTTCTATCCTCTTTTCATTATAAGTTTTGTGGTTAATTCTCATATTTTGTTGGAGATACTGTAGTCTTGCACCTTTCTTCTGTTGCATCATCTGTCTACATTTGCTGTATCATCATAGCACTCCTCATTTCAAGGTCTGCTGTATCCCACTATTGTGTCTTTTGCTACAGTTATAATACTGTTCTTAATACATTCCCATGGATACCAATATATGGTAAATTTGATGTGTATAATTCATTCAGGATATTTTCCAGGGTCCTTGGTGGATATTTTTTCTTTATGTGCTTACTGCTTTAAGATCACTGGCAACCACAAAACAGGTAACATTAGTACTTGTTTCCTCATGCAAGCTTTCCTTACCAAAAAGGGTATGGAAATGTTCTTCTTTTCCAAACTTTGCATTATAATCCCCCAGGACTATTGTTGAATAATGTGCAGTTAGTCTTTCACAGACTTCATGCAGCTGTTCGTAAAAGCTATCCACCAGACCCTCATCTGATTCTTTGGTTGGAGCATATATGTTTACAAAAGTCATATTATGGAATCTTTCTCTCATTCTGAGGCTGCATGTTCTGTCATTATATGGCATAAAGGCATATATTTTGCCGCAATGAACGCAACACCAGGATCTCCTGGTCTATCATAATGTAATGCAAGAGTAATGTAATGCAAAATTTTGCTTCTGTATCTATATGTATAAGAATATGAAAGCATTTGTAAATATTATTCCTGGATCTCAGTTAAGGGTGATATAAAATATATTTGTTGATATTGCTGTGATGTGTGATGTTTCATGGCAGGATTTCATAGCCTGTTCTTCATTCCTCTCCCTCTAATGAACTTGTCACTAATCTGATGCTAAACCAGCACCTTCTATCCTTATTTCCATCATTCTTGTGAAATATTAGTAACATCACAACAATTAATATTCAGCATACAAACACTGAAAAAAGTATTTTGACTTAACTCTGTAGGTCACACTTTATTTACACTGTTAAGAAACTTTACAATTTGAGAGTGCTTTTAAACAAAGCTATTTCATATGTAAAATTGCAGTGGTAACATTAGGGCCTACAGATGTTTGTAGACGATGAAGCACAAAAAAAATGTTGATCTACCATTAAGGGATTTGAACTACAAAAGGCTCAAGTCTGTCAAAATTAAGTTACAAACTTTTACTATTTTGTAATTTTTGTCACATTTTCTACTGTATTCTGAGCAGCTAAACCTTGTTTACAGTGGTTTTCGACTAGTAAATTTTTATTAATTGAAAAACACTTTATTGTTTCATTCTCATTTGTAAAGACTAAACTCAGTTTAACAACTAGCTGAAGTTTCTGTTATCTTTGGTTAGCCATCATGAAACCTGAATAAAAGTCATTTAGTCTTAGAGAACTTTCACTGTCCAAATAAGTTTTAACATTTAGTCCAAAACTTGTATGTGCTTCACTTCAAAGATTACTGTACTTGGATTTGGCTTTTTCAGCAATGATATCAGAGCAGTGTAAAATGATTCTAGTGATACAGTAAATGTCTGTTTTCTTTGCTCTGCCAGGCTAAATATAATATTAGAGTCTATTGATAATAAACCTTTAACAGTTTGGTAGTTTGTTGGCACTTTTCTAACAACTCTTCAATTACTTTGATTAGCATGTTTTGACACTTCATCTGAACTTTTGGATACAACAATCATTTGCTTTGATTTAGTTAAGTACCATCAAACATGATAACATCTATTTGGAGTGCAGCATGACTGCAATTTTTGCTTTTGTGTACAGTTGGAACCACTAGTGACTGTTCAAAACCATTTGATGAAATTTGAACATCATCAAAAGCAGCTAAGGGCACTTTTGCTTTTCCAACCCTTGTATTTCATAACCTTCTGTGCCATGATCATGGGGAATGTGACATTGACACGTGTGAATAAATTGGCAAAGGGTCGCTCTAAGACCCCCAGTCTGTCAAAACCCTCGGTGGCACCCACCCACCTTCATCGAGAATTTTAAAAATGTACCTGTACAGACAGAACCCATGATGAAGTCCTCAGCACTTGTAGACTAAAAACTCCTACAACACTCTCCAGTTCTGGATGGCCTATTGTCAGGTGCAAGAGCAGCAGTGTAGTGGCAAATAAGCAGCTGTGTGCCTTGCCAGCTGGCACCTTGTACTCTTGTCGTGGTTTCAGGCTGTACAGCTACATTTTTAAGGTGCTCAACAAAGGTGGGTGGATGGCACCAAGGATTTTGTTGAACTGGGCAGTTTTAGAAGGACCCTTTGCAGTTTTCTTCATGCATATGTCAATGCTTCACCTGCCCTCCCACCCTCCCTGTCACACCATAGCAGGAGATGGAATAGGAGGGATGAAAAAGCATAAGCACCCTTATTCGCTTTGGATCACATTCAAATTCTGTTGAATGATTTTAACATTCTGTACTTGTTCCAACCTGTACACCAGTCATGCTGTGGTGCAAAGGAGTAATACCACATTTAATGGGGATGCAGCCCCACAGTTACCTTAGAGAATGGTTGAAGTGTCCAAGGGTGTCAGCAGTGTCAAAGATTATCAAGAACATCTTCTTGTTGCTTGTTGCACCTCCAAATGTCATTTTCAACTGCGGAATATTTGGGAACCAATACTCCAGGGAAAGGGGTCCTTTCATGGATATCATTTATGCCACCACCTGTGGCCTTTTCGTGCCAATTCTGAGCAGTGGTGTGTTCAGAATGTTTTCCTTGGCCACTTATAAGAGAACCACATAATTTCAGTGCTGTGCATCATGGTTCTGAACTCCTTCACAGAGGTGTCAAAGGAAAGGATGAAATTTGGGTGAGAGGGGCTGTGACGACCTTCCAGTCATGTGATGCATCCACTGTGGCATTTGGCAGAATTGTGGGGACATTGGCTGCCAATGTGATGTCATTAACTCACCTTACATGTCGCATGAACTTCTTAATTGTGGCCTTTTGTTTTTGCATGTATGAACACCTTGATTATACACACCCTTGAGCCAAATGTCAAACATAAGCATCACAATGGGTACGAATTATGGGTTTCAAAAAAGTGATCCTTTAATTCTTTCTTACCGTCAAGAAGACATATCAAGTTGCAAACAGGCAACTCTTTTACTGATGAGGGTTGTGGCTGAAAGCTTCATGTAAGTGTCTTTTTAATTGTGCCTGTCTGCAGCCTGACATATCTTCTTTGTGGTAAGTAGCAATCTGTCTTTTCCTGCGTTGTTGATATTCCCACCTGGAGTGTTCATTGTTTGAACCTGTGGGAGTTTGGGTCCTTATCATTATAAATAACAACCTGTTGATGCACTTGTTAAAACAATGAGCACATTTATTGTCACACTTCAGATATACGTCATTACACATCGAAAGTGTTGTCATCTGCAGTGACCCATCCCGGCTTGAGTCGAGACACTGACACTGTCGAGGGTTTTCCTTCGATACAGATGTCGAATGTATTCGACGAGCGCCTAAGTACCCTGTAAGGGCCTGTGTATGGGGGTTGCAGGGCGGCGCGCACTGTATCATCCCTAAGCATCACAACTTCACACTTGGCTAATCACTGGTACACGAATGTTTTAGGCAGAGTGTGTGCTTTTGGAGCGGGTGCTCTCTGCACTTGTATCGTCTGTCGTATGTTCTCGATTAGCACAGGGTATTCGATGGTATCTTGGAGCGGTGAAGGCTCGACAAACTCGGCTGGCAGGGTTAACAGCTCACCATAGAGCAGTTCGGCCACCGAGCACTGCAGGTCATCTTTATATACAGAACGGAGGACTAGCAGTACCCACGGGAGGGCGTGCAACCACCGTTCCTCGTGGCACATTAGCGCAGTCTTTAATGTGCGGTGCCATTGTTCCACTAAGCTGTTTTATTGGGGATGGTAGGCTGTTGTGTGAATGTGGCTGAGCCGAAGAGCTCCCACATTTTTGTGAAGAGGACAGCCTCGAATTGACGGCCTTGGTTGGTAGTAATGGTTTCGGGGGCAGCCAAAACGTGCAACCCATGTGGAGAGGACAGCGTTGGCGGCTGTTTCGCCCAAAATATCTGCTAGAGGGGTTGCCTTGACCCATCTAGTTGTTCTGTCGTTAAAAGTAAGCAAGTATTGGTAACCATCCACCTGGGGAAGGGGGCCAACAATGTCGATGTGAATGTGGCAGAGTCTGCCAGAAGGAGAGCGGAAGACGCCTGAGGGGGGCATGCAGTGGAGTCTGACTTTGGACCGCTGGCATGAAATACAAGTGCGACACCAATCGCGACAGTCTTTGCAAAGCGAAGGCCATACAAAACGCTCGGCGATCATGTGAGTAGTTGCGTGAATGCTCATGTGGGCAAAACTGTGCAGTGCATCAAACACCGAGTGACGCAAAGAGGAGGAGACGAGGGGGCATGGCACGCCAGTGGAAGTGTCACACCATAGCTCAGAGTGTGTGCCAGGGATCGTCTTGCGCGCCAGGCGCAGAGAGTCATTATTGTCAGATAAAAGGCTCGTCAAGGAGTCACCATTTGTTTGTGCTCGAGCAAGAGCATCGAAGTCAATTGAGGAAGATATGCCCAAGATCTGGGAGAAATAATCAGCGGCTATGTTGTTGGATCCTTGAACATATTGTACATTAGTTGTGTATTGTGAAATGAGGTCGAAATAACGGAACCTTCTAGGAGGTGGGTTGGCTGGAGGGTTTGTGAGTGCTTGGGCAAGAGGTTTGTGTTCTGTAAAGATCGTAGGGGGTGTCCATCAATGTCTTCGTGGAGATATCTAATGGCTTCATAGACAGCTAAGAGCTCTCTGTCGAAAGCGGACCATTTGCACTGGGAGGGAGAAAGTTTTTTGAAAAGAACTTAAGAGGTTGCACCACCTCTCCTCTGTGTTGTTGAAGTACTGTGCCGATAGATATTTCGCTAGCGTCTGTGGTGAGCGAAAGTGTTGCATCCTGGTGTGGATGGGCATGCGTGATGGTTTCCGCGAGGGCGGTTTTGAGTTTTTTGAAAGACGCACACATGACCTCTGTCCACGGCACGTGCCTGTTTCCTGACGTTTGTGGCCCGCGAAGTGCGTCTGTGAGGGGGACCTGTAGTTCGGCGGCTCTAGGAATGTGGTGGCAGAAAAAATTGGTCATTCCTAAGAACCGGCCGAGTTCATGGTATGTTTCTGGTATCGGCAGATGTTTGATAATGTTTCTCTTGTGTGGGCCGGATACCATCGGCTGAAACTATGTGTCCCAGAAAAACAACAGAATCCTGTCTCAGTTTGCATTTGTCTTTGTTGACGATCACACCATGGGATTGTAAAGTGTCAAACAGCACCCGGATGTGAAGCTCGTGTTCCTCCCGAGAGGAAGAAAAGATCAAAATGTCATCCAGGTACGTGTAGCAGAAAGATAGGGGTTGTAACACTGTATCTAAGAACCACAGCCAGGTTTGGGCAGCGTTTTTCAATCCATAAGGCATGTAGATGTATTAGAAGAGGCTGAAGGGTATGGTGATGGCCATTTTAGGGATATCTTGTTCGTACATTGGTATTTGGTGATACGCTTTCTCACAGTCTACCACACTGAAAATTTTAGCGCCTGCCAACTGAGAAACGAAGTCCTGAGTGTTTGGTACTGGATAATTGTCCATGATTGTGTGGCCATTGAGATGTCTATAGTCGCCACAGAGACTGTAGGAACCATCCTTCTTCGGTGTGAGATGAATCAGTGACAACCAGTCACTGGAGGATGGGCGTACAATGCCTGCTTTTAATAGGTCCGAGATGATTGCTTTCACCACTTTGAGTTTGTGTGGATTCAGGCGTTGTGGTTGGTTTCTGACCAGAGGGCCCTCAGTCATACTGAGTTTTTTGACATGCGCCACTTGTGATTGATAACATGCTACACGCATGGGGTGCGTCGTTAGCGTTCGAACACTTGTGCAATGAGTCAATGATTTGAGCGCATGCCAGTTTGCGTGAGGAGCGAATACCTCAAAGTGAGGTGAGTTCAGATTTTGTGCTCTGTAATGTCTGTTCGGTACACTCGATAAGGGAGGTGAGCTTGGCCTGCATTTGCTTGAGTTCACTGATTTCTTGTCGTAGTAGTAGCATGTCGCAACTTTTACTAGTTAACTTGGCCGCAAGAAGAGCACATTCAGTCTGCAATAGTGAAATGTCAATGTTTGTTGACTGAATGGATGATACAGACACAGGACTGTATGGGCGATAGTCTTTTGCGAGGGTTGGTGAACTAATGTACTTCGTGGAATGTCTAGCGAAAATTTGTGGTGTCGCAGAATGTCAATGCTTAAGACCAGACAAGTCACCTGTGCCACAAGAAAAGTCCACAAATACTTCAAGTCTTTCGACAGTTTGAGTGTTAAAGGCACCATACCTGACACTTTGATATGAGAGTCATTAGCCACACGTAACAGTCTGGGCAAGGAAGTGGACACGGTAGGTGTGAGAGCGGAGTGTATTACACTTGTATCAGTACCACTGTCAACGAGGAATTTAGTTCCTGAGATGAGGTCAAGAGCAAATAGACAACCATCGGCACTTACCATGTTAGATGCTGTTACTGCTGTAAGGCGTCTTTTTTCCTGTGCATGAGACGCTGCGCCTATGGCACATCACGAGCTGCATTTCCCGCCGCACAAGGGTTGTGACATTTCCTGGCCGCGTCACCGAAGTTGGCGTGGAACCAACACAGCAGCCAGGCTGCATTAGGTGGAGGTGATGTAGAGCTTCTGGTGTCAGCTGTGTCCATTATGGAGCACTGCAGTGTGGTGACAGTTGTCATGGCGGATGCCAGGGAGACTGTATCTGGTTCCCCGCGAAGGCGGGCAGATGTCACCACTGTCATAGCGCGAATGCCGAGGAAGCGAGTTCACCCGAATCCTGGTGGGGGAAAGGGGGGTGATGTGCTGCTGAGATCACTACCCCCACTCTTCATGCTGTGCACTTGCCTGTTAATAATCCTGAAAGCTCGATCCGCAACCGAAAGCTTCTCGTCCAAAGTGTTGTTGGTGAGCAGCAGGAGCTGTAGTTGTAATGCTTCCGGCATTTTGACGAGCCACGTTGACCATAAAGCTGTATCGGGTAGCAAATCCTCAGGTGTGAGGGCACAGAGTCATCGCCATAGTCCCTATGGGGTGAGGTTGTGCTGGTGTTCCTCATGAATGATATGATGAATAATCTCGTCCGGAGCTCAAGAAAGTCTTTCACAAATGAGTCTTTTTCACATTCGTATATCTCGGTGAAGGTGGCTGGCTGATCACAATTTCGCTAATCAAATCCAAATGGCCATGCAAATGTCTCACCAAACACACAAAGCGTGATTCTTCTGAGTCAATGCCTGTGGCGGCGAAAATAGAGTCGACTAACTTGAACGATGTGTTGGGCTGTGTTTTTGCAAAAGTCGGCAGTTTAGGTAACTTAGTTGGTCTGTAATCCATGACCACTGGGTGTGTAAGAGCCAAAGGTGTGGGAGCAGTCAATATGGCGTCTGCCAGGGCGAAAGGGGGGGGGGGGGGGGGGGATAGGCCCGGGGGCCCGTAAACTCTTACACCCCTCGGATCAGTTGTTATTGCTATCTGATGTCTAGCAAAAGTGGGCAAGGTCCTAGGAGAGTTCACATTCACTATACACTGTTCAGTTTGATCAGAAAATTGAGGCTGTGCGCAGCCAGGCACGGAGCCGATTCGCGGTGTGGATGATGTAGCAGCCGTGTAGTGGCACTGCTCCGAAAGTTGGTGCAAAGTTCTGAGGCGGGTTGCGCACCACTGAGCGTGTGACGTTAGCAGTGGAATGTCCGGATCTCTTTTCACACTTTGTCCTGTATGTTTGAAAGAACGATCTTTAGGCAAGATGGCAGGCGGTACGTATGCATTGTCTGTGAGTGTTGTGGTACTGCAATCCACTCGCAAGCTGGAGGGCCTCGAAATGATCGATGTATAGAGTCCATGTGTAGTGCAGGTGGGTGGCATGGTCAGATTCTGACCATAGAAATCGCACGGCGGTACACCTCGTCGCGTAGGCCACATGACAATACAGGCGGTTCACTTGATACATGATTGTTATTGTTATTGAACTCAGGTAGAACACGGGAAGAGTGTCACAAACTGTCGTCGGAGTCACCAATGTGGGAGTTTGGGTCCTTATCGTTATAAATAACAACCCGTTGCTCCACTTGTTAAAACAATGAGCACATTTATTGTCACACTTCAGATATATGTCATTACACATTGAAAGTATCACATAGACAGAACATAATGGCCCAAAGAGTTTTTGCACGCCAGAGATGTTATGGCATGTCAGTGTTGCCACAAACCTTTAATTCTATTGCACAGTGTATATCCATCTGACCTCTCTGTACAATTTATTTAATAACTCATCAAAACATAAGACAAAGTCATCACACCAATATAGCTAATTTTTCAGTTCATCAGAGAAATAGGAAGCAAGGCTGTATTTAAAAATATATCTGTAATTTATTGAACCTATTTGAAGTTAGAAGCTCCTCAGCTGCCTGGAAACATCAATTTGAATGTATTTACAACATCTAAATATTAGTTAAATGAAAGTATATTACATAAAACTTTCGAAGCCCATATTGCTTCGGCTTTTGTAGCACTGCCCCTAGGGAAAAATAATTCAGCTGACTGTCAAGCAGGTTTTGACATTGAATAATAGTCTCAGGTTTGTTGGAAACTTCAATACTTGCTTGTAACTGAGTGGGTGGCTGGACTTTTACTTTAATCCTACTAGACAAAAATGATATATTACTGCTTGACATCCCACTTTGGATAAAACAAAATATTTTTTGCGTATGTTGCATTGATATATCCTTTTCTTAACAGCCAAAAAATTGAGGGTTAACCTCAGAGTCTAACCATTGCTCACTGAGAATAGTTTTCTTTGGTGACATTTACATAACATACATAAATGGGGAAAAAATCAGAAAAGGAACATTTATCAATTTAGAATAGTATGCTTGATTATGAAAATGAGGCCTAATATGGTATTGGTAGATTTATCAACAGTTCTTACCTTAATGTAATTGAAAGCTCACAAACAACCAAACTTAAAATATTTTGTGACTTTTCTTAAAAGGTGGGCGGTGGGGCTATTTATTTTCCCTTACTCTTGGCATTTTTTAATGTATTCCCTGATTTCTGTAAAATTCTCTGACTTTCCCTTGCTTTCTAGAAAGTGTGAATCATGGAAAAAGGGGCACTTTTGCATATTAGCTTTCATTAAAAGAGTTGAAAGGCTTTGTTTGTATTCTACTTAAAAAATATTCAGGATACTTGGAAATGACATGCTAAACACAAGAAAGAATCATTAAACAAAACATGAATGCATCATATAGTCAATTACTTATGAGAAGCTGTCACCTACAGATAGATGAGAATCATAAAATGTTGGGAATCTCTCAGATGTACTACAAATAAATATTAAACTTCAAAATAACTCTAGAAATGTCAGCTGTAGGCTGTATTTTTTCGCATTCTAGATTGTTGCTATGTGAGACATTTTTATATTCTATAAAGTGCTCTTGGTTTTTGTTGATGAAAAACATGTTTCACCTAAACTGTAAATGTTACTTTATTTTTGGATCAGAAATGACTGACTACTGAGCATGAACAATGAAAATGTGAAAGGCATTTTCAGTTGTGTTCAGCAAAGGCAAAGATATGCCTCCAGTATTTGTTGGTAACATTTTTTTTGTGCCAGAGAGATTTTGAATATTTCTAATAGGAAGACAAAGATATCATTACCAGCTTAACACAGCTACGAGATAAAGAATAAAGATTAGGAAAATGTTCTGTTGACAACAAAGTCATTAAAGGCACAACACAAACTGGAACTGGAGAAGGGTGGGGAAGGTTGTTGTTGATGTTGTTGTTGTTGTTGTGGTCTTCACTCCTGAGACTGGTTTGATGCAGCTTTCCATGCTACTATATCCTGTGCAAGCTTCTTCATCTCCCAGTACCTACTGCAGCCTACATCCTTCTGAATCTGCTTAGTGTATTCATCTCTTGGTCTCCCTCTATGATTTTTACCCTCCACGCTGCCCTCCAGTACTAAATTGGTGATCCCTTGATGCCTCAGAACATGTCCTACCAACTGATCCCTTTTTCTAGTCAAGTTGTGCCACAAACTCCTCTTCTCCCCAATTCTATTCAATACCTCCTCATTAGTTATGTGATCTACCCATCTAATCTTCAGCATTCTTCTGTAGCACCACATTTCGAAAGCTTCTATTCTCTTCTTGTCCAAACTATTTATCATCCATGTTTCACTTCCATACATGGCTACACTCCATACAAATACTTTCAGAAACAACTTCCTGATGCTTAAATCAATACTCGATGTTAACAAATTTCTCTTCTTCAGAACCGCTTTCCTTGCCATTGCTGGTCTTCATTTTATATCCTCTCTACTTAAACCATCATCAGTTATTTTGCTCCCCAAATAGCAAAACTCATTTACTACTTTAAGTATCATTTCCTAATCTAATTCCCTCAGCGTCACCCAACTTAAGTTGACTACATTCCATTATCCTCGTTTTGCTTTTGTTGATGTTCATCTTATACCCTCCTTTCAAGACACTGTCCATTCCATTCAACTGCTCTTCCAAGTCCTTTGCCGTCTTTGACAGAATTACAATGTCATTGGTGAACCTCAAAGTGCTTATTTCTTCTCCATGGATTTTAATACCTACTCCGAACTTTTCTTTTGTTTCCTTTACTGCTTGCTCAATATACAGATTGAACAGCATTGGAGAGAGGCTGCAACCCTGTCTCACTCCCTTCCCAACCACTGCTTCCCTTTCGTGTCCCTCGACTCTTATAACTGCCATCTGCTTTCTGTACAAATTGTAAATAGCCTTTCACTCCCTGTATTTTACCAATGCCACCTTCAGAATTTGAAAGAGAGTATTCCAGTCAACATTGTCAAAAGCTTTCTCTAAGTCTACAAATGCTATAAACGTAGGTTTGCCTTTCCTTAAACTTTCTTCTAAGATAAGTCATAGGGTCAATATTGTATCACATGTTCCAATATTTCTTCAGAATCCAAACTGATCTTCCCTGAGGTCGGCTTCTACCAGTTTTTCCATTTGTCTGTAAAGAATTCGTGTTAGTATTTTGCAGCTGTGACTTATTAGACTGATAGTTCACATCTGTCAACACCTGCTTTCTTTGGGATTAGAATTATTATGTTCTTCTTGAAGTCTGAGGGAATTTCGCCTGTCTCATACATCTTGCTCACCAGATGGTACAGTTTTGTCTGGACTGGCTCTCCCAGGGCTATCAGTAGTTCTAATGGAATGTTGTCTACTCCCAAGGCCTTGCTTCGACTTCGGTCTTTCAGTGCTCTGTCAAACTCTTCACGCAGTATCGTATCTCCCATTTCATCTTCATCTACATCCTCTTCCATTTCCATAATATTGTCCTCAAGTACATCGCCCTTGTATAGACCCTCTATATACTCCTTCCACCTTTCTGCTTTGCCCTCTTTGCTTAGAACTGGGTTTCCACCTGAGCTCTTGATATTCATGCAAGTGGTTTTTGTTTCTCCGAAGGTCTCTTTAATTTTCCTGTAGGCAGTATCTATCTTACCCCTCATGAGATAAGCCTCTACATCCTTACATTTGTCCTCTAGCTATCCCTGCTTGGCCATTTTGCACTTCCTGTCGATCTCATTTTTGAGACGTTTGTATTCCTTTTTCCTGCTTCATTTACTGCATTTTTGTATTTTCTCCTTTCATCAATTAAATTCAGTATCTGTTCTGTTACCCATGGATTTCTACTAGCCCTTGTCTTTTCACCTACTTGATCCTCTGCTGCCTTCACTGTTTCATCCCTCACAGCTACCCATTCTTCTTCTACTGTATTTCTTTCCCCCATTCCTGTCAATTGTTCCCTTATGCTCTCCCTGAAACTCCGTACAGCCTCTGGTTCTTTCAGTCTGTCCAGGTCCCATCTCCTTAAATTCCCACCTTTTTGCAGTTTCTTCAGTTTTAATCTACAGTTCATAACCAATAGATTGTGGTCAGAGTCCACATCTGCGCCTGGAAATGTCTTACAATTTAAAACCTGGTCCCTAAATCTCTGTCTAACCATTATATAATCTATCTGATACCTTCTAGTATCTCCAGGATTCTTCCATGTATACAACATTCTTTTATGATTCTTGAACCAAGTGTTAGCTCTGTACAAAATTCTACCAGACGGCTTCCTCTTTCATTTCTCTCCCCCAATCCACATTCACCCACTATGTTTCCTTCTCTCTCTTTTCCTACTCTCGAATTCCAGTCACCCATGACTATTAAATTTTCGTCTCCCTTCACTACCTGAATAATTTCTTTTATCTCATCATACATTTCATCAATTTCTTCATCATCTGCAGAGCTAGTTGGCATATAAACTTGTACTACTGTAGTAGGCATGGGCTTTGTGTCTATCTTGGCCACAATAATGCATTAACTATGCTGTTTGTAGTAGCTTACCTGCACTCCTATTTTCCTATTCATTATGAAAGCTACTCCTGCACTACCCCTATTTGATTTTGTATTTATAACCTTTTATTCACCTGACCAAAAGTCTACAGCTACATCTACATCTACATTTATACTCCACAAGCCACCCAATGGTGTGTGGCGGAGGGCACTTTACATGCCACTGTCATTACCTCCCTTTCCTGTTCCAGTCGCGTATGGTTCGCGGGAAGAACGACTGTCTGAAAGCCTCCGTGCGCACTCTAATCTCTCTAATTTTACATTTATGATCTCCTCGGGAGGTATAAGTAGGGGGAAGCAATATATTCGATACCTCATCCAGAAACGCACCCTCTTGAAACCTGGCGAGCAAGCTACACCGCGATGCAGAGCGCCTCTCTTGCAGAGTCTGCCACTTGAGTTTGTTAAACATCTCCGTAATGCTATCACAGTTACCAAATAACCCTGTGACGAAATGTGCCGCTCTTCTTTGGATCTTCTCTATCTCCTCCGTCAACCCGATCTGGTACGGATCCCACACTGATGAGCAGTACTCAAGTATAGGTCGAACGAGTGTTTTGTAAGCCACCTCCTTTGTTGACGGACTACATTTTCTAAGGACTCTCCCAATGAATCTCAACCTGGTACCCACATTACCAGCAATTAATTTTATATGATCATTCCACTTCAAATCATTCTGCACGCATACTCCCAGATATTTTACAGAAGTAACTGCTACCAGTGTTTGTTCCGCTATCATATAATCATACAATAAAGGATCCTTCTTACTATGTATTTGCAATACATTACATTTGTCTATGTTAAGGGTCAGTTGCCACTCCCTGCACCAAGTGCCTATCCGCTGCAGATCTTCCTGCATTTCGCTACAATTTTCTAATGCTGCAACTTCTCTGTATACTACAGCATCATCCGCGAAAAGCCGCATAGAACTTCCGACACTATCTACTAAGTCATTTATATATATTGTGAAAAGCAATGGTCCCATAACACTCCCCTGTGGCACGCCAGAGGTTACTTTAACGTCTGTAGACATCTCTCCATTGATAACAACATGCTGTGTTCTGTTTGCTAAAAACTCTTCAATCCAGCCACACAGCTGGTCTGATATTCCGTAGGCTCTTACTTTATCAGGCGACAGTGCGGAACTGTATCGAATGCCTTCCGGAAGTCAAGAAAAATAGCATCTACCTGGGAGCCTGTATCTAATATTTTCTGGGTCTCATGAACAAATAAGGCGAGTTGGGTCTCACACGATCGCTGTTTCTGGAATCCATGTTGATTCCTACATAGTAGATTCTGGGTTTCCAGAAATGACATGATACGCGAGCAAAAAACATGTTCTAAAATTCTACAAGAGATCGACGTAAGAGATATAGGTCTATAGTTTTGCGCATCTGCTCGACGACCCTTCTTGAAGACTGGGACTATCTGTGCTCTTTTCCAATCATTTGGAACCCTCCGTTCCTCTAGAGACCTGCGGTACATGGCTGTTAGAAGGGGGGCAAGTTCTTTCGCGTACTCTGTGTAGAATCGAATTGGTATCCCGTCAGGTCCAGTGGACTTTCCTCTATTGAGTGATTCCAGTTGCTTTTCTATTCCTTGGACACTTATTTCGATGTCAGCCATTTTTTCGTTTGTGCGAGGATTTAGAGAAGGAACTGCAGTGCGGTCTTCCTCTGTGAAACAGCTTTGGAAACAGGTGTTTAGTATTTCAGCTTTACGCGTGTCATCCTCTGTTTCAATGCCATCATCATCCCATAGTGTCTGGATATGCTGTTTCGAGCCACTTACTGATTTAACGTAAGACCAGAACTTCCTAGGATTTTCTGTCAAGTCGGTACATAGAATTTTACTTTCGAATTCAATGAACGCTTCACGCATAGCCCTCCTTACGCTAACTTTGACATCGTTTAGCTTCTGTTTGTCTGAGAGGTTTTGGCTGCGTTTAAACTTGGAGTGGAGCTCTCTTTGCTTTCACAGTAGTTTCCTAACTTTGTTGTTGTACTACGGTGGGTTTTTCCCGTCCCTCACAGTTTTACTCGGCACGTACCTGTCTAAAACGCATTTTACGATTGCCTTGAACTTTTTCCATAAACACTCAACATTGTCAGTGTCGGAACAGAAATTTTCGTTTTGATCTGTTAGGTAGTCCGAAATCTGCCTTCTATTACTCTTGCTAAACAGATAAACGTACTGAAAAACATGGGTGTACCAGATCACCTCATTCATCTGATACGGAGTTTATACCTTGACCAAGAAGCCACGGTGAGAACTATATATGGAACAACGAAATGGATAAAGATTCAGAATGGGGTCCGGCAAGGCTGCATACTGTCACCGTACTTATTCAATCTGTATGCAGAACATGTCATGAGGAATGCGAGGCTAGATGAAGGAGAAACAGGAATTAAAATAGCTGGAATAAATGTAAACAACCTCAGGTACGCGGATGATACGGTCCTGTTGGCAGAAAGTGAAGAAGAATTGAGAACACTCTTACAGAAGGTGAAAGACGAAAGTGAAAAGGCCGGTCTTATGCTGAATGTGAAGAAAACGAAAATTATGGTAACTACACCTACCAATTCGTGGGATATAGCAGGAGAAACCATGGAGGTAATGACCACATTCAGTTATCTCGGTTCCCAGATCTCTGCTGACGGCGACTGCAGCCATGAAATCTGGACACGCCTGTTGCTCGTTAGACAGGTGATGTCAAACCTTGACAAGGTTATAAGGTCCAGAGATATAACGCTAGCAACAAAGATCCGGATTGTGAGGGCTATGGTCTTTCCAGTTGTGATGTATGGATGTGAGACCTGGACCATTAGAAAGGCTTAACGGCAAAGAATTGACTCCTTCGAATTGTGGTGTTGGAGGAAACTTCTTAGAGTTCCATGGACTGCAAAGAGAACCAACAGATCAATATTGGAGCAAATTAAACCAGATTTCTCCCTGGAAGGTTTAATGTTAAAACAAAAGCTGACCTACTTTGGACACACAATGCGAAGGCATGCCTCGCTGGAAAAAACATTAATGCTGGGGAAGATTGAAGGAACTAGAAGAAGAGGACGTCAGAGGATGAGATGGATCGATGGCATCACAGAAGCAATGTGTTCCAACCAGGAAGGTCTACGGGAGAAAGTGCAAGACAGGAAAAAGTGGCGTGATTTGGTTCATGGGGTCACGAAGAGTCGGAACCGACTAAATGAATAGAGAGAGAGAGAGAAACAGATAAACCTTCCTCCCTTTTTTATATTCCTATTAACTTCCATATTCAGGGATGCTGTAACGGCCTTATGATCACCGATTCCCTGTTCTGCACTTAGAGAATCGAAAAGTTCATGTCTGTTTGTTATCAGTAGGTCCAAGATGTTATCTCCACAAGTCTGTTCTCTGTTGAATTGCTCGAGGTAATTTTCGGATAGTGCACTCAGTATAATGCCACTTGATGCTCTGTCCCTACCACCCGTCCTAAACATCTGAGTGTCCCAGTCTATATCTGGTAAATTGAAGTCTCCACCAAAGACTATAACATGCTGAGAAAATTTATGTGAAATGTATTCCAAATTTTCTCTCAGTTGTTCTGCCATTAATGCTGCTGAGTCGGGAGGTCGGTAAAAGGAGCCAATTATTAACCTAGCTCGGTTGTTGAGTGTAACCTCCACCCACAATAATTCACAGGAACTATCCACTTCTACTTCACTACAGGATAAACTACTACTAACAGCGATGAACACTCCACCACCGGTTGCATGCAATCTATCCTTTCTAAACACCGTCTGTACCTTTGTAAAAATTTCGGCAGAATTTATCTCTGGCTTCAGCCAGCTTTCTGTACCTATAACGATTTCAGCTTCGGTGCTTTCTATCAGCGCTTGAAGTTCCGGTACTTTACCAACACAGCTTTGACAGTTTACAATTACAATACCGATTACTGCTTGGTCCCCGCATGTCCTGACTTTTCCCCGCACCCGTTGAGGCTGTTGCCCTTTCTGTACTTGCCCAAGGCCATCTAACCTAAAAAACCGCCCAGCCCATGCCACACAACCCCTGCTACCCGTGTAGCCGCTTGTTGCATGTAGTGGACTCCTGACCTATCCAGCGGAACCTGAAACCCCACCACCCTATGGTGCAAGTTGAGGAATCTGCAGCCCACACGGTCGCAGAACCGTCTCAGCCTCTGATTCAGACCCTCCACTCGGCTCTGTACCAAAGGTCCGCAGTCAGTCCTGTCGACGATGCTGCAGATGGTGAGCTCTGCTTTCATCCCGCTAGCGAGACTGGCAGTCTTCACCAAATCAGATAGCTGCCGGAAGCCAGAGAGGATTTCCTCCGATCCATAGCGACAAACATCATTGGTGCCGAAATGAGCGACCACCTGCAGATGGGTGCACCCTGTACCCTTCATGGCATCCGGAAGGACCCTTTCCACATCTGGAATAACTCCCCCCGGTATGCACACGGAGTGCACATTGGTTTTCTTCCCCTTTCTTGCTGCCATACCCTAAGGGACCCCATTACGCGCTTGACGTTGGAGCTCCCAACTACCAGTAAGCCCACCCTCTGCGACCGCCCGGATCTTGCTGACTGAGGGGCAACCTCTGGAACAGGACAAGCAGCCAGGTCAGGCCGAAGATCAGTATCAGCCAGAGACAGAGCCTGAAACTGGTTCATCAGACAAACTGGAGAGGCCTTCCGTTCAGCCCTCCAGAATGGCTTTCGCTCCCTGCCACATCTCGAGATGACCTCCCACTCTACCACAGGTGGGGGATCGGCCTCAATGTGGGCAGTATCCCGGGTAGCCACAGCCGTAGTCCAATCGGAGAATGCGTGGGACGAGCTGGCCATCCCCAACAAACCCCCGTTTGAACCCCCACAGTGATGCCCATTGGCAACAGCCTCAAGCTGTGTGACCGAAGCCAACACTGCCTGAGCTGGGAGCGAAGGTATGCCAACTCAGCCTGCATCCGAACACAGCAGTTGCAGTCCCTATCCATGCTATAAACTGTTGTGCAAAGAATGTCTGAACTAATCTACAGAGAGCGCAAAAATCGACACAAAATTTAAACGGTTATTAAAATACAAGATTGCCTAGTAAATGCAGTAATGCTGCTACTTGCGCACTGCTGACACACTGCTCAGCGGCGGAAGGATACTACGCGATTTTACACTATTCAGGTACTAAAACGCAATGCTACAACTCTCAAATACTATAATACGCCAGAAATTTATGAATTAAACAATGCAAGTACCAAAAACACGCAAAGACATTAAGAATTAAACTATGTAACAAATGAGTGAGCTAGGAGTATATGACTTGCTGCTGCAGCTGCTTATCCAACGGCCGCAGGGAGTCTTGTTCCTCCTGCCACCAAACTTCACTAATTCCCACTATATCCATTTCCCTTTTTAAATTTTCTAACCTACCTGCCTGATTAAGGGATCTGACATTCCACGCTCCGATCCGTAGAACGCCAGTTTTCTTCCTCCTGATAACGACGTCCTCTTGAGTAGTCCCTGCCCGGAGATCTGAATGGGGGACTATTTTACCTCCGGAAGTCAATCATCCAGAGTGTTGCCCCTGCAACTACTGAAAAGGCTGCTGCCCCTCTTCAGGAACCACATGTTTGTCTGGCCTCTCAACAGATACCCCTCTGTTGTGGTTGCACCTACAGTATGGCTATCTCTATCGTTGAGGCACGCAATCCTCCCCACCAACGGCAAGGTCCATGGTTCATGGTGGGGGAGGGGGGGGGGGAAGGTAATCAAAAATATTTTATTCAACAGACTGTTCCTAGCATTTACCATAAGCTGTTTAGAGATCTGAGGAAAACCTCTACCTGAATGGTCAGATGGGATTTCAGCTGCAATCTTCCAACGTACTAGTCCACTGTCTTAACAACTACAGCTTGCTAATAAGGCTTGAGCAAGCTCTTATTAATTTCTTTCAGATTCATTATTCACAACAAATTCTTTTTATTATTAGTACTGGTACTTAGTGAGAAATAGAGTTTCATTTCATTGCATAAATGATATGTTTAGATACAAGGCTCGAGGATCAAGAAGATGGCAGTGAAAAAAGGTACACTAAAATTGAGTTCCATAAAAAATGTAAAAAAAAGGGTGTTTATTTACATGATGATTATAATTAAAGTTAAACTTTCAAACCACTGTAGAAATAACACCACTGGGCAGAATGACATCAAAGTGCAACAGAATATTATCAGAGAAGAGGGAAAATGTATGACAGAAGAAAAATACATAGTTACAAAATGTAGCAATAGATGGCACTGTAAGCATCATGATTTAATAGTGGTTGACTATAAATGACAAATGAATTCTACAATAACGTGTAAGGTGTATGTCTGACGTTAAACAAACTGTACTACTCAGTGTGCATGGATGTATAAGTGTGATACTGTTAATTACGTAATCCCCATCAACCATGGCAAGGTCATATCATGTTGGATGGGAAAAATCAGTTTTTAATTGTTCTGAGGCCAGAAACCACATAAAAATTATCACTCACATCGCTTTTTAATTGCCCTGAGGCCAACAACTGCTTAAGAAGCATCGATCACTTCAATTTTTAATTGTCCTGAGGCCAAAAACTGCATAAAAAGCATCAGTAAAATCAAATCAGATTATTAATTTCTGTGTGTCTGGTGCAAAACATGTTCAACATGCCGCACACCATTTTCTGCAACAAACTGAAACTAAGAAACAGCATGTTCCTCAGATGGCTGAAGTGCTTCCAGGGTCACGAGCAGAATGTGATGCGCAATGCGTGCCATCAGTGGAGCTAAGATTACAATCGGAACACTGAACACAACATCATTCAGATAGTCCCACTGCCATAAGTCACACAGATCAAAATCAGGTGATTGGGATGGCCAGGCAGTAGGGAAATGTTGGCTGATAATTCTAGCATTTCCGAAATGGCACTTCAGCAGCTACTTAACTGGATTTGCAATGTGTGGAGGTGCGCCATCTTGTATAAAAATGAGCCAATCCACACATCCATTCTGTAGGAGAATTGGAATGATGTGGTTGTGCAAAAGACACTCATAGCATTTACCAGTGATGGTACAGGTAACAGGACCGGAAGCACCTGTCTCTTCAAAAAAATATCGCCCTATGATAAAAGATGCTATAAACCCGCACAACACAGTGACCTTTTCAGGATGAAGTGGTACTGGTTGATTTGCGTGTGGATTTTCCATTGCCCATTTTTGACCATTATGTGTATTGATATATCATGTCAGATAGAAGTGGACTTCATCTATCCACAAAATCATCCATGGTTAATCATTGTCCACTTCCATGCGAGCACGGAATCCTAAAGCAAAAGTCTCTCTTGCTGGCAGGCCAACAGGAAGAAAATTGTGCACAGGGGTAAGTTTGAATGATAGCAAAGAAGGATGTTTCATAGGATTTTATGCACCATGTTGATGGGTATGTCCAATGTTCGTGAAATTCTCTGTGCACTACGTGTTTGCACACCACCACCCGTCTCCTCCTGTATTGCTGTGGCCACTGCTTCCACTGATGTCGAATCAGTTCATTTTGTCCCTCTACCAGGTTGCATACCAAAAGAACCCGTATTTTCAAATTTCTGAATCATTTTCTCCAGACCCACATGAGTCATTGGACCTTTTTTCAAACCCTTCAGTGCCTGGAACATCTGCAGAGTGATGAGTGCACAGTCTTCATTCTTGTACTAAAGTTTTGCAAGCAGACAATGTAGTGCCCACAGAATTTTATGAAAGTCTGGAGACACTTGTGTTCCAGCCGTTTCAAACACACGTTATTTTAAAGCAGGGCATAAGGATGAGCATGGGATACTGCACCCATTTATTGTTTGTGCAGGCGAAACTGGAAGGGAGATAATTCATCGGTGCTGGCAAGTGTTCAGTGCGACCTGCCAAGAATAATTAAATACGGCCCGGAAGCTCCATGGCCGGCTGCAAAGAGTAATGTAGCTTTGTATTGTTGAAAAACAAATTGAGAGACTCGAAATAGTGACTGTTTATTAGACGTTGAACTGCTGTTGAGAGTACGTGGACAGGATGTGGATAGTCAGCCACAATAAAAACTTATGTATTAATTGTGTTAAAAAATGTGTAATTAACTGATCTTGGGTGCCCAATAATGTGTGGGCTTACGTCATAAAGCTTAGTTGTTTTTTTGTACAAAGTGGAAATAAATATGCTCTGGTGCATTGAATGATATTCCAAGAGCAGCGAATTTTTTAAATAAGAAGAGAGAGAGTGAGAATTTCCCCTTCCTAGCAGTGAAATCTTCGGAGAAGTGTCCGGTGCTAGCAGAAGACATCGGCACTGCAAGAAAGCAGAACAGAATTCATCAACAAGTAAGTCCACAAAAATGCTTAAGCTGTATAGAGAGAACTTAACATTACACTGGGCCACTGCAAGAACGTGGTGACCATAAAGAAAGGACCTGAGAAAGAAGGGGAAATATTGAAGAAGTTATAAGAAAAAGGAAAAAAAAAAAAAACAGTTGCGAGTTGCCATAGCAACCAATAACAGCGAGGCTGAAGAGTGATTCCACAATACTTATCCAGAAATATTGGATTGATAAATGGTGAAATGATTAAGGGAATCAAGAAAATCGCACAATGCTGCAGTTAGTCTCAAACCACCGACACTGCCTTCCACAAATGCTGATGCCGCCACACACCAATGCCAACGCCGCCGTACACCATCGCCGACATCGCATCACACCAACGCCGACGCAGCTGTCCACAAAAGCCAACGCCGTTGTTCACCTACACAGACACCACTGTCTACAAATGCTGACACCGCCGCACACCAATGCCGACACATCATACACCAATGCTGATGCTGCCGTACACCAATGCTGACGTCGCATCACACCAACGCCGACGCAGCCGTCCACAAAAGCCGACGCCATCGTTCACCTATGCCAATGCTGACGTCCATCGACGCTGATGCCGCTGCACACTGGTGCCGACGCCGCCTTCCACCGATGCCGGGTGAGCTACTATTGACCTTTGATTGTTTGTGAATTATGGGGGTTGTGGAAATAAGCGAGTGTACTTTTAATGACAACTAGATTAAAGGTAAAACAAAACACAATGGAAAAAGAACATCAATCCGTAGAGCCTGTTGGAGCTATGGGAATTGAAAAACAGGGGCCAGATTTAGGCGGATTAATGAGGTTTATTAAAGCGCAGTTTGAATCACAGAACACAAAACAGGACACAAGCCAAAACAGGACGAACTGAAGGCAGAATTAAACTCTAAGATAGATTTGCGAAACACCAAATTAGAGGCTCAACTTAATATCCTAAGTAATCAGATGCAAGAATGGAAAAAAGAATTGAAAAAAGAATTATCCGATTCCCTGAGTGAACAGACAAATATTTTATTTAAGGATTTAGAACAAAGAAATGAAGCTGATCTAAAAGGTTTAGTTCAAAAATTAGAATATGATGTAGACTAAATGTAGTAATTTGGAAACACAATTTAATGAAAAATACGACTCTTTGAAAAATGTATGTAATGTTACATTTGATGTGGTTGAACTATGCTAAAAACCAATGTCCAGAAACAAGATAAGTTGCTCCCCCTAGTACAGGTGCAAATTTCACCGGTCAAATCACGGGTGGAAGCTGTAGAACAGAACTTCAAAGAAAAGTTAATGGCTGCAGAGCTTATAAATTTGAATGGCTTAGAAGAACAAGTAGAAGAATTAATAGGACGAAAGGTTGAAGAGAAACTAAGTATTGATATCTTCGCCTATAGTAACTTCCAATTTAGATAACACCAAGAAAGCCTTAGAAACTTTGAGGAAAGAATTCAAGCTGATGCAGGAGAAACTAGAAAAAGGCACAGTTTCCCAAAATATTATATTAAGTAAGGACATGCCAACTGATTTGCAATGGGGATCAAATTCAGGCTTGTGAGACAGTTTCCTAAACTCAAACCAGATGGGGAGGTACACCCCACCCATTTCTTAAAACAGTTTAACCAAGCCATACCAGGACCTTATCGTATTCAATCAATAAAAAACCAAAAAACCTTATATTTAGTAGATCCTGTGATGGGAGAGGAAAAGGGAATGTATAATGTTAATGACATAAAATGATATGTACGAAACCCCCAGGGATGTTGACATTCTGTGTCAACGGGCGGAGTGACGTCTGCCGGTTCCCGAGTTGGGTTCGGTGTTACTTCCCCATTAGTTTTCCTGCACCGAACTCTCTTCAAATCTTCAACTATCCTATAATCTATTTATAGCCCTTAATCTATCCTATCATATTAGTATTAAAAGAGACCAATTATGACTACACGCTTATGACTAAATTAAGGAGTCACAATAAACAGTAACCTCTAGGCAGGAGATAAAACTAACAGGGTAACATTCTAACAGGAGATATAATATGATGGTACAGTTTAGGAAGAATGATACCTAGATGACATAAACTGAACATGTGTATGAAATATAAAATGAAGTGACTAACTGAATAACTATTTGATTATAGTGTATATAATTTCTATTTTTATAGAATGTTTTATATTTTTTGTAAAGTGTGATGTGATTGGGGAGAGTTCATAACTAATTTTGAAAGGGGTGAGTAGAATAGGCACAGACATGACCTACACACCACGCCATTCATACAACCCTTGCAAACAAGTGTGACTGGTTCTTCATCATTTGCCATTCCATAGGAGTTGCTAAGATCTTTTCTTCGGGGACTTCAAAGGTGACGGTGAGAATGTCCGTTCTGCAGTAGATGCCGAACATCATACCTCCTCCGGCTTCTCACTTAAGTACCGGCGAAGTGGGGGTCCTGGGGGGGGGGGGGTGGAAAGGGTTTCCTGTCTTTGGGGCTGTCTTCTTTCTTTCTTCGATCTTAGCAACCAATTCTTTTATTTCCTTTCTTACTTCTCATTAGAGTACCAATCTATCTTTCCCTCTGTCCACATTCATATACTTCTATCGCTGAAGTCCTTCTCTTTTCCGTGATTTCTATAAATCTTCAACTAAGAACCTTAGTGGGCTGAAGAATCAGGACTCATGATCACACTCTCACACTCAAACACTCAAACAATTAAATACAAAGATGCAGACAAGTAATACACAGGGAGATGTAACAACCGTCACAGATAAGGGGGGACGAAGTGTATATCCACCTGTGTTCATAGCTATAGTAATACAAAGTAATATGAATGGGGATAAAAAGAAATAGATATTAAGCCAGAGGTATCAAGTCAAATACGTTTCTGAGGAATAATAGGATTGTGCAGACCGAATAGCCCGATGAAAAGAAATAAAGTTACAACCATGGACGAAACATATTTAGTTATTAAGGCTATATAAGTGAGCTGTAAACAATGAACAAGCGAAGAATTTAAGCAGGTAGGCTGAAGGACTCAGGAGGAGGAAAGGAGAGGTAGATAGAAATTTTACCAGGAAATTTTAAATAAAATAGTGTGCAGAGGAGTACGAAACAGGCAAGACTATGAATCATTGTTAGAGAAGATAAGGAGGGCGCATTTGATATAGATGAAATGAGAGAAAGAGAGGCAGGTAGGCAGACCCAGAGGAGGCTGACCTATACTGTGCGGGCAGGGGCACCAAAAAGGGGATTTACCTGTACCATAGTTTAGTATAAATGGAAGGGGCGTACATACCTAAGGATGAGGAAGAAGATGTTTTCATAGTATCAACCCTTCCGTAGATTGGGACCCAAAGGGAAAGGGTGGTATAGAGACCTGTGATTGTAGCGGAAAGTTTCTCCTGGTAAATTTGAATTCTAAAATCTTTTAAATAGAAAAGACAAGTCCTGCGCGAGGAGATAGAAAAAAGAGAAAACCCGTGGCTCAATCCTGGAAGCAAGAGTAGATAAATCTATTGGAAATAGCTAATACTTGTTGTACTATTAGTTTATCATACTACTATGTCTATGAAAGATATTACCAACAGCTTAATGAAATACCAGAGATGGAAGAGAGTTTTTGTACCTAATATTTTTATGTAGTACAAAGTAACAAGATAAGGGTTAAGAAAAAAAATTATTAAAATATATGTTGTGTGCAAAATAACGAGTGTTCAAGCTAAGGGGAGGGATGTGTAGTGCCCCCAGAATTTTACCAAAGTCTGGAGACACTTGTGTTCCAGCCATTTTGAACACACATTATTTTAAAGTAGGGCGTAAGGATGAGCATGGGATACTGCACCCATTTATTGTTTGTGCAGGTGAAACTCGAAGGGAGACAATTCGTCAGCGCTGGCAAGTGTTCAGCGCGACCTGCGAAGAATAATTAAATACGGCCCGGAAGCTCCGTGGCCAGCTGCAAAGAGTAATGTAGCTTTGTATTGTTGAAAAACAAATGGAGAGACTCGAAATAGTGACTGTTTATTAGATGTTGAACTGCTGTTGAGTGTGCGTGGACTGTACGTGGATAGTCAGCCACAATAAAAACTTATGTATTAATTGTGTTAAAAAATGTGTAATTAACTGATCTTGGGTGCCCAGTAATGTGTGGGCTTACGTCATAAAGTTTAGTTGTTTTTTTGTACAAAGTGGAAATAAATATGCTCTGGTGCATTGAATGATATACCAAGAGCAGCATATTTTTTAAATAAGAAGAGAGAGAGCAAGAGAGTGAGAATTTCCCCTTCCTAGCAGTGAAATCTTCGGAGAAGCGTCTGGTGCTAGCAGAAGACATTGGTGCTGCAAGAAAGCAGAACCAGCATTCTTCAACAAGTAAGACCACGAAAATGCTTAAGCTGTATAGAGAGAGCTTAACATTACACCGGGCCACCGCAACAAGCAGAACATAATCCTGCATTGAGACAGTCATGGCGAACATCGCAAATGTGGAAGAAGGAAAAGCTGTGTACCCAGAGTGTGTATACCAACTTCAATGGGCAGTGTACATGACAGGTGTTTTCATTTATGTATGTATAGTGACGCGTACATCTCCTGATCAATTTTCACACTATTTTTTTTTCCTTCTGCCATACGTTTTCCCCCTTTGCAAATAATATTCCATTGTAATTTGATGTCATTCTCACCAATAGTGTTATTTCCACAGCGTTTTGAAAGTTTAATTATAATCCACCTGTATTAAGTGCAAAAGAAGTATCGTGGTTCAACCTGGAAAATGTTCCTGCTGTGAAGTTAAAGCAAAAAAGGCAAATGAAATCATTACAAGATCAAAATCTAGTGAAAAAACTATGGCAAATATAAATTCAGTGACATCCATATATAAACATAGCAATGACTTTCTTAGTGTCAAAAAAAAAATCTTAGTTGTTAAACTCAACAAACAGAGCATCGACTCAACCTCAAAGAAATATACAAACAAAGGAAGAATAACAGTGGAAGCCAGCACAAAACTTGGAAGTATAAAAGTAAGTGCATCAAATAGCTATAACGACAGAAGTGATTCTGCAAACAATGTCACTCAGAAACATGAGAGTGCAGATTATAATTACAAACAACAGCCGTGCACTGTAAACTTTTTGAGCGTGTTGCATCGCACACAAGGAAATGTGATTAAAGAATTTGCTCAAGTGTGCAAAAAAGAACGAAAATTCTTAATTTGTGCTTATAATCATGAGTGTCAGATAGCAGAAAAGGTGACAGATACAAAACTAAGCATATGTCCAGGTCATTGTCAAGCCAGGATCTGGCATTTCAGAAGTGGCTGGCAAGAACAGTGTTGAAATCATGTGAAAACCTTAATGCAGACTGTGTCATAATTTGTGCAGGTGCAAATTATGTTGCCAGAGATAAAGGTAGTGAACTCAACACTGTTCTTGAAAGTGTGCCACCCAAATTAGCCAACAAAAATGTAGCTGTTGTAAATCAACCACACAGACATGACCTACCTCTTTGATCATGTGTAAATAAATTAATAGGAAGAGTAAACAAAGAGACAGATGAAGTATGCAAAAAATTTCTGTATGTGAACTTAATAAATGTAAGAATGTTAGACAGATCCATGCATACCAGCCATGGTCTTCATTTAAATCACAGTGGGAAACAATTTTTGTTTGAAGAAATCTGTTGTTTAGCAAATTTGAGTCACAATAGGTATAGTATAGAAACAGTCCAAAGTACTTTAGACAAATTGGTCATACAGAAAGATGAAATGTCCTACAAAAAGGGCAAAAGACATTTTTTAGAGAAGTAGACTGTTTCACAAAAAAATGTGATGCAGAACTAAATTGCAAATACACATTGAAGATTGTACACAGAATGTACAGTCATTAACAAACAAAGTTGATGAAATAAATATACTTCTCAATAGTGAATGGAAAGATGTTTCATTTTTATGTTTTTATGAGCACTGGTTACAAAATGGATACTAAAAAATATTGCATTTTAACCCTGCAAACTGCTTTTGTAGAATGGAATAAAAACATGGCAGATCTTGTATATATGTAAAAAAAATGTAGATTATAAGAGTACAGCATCTGTTCACAAATTAGGTTGTGAAAGAGACTTTGAAATTGCAGCTGTTGAGTAAATGTCTGAAAAAAAACTATAATTTTGTGTGTGTATGGATCTCTTGTTAGCAATGTAAGTGTTATCTTCAAAAAACTCAACCTTGCCTTAGGTAAACTCAAGACAACTGAGAAAACAGTGGTACTGTGTGGAGATTTTAATACTGACTTTCTGAGCTATAGCCCTCACAGGGAGAAGTTCTTAAACATGATGAAAGCCTACAATCTTTGTCTGGTTGTTAGCTCTCCAAAACATGTAAAAAAAAACTTGTGTCACTCTCCTTGATCAGGTATGTGTAACCATGGACTGCAATTACTAACCATACCTGTAAATCACATTTCGACCAGTGTAAAAAATATCATCCATAAAAGGAGTTAATGTCAGAAAAATACTGAATACTTCCAGTATCTACCGAGCGAGGTGGCGCAGTGGTTAGCACACTGGACTCGCATTCGGGAGGACGACGGTTCAATCCCGTCTCTGGCCATCCTGATTTAGGTTTTCTGTGATTTCCCTAAATTGTGTAAGGCAAATGCTGGGATGGTTCTTTTGAAAGGGCATGGCCGATTTCCTTCCCAATCCTTCCCTAACCCGAGCTTGCGCTCCGTCTCTAATGACCTCGTTGTCGACGGGACGTTAAACACTAACTACCACCACCACCACTTCCAGTATCTAATCAGTCAAAAATCTTGGAGAGAAGTATATGATACCTCTATTACCAATGAAAAGATGGAAAAATTTTTGAACATTTTCAAGCATAACTTTGACATAACTTTTCCGCAATGGAAAGTGATTTCCAGAAACACAGATAGAGTCTAAAAACTGGATTACATCAGGCATTAGACTATCTTGTAAAAGGTAGCAGGAACTTTTTCTTCAGTCAAAAACCTACAGCGGTCCAGAATTTCTTAGTTATTTCAAAAAATAAAGCTAGTTTTGAAACGTGTCATAAAAAAGAGGTAAAAATTAAGGAAAATGGAAAATAGATTTTGAAGTCATCCAATAAAACCAAGTCCATGTGGAAAGCTGTGCAGGATCTTATGGAAAGAAGACAACTCACAAAAATACTGTGATATCACATTATGGCAAGAATGTCACTGACCCTAGGTCACTTGCAAACAGCTTCAGTTCTTACTATGCAGCTGTTGCTATACAATTAGTGAGCGAAAAATTTTGTAGTCCACCTTATACAACATTGAAAGAACTTTCATCTCTTGCAACAAATAATATATCTATGTTCCTCAGTCTAATAAGCCCAGCAGAGCTCCTAAATACCATTAATTCACTGAGGAGTAATTATTCAAACTGGTATTGATGATATTCCAGATTATATAATAAAAATAACAGCAAGACACACTCTCTCTCCTTTATTAGACATATGCAGTTAATCCTTATTATGTGATGTTTTCCAACAGCAACCAAAAATGGCAAAAGTAATACTGCTATATAAAAAAGGTGATCAGCAATGTATGGGTAACTACTGTCAGGGTTTTCGAAAATTATTGAAAAAGTGTTCCTTTCGCAAATAACTATGTTCTTCAACAAGACTAATATTATTTCTGGATGTCAACACGGCTTCAGACCACAGCGATCCACTGAAACAGCTACTTTCAACCTGATAAATCATGTCTTAAATGCAGTGGGCAACCCTATTAGAATCTCAGATTTATTCTTGGGCCTAACAAAAACTTTTGATATGATTGATCATTCCATGCTCCTGAGAAAGCTTGAATGGTATGGTGTAAGAGGTGCGCCAAATTAGTGGATTAAATCATATTTGGAATACCGCTCTCAGGTAACTGAAATTAAGTACTTGGAAGGAAATCAACTCCAGGTACACCTTTCAGAACCATGTAGACTAAGTCCAGGTGTTCCACAGGGCTCTATTTTAGGTCCCTTTCTTTTATTTTTGGTATACATTAATGATTTCCCATCACAGATTAGGGATTCCGAACCAGTACTGTTTGCAGATGACACCAGTCTATTGACTGAAGCAAATAAAGGAGAAAATATTACTGCACCTGCAAAAGATATTACAAAAGCAGTGTCTGAATGGTTTACCAGAAACAGGCTAATAGTTAATCCACAAAGAACAGTACTCATGAATTTCCAAACAGATCAAAATAAAAATGCAGCACAACCTGTAAAATGTATAGACAATCAAAACATTAATGCTGTCACTGAAACTAAAGTTCTTGGGATTCATATCCAGGAAAATCTTAAATGAAGCATTCACATCACGTCCCTAAATTCAAAACTAGCAAAAATGAGCTATGCAGTAAGAATTCATTGCAATAGTACTAGTGCAGAAACAGTGAGGGCTGTATACTTTGCTCATGTACATTCAGTATTGAAGTACGGTATCATTTTCTGGGGAAATGTACACTAGGCCATAACATTTTTCAGGAAACAAAAGGCAGTTATAAAAATAATGAAACAAGTGAGCAGCACAAAACCATGCAAACCTTTCTTTAAAGACCTTACCCCTTCCCTACATTTATATACTGGAAGTAGTCATGCATGCCAAAAACGTATACTGAGAAAAGAGAACCTTTTTCCTCAAAACAAAAGTATCCCTGATCACAGTACCAGGTCAGACAGTGACATACATATTAGCCATTGTTAACACCACATTATGCCAAAAAGGTTTATATCATGCAGGAACAAAACTATACAACAGATTACCAAGACATATAAAATCTTTTCCTGAACTACAGATCTTTAAAAAGTCTGTGACAGCCTACCTTCTGAAAAACTGCTACTATTCAATCTCACAGTATCTTATGTAAGAAAAAATGTAATTTGTATATTTAATAGTAGAAATAAGTGATAAATATACAGTATTTTTTAAAAAATTGTAGTTATTAACTGCATAGATCCAATTTGTTATAAAAATTTAAATAGTGTATGTTTGATGTTTGAAAAACCAATAGATAAAAGAGTTTTCTGTCCAATATCCTATGTATGATACATGTACTGAAAAAGAGATTTATGTAGACAAATAAATAAATAAATTAATTAAAACAGACATACTCCACTGTAAACAGAAATATGGTTCATAAGTAATGTAGTAATGAGCCAAAGGACTGTGTATAAAAGCATGTGATTTGTATAGAATTTTTGAACAGCTATTGTACATGGTTTACTTCAGGATTTCTTGCAATATCAGTTATTAGATACTGTCAGCAGCATTTTAAAAGTCTATTGATTTGATGGTATTTTACACTGAAGAGCCAAAGAAATTGGTGCACCTGCCTAATTTTGTATAGGTTCCCCACGAGCATGCAGAAGTGCCGCAACATCACAAGGCATCGACTCGACTAATGTCTGAAATAGTGCTGGAGGGAACTGACACCATGAATCCTGCAGGGCTGTTGATAAATCTGTAAGATTTTGAAGGGGTGGAGATTTCTTCTGAACAGCACATTGCAGGTATGCCAGATGTACTCAATAATGTTCATGTCTCGGGAGTTTGGTGGCCAGCGGGAGTGTTTAAACTCAGAAGACTATTCCTGGAACCACTCTATAGCAATTCTGGATGTGTGGGGTGTCGCATTGTCCTGCTGGAATTGCCCAAGTCCGTCGGAATGCACAATGGACATGAATGGATGCAGGTTATCAGACAGGATGCTTATGTATATGTCACTTGTCAGAGTTGTATCTAGACATATCAGGGGTCCCATATCACATGCCTCACACCATTACAGAATCTCTACCAGCTTCAAGAATCCCCTGCTGACATGCAGGATCCATGGATTCATGAGGTTGTCTTCATACCTGTACACATACATTTGCTTGATACAATTTGAAATAAGACTCGTCTGAATAGGCAACATGTTTTCAGTCATCAACAGTCCAATGTCAATGTTGATGGGCCCCGGTGAGGCATAAAGCTTTGAGTCATGCAGTCGTCAAGGGCACATGAGTGGGCCTTCAGCTCCAAAAGCCCATATTGATGATATTTCATTGACTGGTTTGCATGCTGACTCTTGTTGATGCCACAGCATTGATATCTGCAGCAGGGTCATACTTCTGTCAGTTGAACAATTCTCATCAGTCATCGTTGGTCCCATTCTTGCAGGATCTTTTTCAGGCCACAGTGATGTCAGAGATTTGACGTTTTATTGGATTCCTGATATTCACAGTACACTCGTGAAATGATCGTATGGAAAAATCTTCACTTCATCACTACCTCGGAGTTGCTATGTCTCATCACTCATTCAAACTCACTTAAAACTTAATAGCCTGCCATTTTAGTAGCAATAACTGACCTATCAACTGCGTCAGATGCTTGTTGTCATATATACGCATTGCCGACCTAATTATTTGAATATGCATGCCTATACCAGTTTCTTTGGTGCTTCAGTGTATTTATTTACACCCTAGAATCCTTCATCAAGATTGCTCACATACCTTTCCCATAGCTTACTTGACAAGTTGTCACCATACGATTGGCATCTGTTGGAGGCTGGATGCTAATCAGCGTTTTCCGTTTCTGAAACAGGTTTACGATATATGGATTGATATGAAAGAATTCTCAATGGTACAGAACAGTGTAGGTTAGCAGTCAACAACCCAATTTGGGTGAAATGAGACGGTGAGAACCATAGGGGTCTGAAGCACATCACCATTGATTTTGAGATTGTAGTATGTATGAGTTACCTGACACCTGTTGATCTTGTTGTGAATTAGCTTTATCTACAGCTGTAGCCCCACATTTTGAATATGAACATTCACAAAAAACTGTCTAACTAATTTGTCAAATATTCATTTCTGTAAGGGTACAAACCACAAAGAATAACTTTGTTGCTCTGCACTGCTCAGTTGTTGTCTAGGATTGACAACATAATTTAATGTCCACATCAAGTATGTAGTAGTAATACTTCATAATCTGAGGCAGTTTTATCTGAAACTCAAGCCACAGAATGTACATAATGAAAATGATTATAACGAGGACTGAGAAGTGTTCGAATATGTCATAATTACGTGTGTTGTGTATTTAGTATCTGTTCTTTATTAGTAATTCTTGAGATCATTTCTCATGGAGAATTTTTTGATTCTAATTGCCTATTAATTATAAACTTTACAACATTATTGTCACCAGCCTGTACATGGAAATATTGTGGGTTAACAATAATAATAAATATAAGCTTAAATATTAATTAACATTTTATAATAAAGTGAGTATATTACTTTTTTGTAGGAAGTGTAGGATATTTACACCTGATAAAAAAACAGTTTGGAGCCATGAGTCTGGTAGTTTGGCTATAAATTTGACTTTTACAAGCATTTATTTTTCTCAAAATGGCATTTCTGTGTTTTGGGCCCATATGGTTCTCAGTGCCTCAAATAGTTTAATATATGTCCTTATCCAAATACAGATATTAGATGCCTACATTTTGCAACATGATATTACTTTTCAAAAGTTTTACAAATTTGCTGCTTCTGAACTGAGTATGTTCAGTCAATAGAAATTATTTATAGGAAAATAGTGGAATAAAGCTTCATTGATGACTTACCTCTGCATTGCCCACATATCATGGAAGCTTCACCAGGTTATACCTGTACCACTACTGATCTCTTTAATATAAAACAGAAATGACAGAGTGTGGATAAGAAAGATGTAGCTAATGGGCTCATTCCTGGATAGACAAATGCCATTTTTTGTATCTGTGTCAATTTTTACTAGTGTCCTCTGATGAACTTGTACAGAAAAATATATTTTCTTCAACTGCAGTGAGATTTTTTAATTGTAAATTTGGTAATTTATAGCTTTCTTAACTGTAGCTTAATAAGCATATTGTGGACATACCACGAAAAATGCAAAAAAAAAAAAAAAAAAAAAAAACTAGTAAGTTTGTGCTCTAATATTTCATAATCTGAGGCAGTTTTATCTGAAACTCAAGCCACAGAATGTATGTAATGAAAATGATTATAACCAGGACTGCAAGGTGTTCGAATAGGTCATAATTATGTGTGTGGTGTATTTAGTATCTGTTCTACCTACGAGCACTTCATTTTCAGCACTGTGGAACACATCTCTTCTTCTGAAAAAGTGCTCATAGCTTGTAAGATATGCATTTTAGAGCTCATGTTTTCTAGGCAATTTTGCTTCATTCTTCCATTTCAATACAAGAATCTTCCCATTACAAAAACTTTCATCTTCATAATAGAACTGAGGGCATTATTACAACCTCAAGATTTAAAATCAGAATTAGATGTTTCAACTTGACAGATCTGATTGACAGCATAGAATAATAATTACAATACAATCTTGATATGTCTTCCAAAGTCTATGTAGTCACAGTATGTAACCTGTGATGACTCACTTCTCCAACATGGGCTGGTGATACACAGAATGTCAGTATTGTGTCGCTGCATGTACTACTTCTTCTGATGTTACGGTGATCGCCAGCCCACCCTGAAGACAAGCATACACCACATGAAAATAAATTATAAATTCATGCAGCAAGTGCACTCACCTATATAATAATTTATTATGTTGTTTTATTGTTCACAAGTATCATTCGTTGGAAAAGTCGGCAAGACTCAACACAACCAGGAGCACCTCCGAAGATGTCCAACACAGCTTTGGACGAAACGTCAGGGATAGAAGAGTTCCACGGACCATAGAAATTGTTTGTTAGCATAATATGAAAGCTCCTTTGTAATAAATATTACAGTGCTTAATTTGCACCAGACATTGTCTGTAAGTTGTGTCAATTGGAGCTTATTGTCAATTGTAAGTCCCAAAAATTTTATAGATGTAACTTCTTCCAATCTTGTTTCATGTATGAATGTATGTGATATTCCTTTTCTCTATTTGTGAACCCCATGAACATTGTCTATTTCAGGGTTGTAATTAAGTCATTTTGTATGATCTACTGCACTATGCTATTTATTGACATAAACACACTTCCTTTCAGTGTCTCCAGATTTTCTTCTACATTCACTATCGTGTCATCAGCATACAGTATTTTTTGATCCTTTTCACTGACTTCAATACTATTTCTATGCAAGTTGGACAGAAGTGGGCCAAGTACAGATCCTTGAGGTACACCATATTTAATATCCTTGATTTCAGATCTGGATCCAGATTCTGTAGTCACATTCTGCTTTCTGTTATAACGTCAAGTTGAACACATATATTTCGAAATGACACAACACATATAAGTCACTGAGCAAGTTGACAAAGCAAGACATGTGAACACGGTAACATTCGAATGAGCAGTGAGTCCAAGTCTAGTGGGCGCTGGCTGGCTGGCCGCTTAGGTGGCGCGGCTGCTGCATGGCTGGCAGACAGCGCCGCATGTAGACGATGTGCGTAATTGCACGGCGGCACTTTGAATGATCGGCTAGTCACAACACTTCCCCCCCCCCCCCCCCCCCCCCCGCCCCCCTCTCTGCCCCTTTAAAATGTTTGCACTGGTCTTGATGGAGGTGGCCTGTAGATTGCTAACGTCCATAGTTGTTGTTTGACTGGCCGTAAAGTCTCGGCTTCCCGTACGGACGGAAGTGTCCCCGATGATACAGGGTCGAGATGACAGGAGATGTAGGGGTCGAATCGGCTGGGGCCCTGTGCACCAATCTGCCCACTGTGGTAAGTCCAGTTGATATAACAGGAGACATGGGCGATGTGTCAGCGTCCGTAGGAGAAGGAGGCGAGTAGATTGGCTCCGACAGATGATGGTCATCCGGTTCCTGCATGGGCACGTCTCCTGGTGGCGTCTGTTCTTGTACTGGCACGAAGACGACGGTGAGAGGGCTGCGTTGTGAGTAATGAGAGATGCCAAGATCCCGAGCATCAGGTAGAGCCAAAGGTGGTGTAGCGGCATCCGGGACAGGTGTTGCCGGCACACGAGGCTGAAACTGGTGTGAATGACGCACTGCAACACCCGTGTCCATCTGGATTTTATACAGGCGTCGGCCACTGTGCCGTAAGATGCGGTCCAGACTCCATTTTGGCCGCCTGCCATATCCCTGTACCCAGGCAAGGTCGTCGGCGGTGAACCGGCCAAGCGAAGGCACCCGCGGCCGTGAAGTGGAAGGCCGCAGAAGATGAAGTAGCGTGCGGGGCTGTCGGCCATGTAAGAGCTCAGCCGAGCTGTGGTCACCCATGGGGGTGAAACATTAAGAAGCCAGAAACTGGAGAAGTGCATCATCAGCAGCAGAAGAAGTCAGGAGTTTCCACATCTGAACCTTAAATGTGCGGACCAGTCGTTCAGCCTCACCGTTTGAGATTGTGGATGGAACGGAGGGGCCGTGACATGCATAACGCCGTGACGAGCACAAAAATCTGCAAATTCAAAAGAGGCAAATTGCGGACCATTATCAGTAACAAGAGTAGAGGGAAGGCCTTTCAAAGAAAAAATGCGGGCGAGAGCACTTGTGGTTGCCACGGTGGTAGGTGACATGCAATGGACAATGAAAGGAAAGTTAGAGTAGGCGACAATTACGAGGAGCCAATAAGTACCTAAAAAAGGTCCCGTGAAGTCAGCATGAATGAGCTCCCAGGGCGTCTCAGGCGAAGGCCACGGTGACAAAGATGACTTCAGGGTGGCGGCCTGTGATGCACAAGGACCAGAGGCAACGACCATGTATGCTATTTCAGAGTCGATGCCAGGCCAGTACACATGATGGCGAGCCAGAGATTTTGTGCAAGAGACACTCCAGTGCCCTTGGTGAAGGAGGCGCAAGACCGAAGCACACAAAGATGCAGGTACCACAACACGCTGCAAAGCATTGTCGGTGGAAAGGAGGATAACACCATCCCCAGCCGTGAGGCGGTAGCGCAATGTGTAGTAGTTCTGCAACGGGTCAGAAGTCTTAGCAGACGAACGATCTGGCCAACCCTTCTAAATACAGCATAAAACCTGGGAGAGGGTAGGATCTGAACCCATAGCAGCCACCAGCCGGTCCCCAGTGATGGGGAATCCGTCCACAACCCGCTGCTTGGCAACATCCAGGTGGAAACACAAATGTTCATCCCTATCGAATGCCAGATCAGGACCCATGGGAAGGCGAGACAGTGCATCAGCATTTGCATGTTGAGCCGTCGGCCGGAAATGAATCTCATAATTGAAACAAGACAAGTAAAGAGCCCAACGCTGGAGGCGGTGTGCAGCCTTGTTGGGAAGTGACAATGATGGATGAAACAAGAAAACAAGTGGTTTGTGATCCGTAACAAGATGAAATTTCGATCCATAGAGAAAAACACCAAACTTATGAAGAGCATAAACAATGGCCGAAGCTTCTTTTTCAATTTGAGAATACTTTTGTTGGGCATCCGTGAGTGTTTTGGAGGCATAAGCAATGGGTTATTCAGAGCCGTCAGAAAAACGGTGCGCAAGGACTGCACCGACCCCGTATTGAGAGGCGTCCATGGCGAGAACAAGATGTTGGCCAGGTCGATTAGTAGCCAGGCATGGGGCCTGTTTCAGCATAGTCTTCAATTTCTGGAAAGCCGCATCACATGATGCGGACCAGTGAAAAGGCACGTTTTTATGCAGCAGTTGATGCAACGGCTGAGCCACCGAAGCAGCAGATGGTGAAAACTTGTGATAGTATGCTATTTTCCCCAAGAAGGCCTGCAGTTCCTTAACAGATGTAGGGCAAGGAAGGGCATCGATTGCAGCGACAGTTTGCTGAAGCACACGAATACCATCCCAAGAGAGTTGAAACCCCAAGTACATGATAGATGCCTGAAAAAATTGTGACTTCTGAAGATTACACTTAAGACCGTCAGTCTGTAAGACATGAAAAAGTGTGCAGAGGTTCTGAAGATGTTCTTCAGTGGTGGAGCCAGTGACAACAATGTCATCCATGTAATTTATACACCCAGGGACAGCGAGCAATAATTGTTCCAAGAATCGCTGAAAGAGAGCAGGGGCGCTGGCAACCCCGAGTGACAAACGTTGGTATTGATAGAGGCTGAGTGGCGTGTTAAGGACCAGAAACTGCCGGGAAGCAGCATCGAGAAGAAGTTGATGATAAGCTTCTGACAGGTCAAAAATAGAAAAAATACTGGCCTCCCGCAAGTTTAGTGAACAATTCTTCAGGTCGGGGCATAGGGTAAGTGTCGATGAGGCAGTGTGCATTTACAGTGGCTTTAAAATCGCCACAGAGACGAATATCATCATTGGGCTTAGCAACGACAATGACAGGAGAGGACCACTCACTGGAAGTGACAGGAAGCAAGACCCCCGAAGCAGTGAGACGATCCAGCTCCCGTTTTACCCGATCACGAAGGGCCACAGGAATGGGCTGAGCCCGAAAAAACTTAGGCTGAGCAGTGGGTTTAAGCATAATATGAGCTTCAAAGTTGTTTGCATGGCCTAACCCAGGAGAAAAAAGGGACAAAAATGTTGTTGACAAGGAATCCAATTGAGCATAAGGAATAGCATCAGAGACGATATTGACAGAGTCATCTATAGAGAACCCAAAAACACGAAAGGCATCGAAACGGAAAAGATTCTCTGCATCACTCTGGTTGCCCACAAATATGGGAACAGTGCGAATGATGGATTTGTAAGATACCTCAGCATTAAATTGCCCCAAGAGAGAAATCTTCTGTTTATCGTACGTCCGTATTTGCCGAGTGACAGGTGATAGGAATGGAGAACTCAACTGAAGATACATCTGAGAATTAATTATAGTGGCAGCAGAATCAGTATCCACCTGCATGTGAACATCCCGACCAAGAATTTGGACAGTGAGGAATAACTTCCCTGAAAGGGAAGAAGTGCAATTGACAGACAACACAGAAGCAGAATCAGCGTCACGGTCATGAACATCATGTATGCGGTCGGATTTACAAACGGCAGACACATGACCTTTCTTTTTGCAATTGTGACACACGGCCCAACGTAAGGGACAGTCCTACTGCGAATGTTTCGTAAAACACCGCGGACATGAAGGAAGTTGCCGTGGGTTTTGCTGCAGTTTCCTAGAGGTTTGTTTACGGTTAAGCCCAGGCTGCGTGTGGGAGCATACTGCAGCCACGTCGGCAGGCGGGGACATGCCACACGCGTCATCAACAGTGCACTGAGGTTGTCTTTCCCCGACGTCACCCCACTCCTCTATTTGCGCCCCAGCGCCACGAGAAATTTCAAAAGACTGCGCGATGGATAGGACTTCATCTAGAGTCAAATTTGCCAACTGAAGGGCACGTTGCCGAACTTCTTTGTCGGGCGCCGACTGGATAATAGCATCCCGTGCCATGGAATCAGCATAGGATTCTTTGTGAACGTCAGGAACAAATTGACGCTTTTGACTGAGGCCATGAAGTTCAGCAGCCCAAGCACGATACGATTGATGCGGTTGTTTTTGACAACGATAAAAGGCAACACGAGAGTCTACCACACGCGTTTGCTTGTGAAAATAGACAGACAGAAGTGAGCACATTTCAGCAAAGGACAAAGATGCAGGATCTTTCAAATGAGTCAATTGCGACAACAACCAATACATTTGAGGTGAAATCCATGAAAGGAACAGAGAATTACATGTTTGTTCATCCGTGACATGAAATGCCAAGAAGTGCTGTCGAAGACATTTTTTGTAATCAGACCAGTTTTCTGCCATCTCGTCGTAAGGAGGAAAAGCAGGTATAGACAACAGCGAGAAACGCCCCGCATTTGATGCCGCGATGAAATCGCAAATCGCCGATGTTAGAAGCGTTTGCTGTTCAATGAGACCTTGCAATAGTTGCTCGACAGTAGCCATGGAAACCTGTGGGTCAACTACCTCATCACCAATTGTTATAACATCAAGTTGGGCACATATATTTCGAAATGACACAACACATATAAATCACTGAGCAAGTTGACAAAGCAAGACATGTGAACACGGTAACATTAAAATGAGCACTGAGTTCAAGTCTAGCAGCCACTGGCTGGCTGGCCGCTTAGGTGGTGTGGCTGCTGCATGGCTGGCAGACAGCGCCGCATGTAGATGATGCGTGTAATTACGCGGCAGCACTTTGAATGATCGGCGAGTCACAACACTTTCCTTTACTGAGATATGTTCATGTACCAATAGCTGTCAAGTTTTTCAATTGGTCTGAAGTGGTGATTGTGTCAGAAGCTTTAGACAAATCCAGCAACACAGCAGATACAGAGTTTCTTTTGCCTAATGTGTCTATGACAGGTTCTGTTCGGCTTGATATAGTAGGTTATGTAGATTGTCATATTTGGAAACTATGTTGTGCCAGAACCAAAATACTCTGTTTCTTTAGGAATGGGGTCATCCTACTATTTTTGAGAAACCAGAGATTAAAGATGTTGGTATGTAGCTATTCAGGTTGTCTTTGTCACCTGTCTTATATATTGGTACTACTTTGCTGGTTTGTAAGTTTTCTAGAAATACATCTCTGAATGAGCAGTTTGCTTTATCCAAAGGAGGTTCAGCTACTTCTTCTTTCGCACACTCTGTTACATAATTTGATATTTCATCACCTCCTGCAGACAGCTTTAATTTTAATTTCTCAATTACATTTATGAGTTCTCTTCTTCTCACTGATTCCAGGAACACTGAGTGGGAAGGTTGTTAAAGGGTTGACCCCTGATGATTTCTTTCACCCTATAAATTTTGTACAGCACCTATAAAAAATTTTGTTGAGTATATTAGCAATTTTTGTTTCATTTGTAACTATGTTGTTCTTCAGTCTCAATGACTTAACAAAATTTAGTTATTTACACTCATTTGACTACACCGTTAAATACTCATTACATCCCATGCAGCTTTATTTTTATGATTTGAATCTGCAGTAGCTCAGGTTATTGGACTGCCTTTTGATCCTCTTACAAATTGCCTGTACTACTTCTGATGCTGTTTAGACTTCTTCATATTCCCTATTTGTCTGAGTTCCTTCTGCCTAGTCCTGAGTTCAATTATTTCTTTGGTAATCAATGGTCTATTGTAACCTTCTTTTCTGAGATGTCATTTTGGGGAAGACTGCATGAGAATGCTACAGAAATGCATCATAATTCTCATTAGTGCCTTGTTCTTGCATTGTTTTTGTTTCCTCACATCATTTTAAAAACTTTCAAGTTTTACCAATAGATAATCTCTCTTGTCTTGCTTTACTCCTGTCTTGAGCTCCTATTTTTGTAGATACAAAACAGTAGCCCATGATGATCAGAGATCGTTGCCTGCAGAACTTTTGCTTCACATTCACTATTTTCAAGATTAGTGATAATGCTATAAATGATGATCTGACACTGACCAGTCACTCTCGTAGGTACATTTATTACTATTTTCATATTACATGGCAATAACGTTTCTTTTAGTTCTTGTTTCAGTTATGATTCTTTACCCATACCTATGTTATAGTCTCTATTTATTACAACATACTTCATGTCAAACTTTAGTAATAATTTTGCTAGCTTTTTCAGAAATGTTGCAGTACCACCACTTGCAGACATGTATATAGACAAAATTCTTAAATCTTCATTCATTAGGTCAGTAATTTCAATATATTTTTCAATGTTTGCTGAGAGGTTTATACATTTACAGTATTCAGCACCTTGTGGGCTTCAAATTTTCTTTTTGTGTACAGCACCAGTTCCACTTTATGTTTGGATCTACAGAAATAATTAATCAGATCATAGTCTCTTTCATCACACTGCAAAGTTCTACTTCATTTAACCTGTGATCACTAAACAATAATATATCTGGTTGTGATTCACTCAGGAGCAATTCTGCTTATAGTTTTATGTTGCCCAGGTATTGAACATTTTGCTGCAGACCTTTAATGTTATCTTTCTTTTGATGATTCCTGAGTTTGTTGAAAATCTTTTGTGGTTGTAGACTAACATGTGACCCCAATTTTATCTTGTCCATCTTCTATTTCATTGGCTGTGGAATAAAAAATCTTTTGCTAAGTAGATAGGAACTGTTTGTACACTCTGTGAAGTCTCTGTTGGTTTCCCTTCTATTTGTGAAACTTTTGAAGTTGCTGATTTTTTATTTTCATACTGTGATGTATTTCATATTCTTTCTGTGGTGGTGTGTGTGATGGTTCAATTATTACATTTACTGCTGCACCAGCTAGTTTTTCTGTTGAATACTGTATTGATTGGAAATTGAGAGCATCGACTGATGGTGGTCACCATAGCACTCTGCTTACTTCACCATATATGTCAGGCCACCATATCAGATGTTAATAACAGTATATTGTTCATCACAAAACATAACATTGTAGATGTGATCCTTTTTTTGGTTCAGGAGATGAGCCCTGCCACGTACAAGAAAATCTGGATTGTGTTGAGATGAATAGCACCAATCTGTTGCATCTAGATGCTTTGATTACCTGGTATAAATGGCGATTACAGCTGTTGGCACAAAATTCATACCTGAACTTCTCACTCTGAGAATGTTTCGTCAGCATTTAAATAGCATCTTCTCTGGGTGTCATACATTCAGATAAATGTTAATCCCTAGAATAGGCCATGGGTAATGATGAATAAAAGTAAAGGGGACACCATGGCAAAGTGCTGTCATGTGCAAAGAAGGATACAAAAATGTTGATAACTGAATGAGATAGTCCATGTGGGTGCTTGATACTGGCACAATGCACTACAATGTACATAATATTTTTATGTGTCACTGCACACAGAATTAATGGCCTGCAAAAATCAGAAGGTGGCTCTCCAAAGCAACTCAGTAAAGCTAAAGGGGAAAAGGCACACAAACCATAACCTGCTGGACTGTGAATGGTCCTGCTGAGGAAACTCCAGCACTCACAAGCTATCTTCCCAAAGCAATATACAAGGCAGACTCATCTGATTTTCCTTCAAATAGACATCGCACAGTGACATCCAGGTCCTCACTGAAAATGATGTTTCCACTGGTTCACAAATGGAAGGAGGAGCATCCATGTGGATGCTACATCGACTGTTCATCACTAGTACATGCTGAAGAATGCCTGTCTCACACACAGATGGGAATTCTGGGCAGAGGCACCGCTAAACAGACTGCTGTAGCAGAGGGCAAGACATTCCTATTGTTAAGTATTCACTGTGGTGCAGATGCTTTGGAGAGGGTCTAGGTGTGACTGTGAGGCTATAATTGCCTGCTGGGGCAGACTGTGGTACTCATGAAATTTTAGAATTCAGAGGGGGTTGGAGGGGGGGGGGGGGGGGGGAGGGGGGTGGCACACATCTACCCTCCCTGTGACCTGTGAGAAGAGGACATTTGTGTAGCAATGCCAAATGCAGCTCCGGTGTATCAAACCTAGTGTGGGTGCCGCAGTGGTGCAGTGGTGAGCATCAATGGCAGTGACATAGGTGGAAAATGCAAGAGGTTCTTGGTGCCTGAGAGCCATCATGTTGATGATTGCCATGTTGAAAACTAGCCATGCCATAAAAACTGCAAAGCTATTTATACATTATGAGGTGGGGAAATTTGGAGATTGTGGAGGCTTTCTCATACAGGGGTCAAAAGACAGAAGTGGAAGTGGTGTGCCTTTTAGAATTTAATCTGCCAAATTGTTCTCTCTCTCTCTCTCTCTCTCTCTCTCTCTCTCGCTCTCTCTCTCTCTCTCTCTCTCTCTCTCTCTCTCTCTCTCTCTGTGTGTGTGTGTGTGTGTGTGTGTGTGTGTGTGTGTGTGTGTGTGTGTGACAATGTAAGAAAGGTGTTTAATGGCAAGGGAAGCACTTCCCAGTGCACGGGGTGGAAGGCGATGGGGGAAAAAAATGCACGCTTTGTGCACATGAGAGTGCAGGAATGGGATGGAAACAATGGCTAAACATCATGTGGTGCATGTGGAGCAACAAAGAGATGCATGAAGGGTAGCCTAACAGCAAAGGTATGTTACGTGTAGCGTGTGAGGATTGAGGGTGGTAGAAGGAGTGAGAGGGGGTGGGGTTCCTTAAATATGAGTCACCTGTGTGGTAATGCTGACAGTAAATGTTGCACAATGGCAGTAAATGTGCACAATGCACATCACAGCTATTTGGTTGGGGAAATTAAGGGAAATGGAAGGAGAAGGCAGGAAATGAGGTGCATTGTGTGTTGTAGTGAAGCAACAAAAAAGGGAGGAAAGTGAATTTTACACAATTTAGGTGCATCTTACACAGCAAAAGTTCTCAGTTTATCAGTTCCAGTATAGGAACAAACACGCATTTAAAGTTCATAGATTTACACAAATTCAAAAGTTCAATATAAACACTAAAAGCTTGCCCCTAACAGAGGCTGTGGGTAATGACAAATAAAACTAAAGGGGACACTGGGTAAAGGCACCTACCTGTGCGAAAGAAGATCAAAAACTGTGTGATAATTGAATAGGTTGGTCCACATGGTTGCTTGGTGCTGGCACAAAGCAGTGCAATGTACAGGGCATTTACGTGTATCATGCATGTGGAATTAATGGCCTCTAGAACTCAGAAGGTGGCTGTCAGAAGTGACGTAGGAAAAGCAAAGGAGAAACAGCGTATGAGCTATAGCCTGCTGGGCTGTGACTGGTCCCACTCGGAAAGCTCACAAGTTATTTGGCCAGAGCAATGCACAATGCTGGCTCAGCACATTTGTCCTTGAATAGTCATTGTGTGGCAGTCCTCATTGAAAGTGCTGGTCCAAAACGAAAGCATTGGTTCACAAATGGAAGCACTGATTCACAAACAGCAGCACTGGTTCATAAATGGAAGGAGGAGTGTTTGTGCAGATGCAGCAGTGACCATTCATTGCTGCACACACTGAAGACTGCCTTCCTTGCATGTGGATGGGAATTCCAAGTGGAGGCACTGGTAGGCAGGTTGCAGTAGTGGGAGGAGAAACAATGCAGTCAGTAGGTCCCCACTATGACATGAGTGGTTTGGTGAGCATCTAGGTGCAACGACAAAGGGAGAATTGTCTGCTGGGGCAGGCTATGGAACTCTCAAAATTTTAGAATTTAGTGAGGCACCATCTATTGATAGAATTTTAAAATTTAAAATGCTGTCAAATACCCTTGTGTATTTGTGAATGATGGAAAAATTAGAAATTTTTTAAGTCTTATTGAATTCTGTAGTTCTATATGATTACATTGATATTTACTTTATAGGGAATGAAGAAAAAAAGACTGCTATGTACTATATTTTAGAGTTATGGTCATATATGCTGCCACACTCTCTTTATTTCAGCTATAGGAAATTTTTTGCTTCCAGAGTTTCAGTTTGGGATGTATCATATAAATTAATAACACCACTGTTTTCCAGTATCTGTAAATGATCATCTTTGCTCGTTTATTTTGACATGGTGATGTGTGTATTTTTAAAACATCCTGAAAGTGTGTTGCCAGAGAGCTACAGACTGTTGTGGATATAGATGTTCTTTAGTGAGAAATAAATACTAACAATACCACATATCAAGTAATTTAATAAAAGAAAATTCAGGGTAACCAATTTACAAATAAAGAAGTCCTTATTACAAAGAGGAACCTATGTAACTGTTCATCAAGGAAAAACTTCTACAAGGCTTTCCTTCTCATGATTTCAATTTTTATGTTTATGGTGATGCTGTTTATAGTGGCCAAGCAGTTTACATCATAACATTTTTTTTATATTCTGCCACTTCTTTTATTGAAGAAGGTACTTTGGTAACTGATAATCCACTATGAAATTATATCATAACCTCCCCCAGAATTTTACATGTAATAATGAAATGAGCATATAATTCTATTAGTATGTATACATAATTCCTTTTAAGAATGCTGAGTACTTTTTTTGGCCCCTTTTTTGTGAAAATAAGTATATGTTTTTTTCATTCACTATTTGTTGTATGTTTTACTGTTTTATAGTTCATCACAGTTAATGCAGAATACTTTCCATACAATTTACAAGTATTCTGAACAATTCAGAATGTACTGATATTTATAGGAAACAACAAGAAAAAATTAATGTACCAGATTTTCTAAAATGCTCCCCAAATTCAGGTATCATTTAATCCCACAACACACATGTGAAGGATTGCCAGATTCTTACCAGATATTTATGACACGATGGCTGGGATTCTAGAGGTATTTAACTCCACAGTTTATTTATATCAATTAGAAAAAAATAATATTATATCTTATATTTTAATTTTTAGGATATTTTCTTAATTAAAAATTTTATTTCTCTATAATTTAGCTGCAGCTGAAATGAAATGTAGGTTTCCTACATAGGTATGGAAAATGACAAGTTACAGGAAAAGTTGAGCTATGTGTGCCTAAATTCTGAAAAATACAACCTGCAGGAAATTGCGTATGAAGGAAGGAGTCATATTGAGATGAAGCAAGCTGGGATATTTTTTACTTCCCCTCTTGTTTTGCCATCTGCCTCCTTAAATGCATTTCTTTCTCAACTAATTACCATTAGCATTTGTGAGTATGATCTGCACTTTCATAAAAGAGAAAGGTTGTCCCTCAGTTTTAATGAATATAACACCAGGTGTAATTTTGTGCTTAGTTTTATGTATGTAATTGATTTTGTAATTTATTTTGACTATGCCTAGTTAGTATTTTTTGTCATAGGGTGAAATCAGTAATCGTTTTGTAACCTAAATTCTATTGTTGACTTATAAACAAATATAAATTCTATAACAATTAAAAAATTTGGAGGAATAAATAATAGTAATAATAAAGAATTTATTCGGCTATATTCAAAAACATATTAGCAAAGGCAGCTCTTAATTAATTACAAAGCAATTACCAGTTTTGTCCAGAGTATTTTTTGCATAACTATATCTGTTAATTTCATCATTTAAACAAATAATTCAGCCTAAACCTTGTAGTATAAGAAACTGTTAAAAGGAACAAATTTTTTGATGTATTCCATTAATTTAATGAGTTAAGTTTTAATAGTAATTTCTGTCAATTAAACATCATACAGTGTGTAGTTTCAGTGCTTATTGTTTTGCTGATATATAAGGGCTTGATTTTTGGTTCTGAGGCAGTCAGTCCATGGCTGAGTTTCAGACAAGGAACCTTTGTTGGTGAAATAAGTGGTACGCCAACAGGCCATGTGTTAAAGCAATGGCAGTCTCTGTTCAATTTATTTGAAAGACTGTGAAATGTGTGGTTTAGTTTTTATTGCTCATAGATATTCAACAGTAAACTATTGTAGCAGTATGCTGATGTTTGCTTGCAAACTATAAGTGAGGCTTATCAAAAGTTAAACAATAGTGCACTGGCCATATAACCGTGTATATTGGGGGGTTGTGAACAGTGAAAGTAAAGCACTGTGAAATGCAGGAGTGCACCTGTCGGCTACATCATTTAAACTTGTCAATGTTGAGCTTCCACCCTCATTTTTCAGGCAGTACAGCAATGCAGTACGTCGAAACTGAGGACAATCAATGATGAAATAAAGCAGGTGAATGTCACAATATTATAGTGTCCCTCACAATATTCATGAAGCACGGCCTTCATCCTGTTGCATTTCTTCATCTTAAGGCTTCCTCTTGACATTCCTTTGAGCACTTCTTACTTCTTTGGGGAATGTATATTAATTACAATAATGTGCATGTAGTTCCACAAAAATATTCCTTTTTGTACCATGACATTACCAGGGAGAAAAATGAAATTTACATAAATGAGTATGTATATCTGCTTAAAACAAATTACACATGACTAGCAACAGAGCTGTAAACTTAATTTATCACTATGCATAAAATTCTGGGGGTTGTCCTGACATAATTTTATAATTGATTATCGAAGCATCTTCTTTGAAGCAGGAAATGGCGAAATGTAAACAATGTTGCTGGTGTCATTTGGCAGGAAGTAACTGAACAGCAGAGTAGTACGAAGTGTTTGGCATCCACTACTAACAGCATCACTGTTAACATGAAAATCTGAATCATCAGGAGGCAATCCATGTGGGATTTTCTTCACTGGAGAACAGATACGTGGGTGTATCTCAATAGTACATAGTTTACAAATGAAACTTGTTACACCTGAATTTTCTTTTACTGAATTCCTTGATGTGTAGAATTTTTAGTACTTATTGCACACTAAAGAACAGATGCATTTCCAACAATGGTCTGTAGCACTTAAGCATCAAACTTTCAACAGGAAGTAAAAAAATCACCAAATCCAAAATAAACAAGAGCAAAGACAGTAATTTACAATTGCTGGAAACCAGCAATGTTACCAACATAAACAAATATATCTTCAACAGTTACAGTAAACAAAGATTTTCTTGCTGTTTTGCAAAATATTAATGGCTTTCTATACTTGACACAAACAGGGTATGTCACTGTACATCATCTTAACTCTAAAATTTAATGTACATTGGTCATTTATCTCACTTACAAGCTCATTTACAAATAGGACTTTAATACAGGTAGATACTTTTGCTGAGCTATGTGGACATGAATTTCATCAATATACATTCACCAAAGAAGCCAGAAGCGTTAAAAGGAACGCTAAGAGGAAGATTGACAATGAAGAAATGCAGCAGGATGACGACTATGCTTCAGGAATGCTGTGAGGGTCACTGTAAGATGACTCTTGCCTTCATTCACATTTTCCCATGAGCTGTATTTTTCAAATTTAGGTACACATTTTGCCTTAAATTAATAAAGCATTACACATTTTTTCTTGCAATTTGCTGTTGTCTATACCTATCTCGTAAACCTAAATTTTACTAATCTACTCTAATTAATGTGTGTATTTTGAAGTAAGGTAGCTGTACTAAGTGTAGCTTGGGACTGACTCAGTATGGCCTGTGATTCAGAATGGCCTGTAACTCAATATGTCCTAGTGCCTTTGCCTTGGTAACTATAACAGGTATCCAACAGATGGCACCTCATGCACATTTGGCAAACTATGTTAACTATCTCTGTTTCTCACAGAGTGCCATGACTATCAGTCATTTCACAGATGAGCTTTTGTTGCTTGCCATCCACTTGTTATTAGTTTGTGCAGGTAAGTTTATTGCAGTGCTCATTTGTTACAATTATTCTACAAATGTGATACTGTGTCAGTTACTTCCTGCAGCTGCCACATTTAGGCATTTGTTACAGAATGTATGAGTTCTTCATGGAAGTCTTCTTTTAATAACCTGTGACGAAGCAGGCTGGGATCTTTTTACTTCCCCTCTTGTTTTGCCATCTTCCTCCTTAAATTCATTTTTTTCAGTTAATTTAATGAGTTAAGTTTTAATTATAATTTCTGTAAATTTAACTTCAAACAATGTGTAGTTTTGGCCCCTATTATTGTGAGGATATATAAGGGCCTGATTTTTGGTCACAAGACAGTCAGTCCATGGCCGAGTTTCAGACAAGAAACCTGTGTTGGTTAGAACAACAATTCTTCAACTTAACTGTGGAATAAGTGTTACACAATTAGGCTATGCGTAAAAACAATAGCAGTGACTGCTCCACGCATACCTTTTATTCTTCAAGAACTGTGAACTTCGTGGTTATGTGTTTACTGCTTGTAGTAAACTATTGTAGGAGTATGTGGATGTTCGCCTGAAAACTATTAATGAGGCTTATTGAAAGTTAAACAATATTGGTTGGTTACATCATTTGCAGTACACAGCACTGCACTTCCACTCCCACTTTTTTTAGCCAGCACATCAAAACCAAGGACAACAAACGAAGAAACATAGCTGGCGGGCATCATCACAAACCACAACAATTTCTGCTATACATGTGGTAAATATTGTCAAGAAAGGTAACAACAGTACTGCACTTCCACCCACTATTTTTTCAGCCAGTATGTCAAAACTGAGGACAACAAACGAAGAAGCATAGCTGGCAAGCTTCGTCACGAACCCCAACCATTTTTGTACATATGTGGTAAATATTGTCAAGAAAGGCAACAATAGAATATAAATGATTTTGTAAAACAAAACTATTGGGCATATTTTGGAAAACAACTTGGACGACAAGATTGGGCCCCACATGTCGTTTGTAAACTTGCTTGGAGTCACTTTGATATTGGAGTAATGGAGGACAAAAAGGGCATCCATTTAGACAGTCAGCGTAAAAGCAATAGTTAAAGTTAATTCAAAGAATGCAGTCCTATGCTACAAGGCTTTTCTCAGGTGAGCCAAACGACTTGATTTGAGATTTAAATTTATCTAAGAAATCGGCTGAGCAGCTTGTGTCAAGACTAAAAGAAAAACATTGCCTTCAGTCTGGCATGTCAGTAACATCCTACTGAACTAGAGAGCACAACATTCTTCCATAGTTTAATGAGATGAAAGATATTCTACATTCTTGTGATATATTTGGGCTTTTAAATTTAATGGGTCTTTTGCTGCACCAAACAAAAAACTGGTGACTTTTCCTAGACAGCTCAATCTGTCTTACTGCATAAAGGAAATAAATTAGCTTCAATCCTGACAGCTCATTCAATGACTCTCAAGGAAGAATATTAAAATGTTAAACTCAATTTAGCAACAATTTCATTTCACCAACATCAGTGGTCAGTGTGTACAGGTTTAAAAATGGTGAATATTTTATTGGGTCAGCAAAATGAATACATTAAATATCCCTGTTTTCTTTGTCTATGGAACAGTAATATGAAAAATGAACATTGGACCAGGAAAGACTGGCAACCGAGATTGAACCTGACTACAAGAAAAGATACTATCATTATGAACCATTGGGGGAAAACCATTTGGGGAAAAAATCATTCTTCCACCCCTACATATTGAACTTGGGCTTATAAAACAGTTTGTTGAAGCTTTAGATAGAAATGGCAATTGCTTCAAATATAATTGTCAATTATTTCCTGGTCTCAGTATAGAAAAGTTAAAAGCAGGAATTTTTGATGGGCCACAAGTTTGTACGCTTATAAACAATGATGATTTCACAAACCACATGACTCAAGTTGAATTGGAAGCATGTTCAAGCTTTGTATCAGTTGTCAAAAATTTTTTGGGGAATCACAAAGCTGACTCCCCAATGGTATCCTTGCCTTGTCGTGGTGGTGGGGCTTGTGTGGTCAAATGATCCTGAGAGCTATGCCAGAGGTAGCTTAGCTGCTGGTAAGGCCTCCCAAGCCAGACAGGTCAAAGGTGAAGATCCAGACTAAATGAGATACCCTGGTCCTCCAGGCTGGGGGTTGGGTGTAGGGCTAACAACCCCACCTTGTAAAACCAGTCGTGTTACAAAAGCTAGAGAGAAGCCTCGGATACAGAACAGATGCCCAATACAACAAACTAAGCATAGAAAAGGACTGTGATTTGGTACATGGAATGTACAGCTTCTTTACAAACCTGGGGCAGCAATAACTTTAGTTAGAGAATTGGAAAAGCAGAAAATATTGGTGGTTGACCTGCAGGAAGTGTGATGGGAAGGTATAGGGACAATAGACATAGAAAATTACACAATTTTCTATGGGGAAGCAATAAAGCACAGTTTAGGAACTGGTTTCTGCATTACCAAAGACACTGTACCAATGATAAAGAATTTTACCACAGTGAGCCCAAGAATCTCAAGCCTAACTTTATCAGTGATAAACCACCAACTTACCTCTGTGAACTGTCATGCACCAACAGAGGAAAGTGAAGGTCAAGTAAAGGATATATTCTGTGCTGAGCTGGAAGATGTTATGGATTCCATCCCTAAAAACAGCTGCAGAAATCTCATCGGTGATTTTAATGCCAAGACTGGAAAGGAGACCAGCTTTACTCCCACAATAGGCCTTCATGGTCTGCATGAAAACAGCAATGACAACAGAATGAGGCTAATTATCTTTGCTACATCCAAGGGCATGTTTATCAGTAGCACTAGCTTCCCACATAGACAGGTGCACAAAGGAACATGGAAAGACAGTTAACCAAATAAACCACACAGCAATTAATTAATGTAGAAGCCAGGAATTGGATTATGGATGTAAGAAATTCCCATGGGGATGAGTATGGTTCCGACCAAGCCTTGGTTAAAAGTCAACTCAGAGTCACCCCGAAACCAAACCAAAGAAGTAAACTAAAGAAAGTGACACATTTACAAATAGAAAAAGGAGCACAGGAAGAAACCAGAAATGAACTTCAAGTTGAGATCAGGAATCATTTTATAGTATTACCAGAAACAGAGGACTCAGACGTAAATCAGCAATGGGAAGAAATTAAAAATGTGGTTACAAAGGCTGCAGGAGCAGTCATTAGAAAAAGAGTGGTGAGGAAGAAGAAATGGTTCAACGAGGTCTGTGAAGAGGCCGACAACAGGAGAAAAGAAGCCCGTGACGTGTGGTTATCATCAGCAACTGATCACAGCAGTCAGGCAGAATTTAACAGAGTCCAAAGAAAAACACAAGTGGTATTGCAACAGAAAAGAGTAAGTTCATGAGTAGGTTTATTGCAGAAGCAGAAGAAGACTTCCAAGGAAAGAGGATGAAGAACGTGTACAGAAAGGGCAACTATCTGAGGAAAACCTATAAACCCACTGATAAAAAATGTCAAAGGAGAGATGCTGACAAATGAATATCAAATTGCAAAGAGATGGGAAGAATATGTCAATAACTTGTTAAATTGTGAAGACCCAATGACACTCTTTTAACTTCCCCCTACCACAGACAGCAGACCAGAATACCTACTGCCAACTGTGGAAGAGATCAAGAAGCAGATAAAACAGCTTAAAAAGGACAGAAGCCCAGGAGAAGATGGCATCCATGTTGAAATAATTAAGGAAGGGGGTGAATACCTTGTCGCAAGGATTCACAAATTATTAGAGACCATTTGGAACACTGAAAACATTCCAGGAGACTGGAGAAATGCACTAATCTGTCCCATCCACAAGATGAATGACCAAATGGCATGTGAAAATTACTGTGGTATTGCTCTGTTCAATATTTGTTATAAGATCTTCTCAAACTGTGTTCTAGATCAAATCCAACTGCTGGCAGACACCATTATTGCATTATTGGAGAATATCAAGGAGGATTCCGACAAGGGAGATCTACTATGAACCAACTCTTTGTCCTGTGCCACATCGCAGAAAAATGTGGGAGTTTGGTCAAGAACTATACATGCTGTTTGTCAACTTCAGAAAAGCATATGATTGCATTCATCAGGAAAGTATGCCGAGGTGTTTGGAAGAGTTCAGTTTTGCCAAGAAACTAGTAAGCCTCATGAAGGCCTGTCTGATGGATACTACAACAAAGGTAAAAATTGGAAATAAGGTGACTGAAGCATACAAACTAAAATCTGGACTATGGCAGGGCAATGAACTATCACCTGTTCTTTTCAATCTCGATTAGAGAAGGTAATATGAGAGATGTAATCTAATGAATTCGGAGGAGTCCAGACTGGGGATGTGAACATAAAGTGCCTCAGATATGCTGATGATATAGTGCTACTATCTGGGTGGCAAGAAGAATTAGGGGGAATGGCTGACATTCTGGAAACAACAATGAGGAAAATTGGACTTCAAATCAACCGTGACAAGATGGAATACATGGTTCTACACCACAGACATAACGAAACTCAAGAACCACTTCCGCCCTTACAGACAACTGAAAGTTCTTATTGCCAAGTCAGGGAGTTCAGATATCTAGGTGCAATATTCAGAGATGAACCATCAGGTAAAATAGAAATACAGGCAAGACTACAGGCACGTAATCGCTGTTACCACTGCCTTAATACGCTCCTCAAAACCAGAAGTTTGTCAAGACATTTCAAAATAAACATCTACAAAACACTCCTACAGTCAGTATACTACATGGATGTGCCACCTGGAGTACAACCAAGCAAAACCTGAACAGACTGATGATATTTGACAGGAAGGTCCTTCGGAATATTTTTGGACCAGTTTACGATATGAGAGTGAAAAATGGAGGATCCATCAGAATGCAGGGTTCTATGATATTTACAAAGAGCCAAACATTGTGGCTATAATGAAGACATGATGACTCCTGTGGGCAGGGCATGTTGCTTGAATGCAGGACAACCAATGGCCGAAAACTGTGCTCAACACCAAGACAACCAGCAGAGGGCCCATAGGAAGAGAACTAGAACTGGATGGAGTGACTGCGTATCCAAAGACCTTCAGAGAGTGGGACTGCTAGAAGCATGGCAGAAAGGAGCTGAAGACAGGCTGAAATGGAGGCAGTCTCTCAAAGCAGTGTGCGGTCCATTGGGCTGATTATGTAAAGTAAGTAAGTAATCACAAAGTTGAAGAAAATTCTGAAATAGTAGACAAAATGCTCCAAAATTTCCAAAAACTAGGAGCTAATATGAATAACAAATTGCATTGTTTGCACAGTCATTTAGATAAATTTCCTGACAACTTAGATGATTAAAACATAGATCAATGGGACTGGTTGCACCAGCACATCAAATTATGGAGTAAATTTATTAAGACTATGGGGATCGCCATGTGAAGGCCAACTACTGCTGGAACTTGTAGAGAGATTGTCCGGACCAAAATACCAAAGAAAATCCGATACAAAATGTTTGTCTTAATTCGTATTGATATGTTTTTGTTGTCATGATTAATTTTATTATTCTTTGTGTCATTTATAGTACTTTGTTTGTTTGAAATCGTCTGATAACTTTAAAATAAACGTTTTAAAAAATGTTCTCTTGTTTTTTGTTAATTTCCAGTAGAGAGAGAGAGAGAGAGAGAGAGAGAGAGAGAGAGAGAGAGAGAGGGAGGGAGGGAGAGAGAATCAGAGAGGGAGGGGGGATTATAATTCAAGTTAAACAAACTGCTGTAGAAATAACACCACTTGTCAGAATGACATGAAATTGGAATGGAATATTATCGGAGAAGGAAGAAAACATATGGCAGAAGTAAAATAAATAGTTACAAAATGTAGAAATAGATAGTGCAGTAAGCATCATAATTAACAGTGGCCGACTACAAATAACAAATGAATCATACAACAATGCCTAAGGTGTGCAAGGGTGTACAGGTGTGATACTGTTAGTTATATTAGCCCATCCAAATCTGCTTTGTTGAGTGATCACTTTTTGATTCCTTTTGATCCCTCCAAACCAGTTGTTTTGACTGTCAATGCATCTTCTCATGGCATTGGAGTGGTTCTCTCACACCGCATTAATTCTGTCAATCGCCCAATCACTTTTGCATCTAAGTTGCTCAGTTCTGCACAGCAAAATTATTCTCAAATCGAGAAAGAAGCCTTAGCTATTGTATATGCAAGTTCTCTTTGGTCACCGACCATAAGCTTTTGACGTCGTCATTTCACCTGTCAAAGCCAGTTCCAGCCCATACTGCAGAAAAGCTGCAACGTTGGTCTTTGTTTGTGTCTAACTACAATTACGAAATTTTGTTTCAGCCTATGGCCCAGCATGGCAATGCTGATGCTTGGTCTCATCTACCTATCGGTCCTGACACAGTGTTTGATTCTTCCAAATTGTCATGCATGTTTATTGACTCGCAAGATAAGGAATTAGCTGATGGCTTTCTGGTGGATTTTCGTCACATTGCTTCCATGACAGCCGCTGATGCTTCTTTTCAGATTCTTTTGCAGTATATTTGTACTCAATGGCCTCCATCTGATACACAGATTTGTGATCCACTTGTTCGACATTACTTTGCACAACGTCACAACTTGTCTGTACATCACAGTGTTATCTTGTTACGAACTGACAATGATCAGTCTTTTGTGGTTGTACCTCATTTGTTGCAGTCAGAAATCCTCCGATTGCTGCATGCTGGTCATTGCGGTATAGTGCGGATGGAGCAATTAGGGCATCATCACTGCACTTGGGTTGGCACTGATAGACAAATTGAGAATTTGCATGCTAATTGTTGCTCTTGTACGGAGCATCACTCTGCTCCCCACCAGCGCTTCATTGTGTGACCGATTCCTATTGTGCCTTGGCAGTGCGTTCATCTAGATTTTGCGGGTCCTTTCTGGGACACCCACTGGTTGATAGTTATTGATGCATACAGCGACTTCCATTTTGTTGTCCCTGTGTCTTATACTACATCTGCCAGTACTACTCGGGCTTTGACATCTATTTTTGGTATTGAGGGCCTTCCTGAAGTTCTTGTCTCCAACAATGGCCCCCAATTTGCGTCCTCCGAGTTTGAAGCATTCTGTGCTGGTAATGGTACTTGCCATGTTACCCCAGCCCATTCCACCCTCAGTTGAACAGCAAGGCTGAACGCTTTGTGCATATGTTTAAGTCACAGATGAGCAAGTTGAGCAACATGCAACTGTGTGCTCTGGACTTTCCTTGCTTCATATCACCCACAGCCGCGCGGCACCTGTTCCCCAGTGAAATTGCTACATGGCCGTGCCCATTGGTCGCTCCTGCAGCTGTTGCACCCACTGCTGTGCGCTCCTGCTGCTCTGCCTCGTTCTGGCTTGGCGCCCCATGATTTGGTATTCTATTGTGTTTTCTGTGGCAGGCAGCACTGGGAGCAGGGGCGCATTCTTTGCCAGCTTGGCCGCGCCTTATTTGTCATTTCTGCTCCCTCTGGCACTGTCAGGCGACACTGGAACCAGATCCGATTGGGCCATCCTCGGTTTTCTGCCGCTGGTTGTTTTCCGGTTGCTGCTGTCGCACATGGAAGTCATTGCTCCGCCTCATCATCAGAGCATCCCCAGTGGCAGTGCATGGCCTGGGCAGGTTTTCCACAGGGTGTTTTCCTCGTCCCCTCACAAGCAATTCAGGGTTGTGGGTGGGCAGTGCACCCCTGCAGTTCTGCTGTCCGCCCCCTCAGTTGCACTGCCCCTGGGTCTCTCCACCTGCTGTCGGAAGCCCTACTCAATGACGGTATGCTGTTTCAAGGGGGAGGGGTGTGGTATCGATAGCTACGATGCCACGGCATAGGTACAAGTTCTTAGTTTGGTACTACGACACAGACGACAGCACCTTCTAGCTGGTGCTGTGCAGCTCTGCGAGCGCCACTCCAGATTCAGCCCATTTGATTCCGAGTAGATGACCAAGCAATATTGTTTCTATTTCCTAGTGGGCAAGCCACTACAGATTTTGCCTTTGTAACTTCTAGCCAATGTTAGATTTGATTGATGTACAGCTTCGCACCTATGTGCTCATCTAAGCCAAAGTTAAGTTACTATTTATGTATTCAAGTTATTGTGTTGTGATATAGCAAAACCACTTTTAATCACAGTACCAAGAGTTGTACCTCACCTGCTCCTCCTAGCTTCCTACATTCGGCCGACCCTTCAGTTACAGAAGCAGACCCACATGCCGCCTTCCAGATGGAATACAAAAAATGGATCATTACTTTAGCAGTGGAGGGAAGTGCGGAGGGTAAAAATCATAGAGGAAGACCAAGGCATGATCATACTAAACTGATCCAAAACTGATTCAGAAGGCTGTGGGTTGCAGTAGTTACTCAGAGATGAAGAAGCTTGCACAGGATAGAGAAGCATGGAGAGTTGCATTAAATCAGTCTCTGGACTGAAAACCACTACCACCACCACCACCACCACCACCACCAACAACAACAACAACAACAACAACAACAAACCTGAACATCTAAAACACCTCTTCACTGTGTTTCATACATTCTCATTGTAAAAAATGATGCAAAATGTGCAAATGTGCCTTTCACTAAACATATGCTGTTACAACTGCACTTCCATACTTGAATTAACAATTTAAGCCCTTCCATATGGGTGAATTTACTGATATGCAGTGTTCACACAAACATTACCAACTGAGGTTAAAATTACCACTGAACAATTTTAAAGGTGAAACATATTAGAACAAACTCTCAAGCTCAGTACAACTAACCTGTTTTTTTCATATTTAATAAAAAGTTTACTGAAGATCATACACAAATGATCATAAAAACCCAGCTAGATTAATAATTGAAAGTTGAGACTTCATTCTGCAGATCACATCAGGAATCATTTTCAAGGAAGGAAAGGAGCCAAATTGATGACATAGTAAAAGATTTTCATACCAAGATAACATTGAAATAGATAACATCCAAGGCTTGCTTACACAGAACAGTCAGACAAACAGTCCAACATTAATAGAGAATAAATCATTACAACAGAACAAAAATTGTATGTATGAAGTTCAAACACTTTGTTGATGGTTCTACAGAGGAAAGCAAGTGCAGAAAAATGAAAATACCATTGTTACTGTGGACTCTATATATTAGTAAATTATTCTAAAAACAAAGATGATGTGACTTACCCAACGAAAGCGCCGGCAGGCCGATAGACACACAAACAAACACAAACATACACACAAAATTCAAGCTTTCGCAACCAACAGTTGCTTCATCAGGAAAGAGGGAAGGAGAGGGAAAGATGAAAGGATGTGGGTTTTAAGGGAGAGGGTAAGGAGTCATTCCAATCCCGGGAGCGGAAAGACTTACCTTAGGGGGAAAAAAGGACAGGTATACACTTGCACACACACACACATATCCATCCGCACATACACAGACACAAGCAGACATTTGTAAAGGCAAAGAGTTTAGTAAATTATTCCTTATAGTTGTGCTCTGAGTTGTTAATTGAAATATGAAAGTGTAATGTAAGACTATAAGTTCACTGAAATTTATATATTTTACACCAATTTATGCCTATTAACACTTTTAAAAAGTAGTGTGTGCTTTTTTATATTTTTTTATATTTTGAGCACCAGCTATGGGTGGGTTGATTGCTTGGCCTTTTTTACAGTGATGTTGACAGTCTATTTGCTCTTGTATATGTTGCAGTTCAGTACATAATTTTATGATACGTTCTGCATTGATCATTTATTTCTTATGGTACATATTCAGTATACAATTTGAAGATTGATTCTGCATTGATTACTTCTTTATTATCGTAAATATTATTTCTCTGATTCAGATACTTCATGAAGAAGTTTGACTCCTTAGCTGTAGAAAGTTTAAAAAAATGTTAATTCCTTTTTTTTTAAATTGTAAGACAGATTTGGTACATGGAAGTCTGCTGAATGCACAGATTACAATTGATGTGGATAGATGAAGTGTGATCTTGACAGTACATTTGTTGTATAAATGCTTCCTGATTACCAACCTCTTCCAAGGCTTATACTCTCAGGGATCTTCTCCAACAGTTTGTGCCTATTCTTCATAATTATTGTGTGTAAGAGTGGAAACAAAATTCGGAAGATAACCAACTAAGTAACTATGCAGCAGTATAATAGTAATATACAGAAAGTTTGTCAGTATGGACTAAAGATACTTGGAATAATTTCAGGGTTATTCCCTGTGTCATGTTGAAGAACACGTGATCTACTTACGGCTTCATGTCGGCAAGTCTCGCAGTCACAGTGTGTGGGGTCTGCGCCTTTTGTGGCCTCAGTATGCACCACCTTTGGTGGTGTCCTCTGCCTGTGGATACGATCATATAATAGAATTAAGCAGGAAAACCTCAGGTCACCAGTGTACCTCTTATAACTACTGCATGTCAAAAGCAGCTGTTTAGAATCGAACACATTGAACAATGGAATGTCCCAAAATCATAACTCATTGTGAAGATAGTTTTCTTGCAGTCTGTACACATATTATGTATACTATGGCTAGTTTTAAATACAGTATATAAGAAAGCAACCCCCACTTTTGGAATACGTGTTAAAATGCCCATTGCTTGAATGAGTTGTGCATCTAGGATTTGTTTCTGCCATACTTAATAATTTTAAAAGATACATATCTATGCAACAATTTTACAGCATATACAATAACATCTGGCAATTGTTCCCAGAGTAGTAGTAGTAGTAGTAGTAGTGGTATTAGTAGCTTTATTCATCCACAGATCTCTTTTTACAAGGATATAGGACACGTCAAAGTATTTACAAGTTTAGACCAATTTCAAATAAGCTAATTTGTATACACATACATTTACAGACTTCTAGTTAAGAGATAATCATTAGATTTACTGATTGTCCCTCAAATACCATTTTTCATAACCACACTGTTGACAGAAAGTTAAATTCTAATCTTCCTTCCTTTTCTTTTTTCCTTAAATCACTATCAGCACACATTGGGCTGCTTATTTTGATACATCCATTTCTCCTTACTATTCTAAATGAGTTGGTGATCCAACTTTTATCAGGTCAATATCAACAAGACAAACATATCTTTATTTCGATTACTGTCAACTCCAGCCCACTGGACACCATGATAACTGGAAAAAACACAGGTGCTGTTCTATAAATGTATCCCCGAATTCCTAAGTATCCTGCCAGCTTTGGACCACAATAAACTTTTAAATTAAGGTATCATTTTCATTGTATCATGAGCTCATGGAAGTTTGTTTATAGTGGCTACATGATATTACTACTACTTCATATTTTATTCCCAGCAGCATGTGCCATAAAGAATCTGTTCATGACTTGCGTTAAGTTATATACACTTTGCTGTTTCAGTCACATGTTTTGGCAACATGCTGCTATCATGAGATGTATTTTCTTCTAAGGTATCAACATCTTATTCACATGATGCTATTTCAACATTCTAGCATCATTTTAGTTAAGGTAAGGCTGTATGACATTTCAGATGTAAGAAAGAGACATAATTTTTGTAGATATATGACTTTATTGAAGGCCTCTATGCCCATTTACACTTGGGTCTTAGTCTTATATTAGATACAAACATAACAAATTAATGACTTCATACAAATAAAGATTAGGTAGAATCTACATGTAGTTGGCAAAAAAAGGGAAGGCAGAGCCCAGCAGTAGCTGGGAACAATTAAGAAAAGCTCAACAGCTGGGATCAAATGCAGGCCAAACTGAAGAAAACAATTGCAACAATTAGCAGAAAGCCCACTTAGTAGAAGAATAATTGAAGAACAGGGCACATTTTATAAAGAAAATGTTGGCCCTATGCCGCATTGCAAAATCGAATATGACAGAAGCCAACAATATTTCACATTTGATGAATTTGTTTGCAGAAGACATGTACCAAGATCCTCCAGTAAAGGATGTCATGGCAACTGAGGAATCATGAGTGATGCCACCATATTGAGGAAACGTAGCAGAAAAGAGGAAAAGGGTCAGATGAAAGTATGATTGATTCCCAAGTATTGTCACTTTCGTAGTTATGAAAGACCACCACAATCTTGCCTTCTTTCACACAGGAAGCAGTAAGAGAAGTGATACAGCATTTTATGGCAACCAGAACTGTCAGCCTGAGTAAGCAAGAGACAGTAGCCATGAATGAAGATACGATATGCCAGGAGGTAATGGAAAATGTTGAAGAATATATGTATCAGTTTTTGGCACCAATCTACACAACCAAATGAATGCACAAGGTAAAATGGACCTGGTCAACTCAGACTTATGCTACAGCTATCAAATGACAACCCAGCACCCAATCCATGCATGTGTAACCAGTTCCTCTGCCAAATATAATGCTCTGTAGAAAAACAGAGCTTTGAAGTTCAAAGGACAACAAGCCAATGTGTTTCCACTGGGGATGCGCTGGTCACATGGTACATTATTTCTGAGAAAGAAGGAAAGTTTTCAGCAACTGCTATGTCACTAGATGTCAACCATCACAAAAGTTCTGTTTATGCCTGTTGAATACAAGTGATTATGATCAACCTGTGGGATAAAGCCTATAGCTTACCCTGGATGAGATCACGCCCACAACTTACTGTAGTCTTTCCCTTATCATCGTACAAAGGTACCAGCTGGCCACCTAGTTACTAAATTCAGGAAAACAATGTAAGGCGACCATCAATAAAAAAGAAGTTACCACAGATTAGAATCCTCCATGGACAACAGTCACCAAGATGTCAGGATACTTAACTGAAATCATCACTGATGGCCAGCCTATCTGGGTGCTAGTTGACTCATAGACTTTGTTTTCTTTAGTGTCAGTTCCTTATTGCCATCAGCTAAAGAAGACTACATTCCATTATGTGAAAGTTATTATGCTGAAGGATACAATTTAGAAATACTGACGAGAATATGTATTGCAAGAATAATTATCAATGGAAGAACATAGCTCTTTGAATTTGTCATCTTAGAAAAATGTAGCTATAATACTATTCCCAAATGTGGCTTCTTGCAGACATTACAAATAGTCAAAGACTGTGGAAGGTCAGAGTTCCAGATTGATGTAGCTATTTCAACAAGCACACATAACAAAGATTGCACTGGTCAGTTGTTTGCTATTGAGGATGTTGTTATCCCACTGTCAGAAACAACATGAGCTCCAGTCTTCAATGAAGATTGCAATATGCTACTCAAGCTCACTAAAGAAATCTATGTCAAATGAAACTATATGGTTCTGGAGACTACAAGTGGTTGAATATCTATGATGGATACTAGGGAGTAACCCCCTCCCCCCCCCCCCACCCCCCCCCCCCTCCCCCCCCCCAAAAAAAAAAACAAGAAAAAAGAGAAAAGAAGGGAAAAAAAGGAATAACACTGCCTTGGGTGGAACTTGTGTGGTACGCATTTCTGCTGCTATGCACCTATAATGCAACTCATTTCCAGTCCAGTGCTGCCTGTATTGTCAATCTGATTTGGTCTGTTCATCTGCAGTGATTGTTTTTGCTAGAGGTAAGTTGTTGTTGTTTTGTTTTTTATGATGGCATGTTTAAGTGAACAACATGAACTTGTCAGATTTTGTTTTCTACTTGAGAAAAATGCTACTTAAATTGTTTTAATGTTGAAAACAGCTTACCAAGATGATGCTATGGGAAAAAATCAAGTGTACGTGTGGTTTGCTTGATTGAAAAATGGCGACACGTTGATTGGTGACAAACCTCTTTCTGGATGTCCATCAACTGTTTGAATCAAAGAAAATATTGGAAACATTTGTAAGCTAATGTTCACAGACCATCGACAGACAGTTGGTCAGCTGTCAGAGATTAGAGGGTTATCTTGGAGCTCTGTTCAGCGAATTTTAAAGGAAGATTTGGGAATGAAAAGGGTTGTTGCCAAGTTTGTTCCTTGGGCTCTGACTGACAATCTAAAGGAACATTGAGTTGAAACATGTTGCGCTTTGAAACAACAGCTTGAAATTGATGCAGATTTTCTGTCAAAGTTCATGACTGGTGATGAGTCATGGTCCTATGGTTATGACCCAGAAACAAAGCAACCATCAAGCTAATGGGCAACATCATTATCACCCTGTCAAAAAAAGGTGTCGTCAAGTCAAATCGAGCATCAAAATAATGATGAGTTGATTTTTGATGCCAAGTGCATAGTTCATTCAGAAGTTGTTCCTCCCAGTCAGACTGTCAATTAAACCTTTTATTTGTAAGTTTTAAGAAGATTGCACAACAGTGTTCATCAAAAAAGACCTGATTTGTGACAGGCAGGAGACTGGTTCTTCCGCCATGACAACGCACCTGCACTCACAGCCATCTCTGTTACACAGTTTTTGGCAAAAAATGGCATGGTTCTACCGGCCCAGGCATCTTACTTGCCTGACCTGGCTCTGTGTGACTTTTTCTTATTTCCACATGTGGAAAGGGGCATGAAAGAACACCAAGTTGACAACACTAAAGAAGTCAAGAAAAAAATGTGGGAGGAGCTGTCAGCCATTTCTAAAGATGACTGCAAAAAAATGTTTCAAACAGTGGAAGCACCAGTGGGACAAATGTATCGGTTGTAATAGAGAGTACAGGGTGATTCAAAAAGAATACCACAACTTTGAAAATGTGTATTTAATGAAAGAAACATAATATAACCTTCTGTTATACATCATTACAAAGAGTATTTAAAAAGGTTTTTTTTTCACTCAAAAACAAGTTCAGAGATGTTCAATATGGCCCCCTCCAGACACACGAGCAATATCAACCCAATACTCCAACTTGTTCCACACTCTCTGTAGCATATCAGGCGTAACAGTTTGGATAGCTGCTGCTATTTCTCGTTTCAAATCATCAATGGTGGCTGGGAGAGGTGGCCGAAACACCATATCCTTAACATACCCCCATAAGAAAAAATCACAGGGGGTAAGGTCAGGGCTTCTTGGAGGCCAGTGATGAAGTGCTCTGTCACGGGCTGCCTGGCGGCCGATCCATCGCCTCGGGTAGTTGACGTTCAGGTAGTTACGGACAGATAAGTGCCAATGTGGTGGCGCTCCATCCTGCTGAAATATGAATTGTTGTGCTTCTTGTTCGAGCTGAGGGAACAGCCAATTCTCTAACATCTGTAGTCCAGTTACAGTAGCACCTTCGAAGAAAAAGGGACCAAAAACTTTATTGGCTGAAATGGCGAACAAATGTACAACTAAATGAAACTTTATAGCTCCCTTAATTCGCCGACAGATAGTGCTTAGCTCTGCCTTTTGTCGTTGCAGAGTTTTAAATTCCTAAAGTTGTGGTATTCTTTTTGAATCACCCTGTATTTTGAAGAAGGTAAGGTCATTTTGTAAACAACTTGAAAATATATAGCTTTTAAAAAACAATTCCAGTTTTTTTTGGTACCCCCTTGTGTATGCAGACTGAAATGATAAATGAAAATTTGTGCCAAGGCCAGGATTCAAACCCAAGTCTCCTGCTCACTAGTCAGATGCACTGACCACTAAGCTGCCCCGACACATTGGCTTTGCACAACTGCACAGAATATACTAACTTCCCTCCCACCTCAATCCAAATTCCCATTCATACCTCAGCCCACTTTGTGTTCCCCCTAAACTCAAACAGCACTGCAAAAGCTCTCCAACTTCATTGCTTCAGTCTGAATGCACACATCATAGATAATTGAAAAAGCTGGTGGAACAACACACAATTCTGGAGGAAGTGGAGGAGATGCTGCAAGATGATATCATTGAATCTTCAGAGAGTTTTTGGTCATCTCCTACGGTCCTTGTGAAGAAGAAGGATGGCACATGGTAGTTTTGCATTGACTGCTGATGACAGAACAAAATCACGAGAAAAGATGTTTACCCATTGCTGCACCCTAATGACAGCCTACATGGCTTGAAATTATTTCTCAACCCTGGACATGTAGACAAGCTATTAGCAAATCAAGAATTACGGGGAAAAGACTGTCTTCATAGCACCTGGTAGCCTCCATGAGTTCAATTTATGCTGTTTGGACTGTGTAATGATCCAATCACCTTTGAACATATGATGGACAACCTGTTTCGACACCTTAAATGGACAACATGTCTTTGCTATCTGGAAGACATTGTTGTTCTTTAGAAGACATTTGAAGAACACTTTATCTGCCAGACAACCATGTTGAAGTGTGTTCAAAGTGCAAGCCTCTATTTGAATCTGTAAAAATGCCTCTTCACCACCAAAGGAATAAAAATCTTAAGGCACCTAGTGAATGTTGATGGAGTCCATCCTGACCCACAGAAAATAAGAGTAGTCCCAGATTTTCCAACCCTTCATCACATTCATGATGTGAGATGTATTCTTAGCATGTGCTGGTACCAAATTTTCCTGGAACAATCTAAAGAAGCTGCTGACATTTTTGGTCCTAGCATTGTATTATGAGAATGATTTCAATGCTGGCAGCTATGGGATAGGTGCAGTTGGTGTATAGATTCAGGAAGGTGCTGAAAAGATGATATTTAATACTTCCAGAGTACTCTTCAAGTCTGAGATGAACTACTCTTAATTGAAAAGAATGTAGTTCAGTTGTTTGGGCCATCAACAAGTTCTGGCTGTATTTATTTGGAATATCATTCATCTTTGTGAAGGACCTTCATTATCTGTGCTGACTTTCCAACTGGCAAGATGTACACTAAGGCTTGAGTACTTCAGTGTCACAGGAGGCAAACACAAGGACACTGACTGCTTTTCAAGGAATCCTTTGCTGGAAAACAGCAGTGTGAATGAAATCTCAGTCATCACTGCACTAAATGACATTGCTGCTGAACAGAGGAAGGGCCAGCAGTGCTGAAAACCACAGAAGCCTTGAAGAAGGGGAACTGACCAAAGGAGGATTCAAACTAATAAATGGAACTTTTTAGGAGTGGAATTATGATTCAGCAGAGCAGAAATGTATGTTTGTCACCCTAGTTATCTTCAGATAGCTATCCTGAGGTATTTCCGTGATGCTCCTACATCTGGACACCTAGGATTCCTGATGCCTCCAGACAGAATCAGACATACATGTCACTGGCCAGGTCTCTATTGACTCTTTAGACACTATGATAGTAATGGTAAGAAGCACATGCCACAAATAAGTCTTGGGCATCTGGTACCAATTCTGCTTCCTGCAGCACCATTCCACTGAATTGGAATTGACCTCTTAGCGAGGTCCCTGAAGTCGAAAAAAGGAAATTGATTAATAACTGTATTGACTCCTCACTCACTATGCTACAACCAAAGCTGTGCTGATGCAAAGGCTCCATAAATCACGAAGTTCCTTGTAGACAGTGTCATTCTGAAGCACACAGCACCCCACTTGTTGATTTAAGATTGTGGAAAAGTTTTCCAATCATGATTAGCACCAGAGGTAATTTCACTTTGTGGCATCATCCACAGAATGACAATGGCCTACCACCCACAGACATATGGCCTCAGAATGGTTTAACAAGACATTGGCAGATATTCTCTCAATGTACATTGATGCTGAACAGAGAGATTGGGACACAGTACTTCCTGTAATGACATTTGCTTGCAACACAGTGAAACAAGGCTTCACACTGTTCTTCCTGCTTCACGGTCATGAGGATAAAACAGGAATTGATACACTATTCCTGTTTGAATTTGATGATCATGAAGATGAAGATGACTGTGTGAAGCACCTCATCATTAGGATCAAATAGCTCACATATGGAACCTAGACATCCAGGAGAAAGACTAAGAGCTGAGCACCAGCCAGTGAGATACAGCCCAAGATACTTGGTGCAGATTTTTACACTTGCTCAATTACCATGAAGCTTCAACTGGAGGGTCTACCTCCAATGCTCATCATAGTGAAGAGGATGTGAAAACACAACCAGCGTATGAGAATTCACCAGCACTGCCACACAGAGGACCGTTAATAAGATCTTGATCCAGGGTGCTGAAGACAGCTCCAATGAGAACTTCAGAAACAGTGGGTCACCGCTTCCCCAGGAAAGGGAGTAATTCTTTGAGCAGAGCTGCATGCAACGTGGTGTACTGGTAAGCATCCACAGCTGATACATTGTGGGTCACCAGTTGAAACCCAAACACCAGCAGCATTTTTTATGTAGTACTGATGATCTCTGGAAGGTTCTTGAAATTTCCTTTGCTTATAATGTTTGTGTATTGTGGAATGTTCGATGTTTGTATAAATAGCAGCACTCTCTATCCCGGATTTCAGTTCTGTTCTGGCAGTATGTTCATGTTCATTGCTGTGTACATGGCTTAAGAGATACACAGCAATACCACAAGAGGCTGCCACAACACACGCTATTAGTTCTGATTGGACACTGTATGCAGCACTAACAAATAAGGACTATCTTCTGCTTCCATGCCACATCCGTCATTGTTTCACATTCAGCCACTGATAGTGTTACCAGTCACTTGAGAGAGCACTGTCAACAGTGGACTATTTAGCTTCTGCTAACACTGACACTAATGGAGATCCTTCTGCCAACAGGCACAACAGAAGATGCACCACCAACAGTCTGCCACTTCCTGCGGTTCCTACAGTACCACACTGCCTGCATTACACAGTTTTGAAAATTACAGCAGTTACATTCAGAAGTCTACAGTTCCAACTTAGCAGTTGCATTTACAGGGCAATAGGAAAGTCAACTATGAAAGTCTGCATAATACTTTGTCTTAGTGACTAAATCATAGACTGTCAAGAGACAGCACAGTTATTTTGAATGTCATTGTATTAGGTGTAGGACATAAAATGCCATGCATCAAACTGTTACCAATGTTAAGTAAAACAATGCATCATCACTATTAATAAATTTTATAGATTATTTCTTATTGAGTTGCCACTTTTCTGTTCTTGTGACTTTCTGTCAAGCAAGTGTATAATTAGATATTACTAGCATGCATACTGCCACCTTAATTAGAACTATAGTGGAAGTACACTTTCTGCTACTGTGGATTTTGAACTGAATTGATAGCAACAGTCAGTTACAACATTCCAACATGGTCAGGGTAAATGGTTTAAGAGTAGTATTCCAACAATGGTAATGAGGAGAAGTGAAAATTGGTAACAACTTTTACCAATTACCAACACTGCTGATGAGGTAAAATTTACAGATTTGCTGAAAACTTTGGACCTGTACCCAACACTGGCAATGAGATTAAATCAAGATTAATGATATTCCTGCAAGCTTCCAACACTGACATTGAGGCAGTGCAAATCTATAGAATTACTCTCATCAACAGTAGTAGTGAGCAGAAAGAGCCAATACTGGAAACAGGATTACAGAATTAAGCAGGTATTTTTATTTTCAGTGTTTCCTTTTGAGTGTGTGTTTTATTTTGTTGATTCTTGTGGCAACAGTGTGTGGCTTAACATTATTCGGTGTATAATACATTCTAGGACTGCTAACACATTTTCTATCCAGAAATATGTTTAAGATATTTGTAAAATATTCTGAGCATGTTTTTCAGATGTGGTCCAGCTGGAATGAATATCCTACATCCAATGCTCCAATTATTACAATGCCACCAACACAGGAGCTCATGGTGGCATGCTTGGCCAAACTTAGAAAAAACAATGATGAAGGCCAAAAACTAAAATTTAAGGCACTGCTGCCACCATTTCTCGCATATGATTAGAAACTTGAGACCTGAAGCAACTATATTCAATGCATGGAGCAGCGTTTCATCCCACATCAAACATCAAGTAATGTGGAATGCAAATCTTTTTTTCTCATCTATTCAGACCCCACTGTATTTCAGTTCTCGCAGAATTTGTCACCTACATGTGAACTTGTGACTCTCCCCTATTGTGCCATTAAAGACATTCTTGAGAAATATTTTGATTTTCAAGTCCATGTTGCTGCTGCCAGCTATAAGTTTTTTTTAGTTTTTCAAGAACACAAATGAAAGCTATAAAGAGGGCTTATCATGCATTACCCTGACAAAAACATGAACTACCTGCTTTTTCTTCAAAAGATGGTCTGCCTTTGATTTGGGCTATGAATAAACACATGTATCTGCTGAAACATTACAGTGTAAGGATGGTGACATGTCCACTACACATCAACAACCAGCACAGTCAAGCAACCAGGTTTGAGTATGCTACTTGACCAAAAAAATCAGTAAACAAGTTTATAAATGCTAAATTACAATTTTGTTCACAAGATTGACAATCTTGCAAAGAGCAAGATTCTCAATAACCTTAATTCAAATGAATTCTAGTTGTTTGTTTCATTTAGTGATGTATGACATTCAATGTGAGTTTTTAAGAACAAATGATTGTTACAAAATATTAATCAAAAATGTAAATCAAATACAGTCATTTGACAATAGATATGTCATTGTCATGTACACATAACATTTTAATTTTTGTCGGAGGCAATGAAAAACATTGTCCTAGAAATAAATTAAATTCCAACTAAAGTTTTCCAGAAGTTTCCCTTGGTCATCAGGCAAACTGGAACTCCGTTTGCAAAGATTCCCAGTTAGGATTCCCTCTGCCCCTCTCCCAACCAGTTGGGTTATTTAGCTACAAAGGACAAAGTCCTACAATAACCTGCATTGCTCTATCTAGTTTGAAAGAAGTGACGCAAGATTGTAATAACTAATAATGCATAGCCGACTAGAGGACTATGATATAAGGGTGTAGACAGTGTACGTGGAAGTTTGGGTCAGCCCAGGGAGCATCCAGGGATGACTGAGGTGGTTGAGATGACCATTCATGATAGGTGGGAAATCTGGATGTGGCACAAATTTTGAAAAATGTAAAATACATGTAAATGTAGACTGTACTTTCATGGCACATACCAGTACTACAGATTCAAAGCTCACGGGTTTCCAGCCAGATGGCAGTGACAGTGTGTTATTTCAATACTGTCACAAGCCAGAGAGATCTTCATCATGTAGAATGTGATTTAATGAAGCAGAAACAAGAAATGAACTAAAAAGAAACAATATGGTATCACTGAATTGCAAATAATAGAAATAACTTCTTCAAGAATAAAATACTAAATTTAGAATGCTTTCAAGGCAGAAAAAATAAGAAATCAGGGGCAACGCGGACAGAAGAAAATAAAAGACAGCGTGGGGTGGATAATTGTTCATACATGGCACTAGAATTGGCTTGTAAATCAGAGTTCATATTTTCACAAGCAAATAAGCAAGAATGTTAGTATGAATGGTGGATGAGGCATGAGGAAATGGCGAACATTTATTAAGTTACAGACTTCCAAACTTAGAGCTGTGCCTGTAGATTGTGCAGTTTTTTCGTAGTTAAACAGCCTAAATACGGGAACTGTTTCTGTAATTTGGATGATAATACTTATTGCAGAAAATCTTCTTTCGTTTTCACTGGTAATGTGACAATAGGTTTCTAGAAAATGTAAGGTGTGGTCTTGATAAGTATTACCGTTTCTGCAGAGATCATGCCATGGTATGAAGTTTATTCCGGTGGCTGCCAATGATCGTGTGCTAATGTGCTGCAGCACAAAGTAAGTATCGCTCTAAAATTATGCCATTTCTCTTCGAATATGAGCCAGAGAACGCAATAAAGTTATGTCAGTTCTCTTCCGGTACGTGCTCGTATGCTAATAAAAAGGACGAAAATATGTTCTGTAGCACTCTCTCACTGGTAACTAGAGGGAAATGAGCCAGCTGCACTATGATCAGCTCAGTGAAGGGATGGAACTGCACGTGCTTTGATGTGATGTCATCGCTGGCACCACTGAGGGTGTTACGTTGCTCACAGCATCAGGTCAGTATATTTCTTTGAGCACTGTATGTAAAGTAATGTGCAAGCGCAGAGTATGAGGGATTTTAGAGGAGTAACTGGCATATTGGTGCCATAGTCCAGTGGCCAAGCGCATCGACTGTGAATTTATTGGGCCAGGTTTGATTCATGTTTCAAACATCATTGTTTCCATTTCATTTTGTTCCTTGCAACTATTAATTATAAAATTTAACCCTTTGACTGCTACAAACATGTTTTCTACATCCTGTGCTAAGAGAGGCTTTGCTGTCAGTGTACTGCCGCATAATGCTGCTACCTGTGCTCAGAGACAGCATTCTGGCTGCTGTGAAATACTTTTGATCCGATTTTTAGAAAACTATTCCGTGAAAAATTTGATTTTTGCACGTCTTACAGTTTGTTACCTTTGTTCGATAAAGAACTGAATTTCTTTACGTTATTCGTCATAGTGTGTTGCATCGAATTAAGTAAAGCATTGTAGGAAATTTTAAAGAATTTGCAGAGGTAGAAACGCAATGGATAAAGTTAGAGTACAGTTGATTTTAGCCCATGATATCGCCTTTATAGCCATTCTCAAGTGTAAGCTGAAATGTCACAAAATGGCCGTCGTGCCTGAATGACAGAAGGAATAAAACGACTGACTGGGTTTTTAGTGAATATTGTTATAGTTGTACAAAGATAAAACTTTTGCCGAATGCTGTAGATTATCATTTATTCAGAGAATGTCTTACAGTTATGTTGACACACACACACACACTTTCGAGGCGTTACCGAGTCTGTAACGACAGTAGCCTACCAGAAGACATGACACGAGGACGAAGTGCAATCTCTAAATGGTAATTAATTATTAAAACAAATTACAGAAATGATCAGCTATACAACTCGCCGATAGCCTACAAACACAAGTTTCTGTGATGAAGCGAATAAAAAAAATAGCGCACTTTTTTATCGGAGGAATATAACAGCGATATTGCTCTGTGCCCAGTTTTCGTCTGACGTAGAACACATGTTTTCTCATGGAGGAGGTGGAATAAACAAGAATACAGCCATTTTGTTTGCACTGGACGAAACTTGTATCACGGCTCCTTTAATGGAACACACCTGCAATTGTGTACTTCGCATCAATTAATAATTTTTGTCTTACACCCTCTACAGTTTCACAAAACACAGCTTGGTTTAAGGCCAAGTGATACCGACAATAGGTCATTTTGCTTGTCAGTGCTACTTCACAGCACTGACCTTCTGTACTAACACAGCTACGGGTCTACAGTATTTCCGAACCACGGAAAAAACTTAATAGTGGCGCCTCAATAAAAATATGTCCATTTTGTAACGCACATCTTTCTGAAGAGTTTGATATATAAAACATATGTTCGAGGAACTGTAAGACATTTTATTTGGTCTTAAGAGTGCCAAACTGCATTCTCACACCTCTTCAATACAGCATCCTTCTATCGCACGTCACTGTTTTTCGCTCTGAATATTTTGTAATGGAAGCCATCAAATCTATATTCAGGACAGTGGAAATTAAAATGTCCTGTGGCGCCTTTCCTGCTCCCAGTCGACCGGTTTGATATCCTACTTCCTGGGATTATTTGTGACTGGGAGAGTAAGAATTCTTCAGGAAATTTGCATCCTTTATTGCCTATTAGCTAATAACTTCCTATTTTGTGTGACATAAAAGTAAATACAGGAAACATAAAACCAGTAAAAGCAAGAGACAAGCAAAACTGTGGAGTCACCGCCAGACACCACACTTGCTAGGTGGTAGCCTTCAAATCGGCCGTGGTCCGTTAGTATACGTCGGACCCGCGTGTCGCCACAATCAGTGATTGCTGACCGAGCGCCGCCACACGGCAGGTCTAGGGAGACTTCCTAGCACTCGCCCCAGTTGTACAGCCGACTTTGCTAGCGATGGTTCACTGACAAATTACGCTCTCATTTGCGGAGACGATAGTTAGCATAGCCTTCAGCTACGTCATTTGCTACGACCTAGCAAAGCGCCATTACCAGTTACTATTGATGCTGTAAAACATGTACCGTCAAGAGCGATGTTCACCATTTACGGATTAAAGTTAAGTATTCCAACAGCTACGTCCTTTTTTTGCTAAAAGTCTAACTTCCTTGTCCTGTTCCAGACCTCACGCCAGCCTGCGTGAGCTAAAACGCGTGCCTTTCGGCTTCCTCTCATAGTGGGTTGGCTCTCTTGCCAATCCACAACAAAAACAGTACACATTTCTTCATTCCTTAGGTCCCAGCATTTTTTTTCTCTCTCTAATCTTGCTACAGCTTAACACGGCATGCTTTACTTTCTGCCAAAGAATCTGTTACCTCCTCATCAAAGTTCGTTAAACATTTTGCTACATGTTGTTGAGTAATACTGAGAAAACGGTTAATATATATAGTATTCAAGACTGGTGTCATTTCTCGATTTGATTACGTCTATTTTGTCACTGTCTGCTAGATAAAACGAACTAGGTCTTTCTAATATTGCAGCAATTTCAACACACGCCAAATACGCGAGTCTGTTTTGGCACAAATGGTCATTTTTATGTACCTCATTAACACGACAGAATATAATTCACGAAGTACCAATATCAAATGCCTATTAGGCGTACTACGAGCAAAAAGTTTTATGTTAGGAAATTGTTTCACATTTCATTCATATGCTCCAGTTTCTCAAGCATGAGATCGAAATTTTTATATAAATTTGGAATCGTCATATTCTTCCACATAATTTGTGTGATGTCCCCATTTGTTCTCCTTCCTCGTTCTATCTAACAATCTTATCATCACTAATTCTGTAACCATTCCTGCCACTGTCAAATTTTATTTCGGCAACTTCACTATTCGTGCCAGACTCACTGGCTCAGTTACCCCCGTTTATTCTCCGATTAGGCGTCGTTCATGTTCGTACAACACGTTTTCCGCGCTGTTCCGAGAATAGAACTTAAGCGGCTGCTAACCAGGGACTGTACAACTGGCCCTTAGTAATGTAGCGTTCTGGCAAAAATTTTCTGTCAAAATTTCATTTTCTTAGATACATTGAGAAGATAATATGTAATCGTTCTTACCTGTTACTTCTGTTAGACGTTTATTTCCACTCTGGTAGTCTGAATCTATGGATCATTCGCACACCCAATCAACCACATAAAGAAACAGCGACTGGCATTCACCCGTTCCGGCTTATTTGGCTCAAGAGGACGTTGTTATCAGGAGAAAGAAAACTGGCGTTCTACGGATCGGAGCGCGGAATGTCAGATCCTTTAATCGAGCAGGTAGGTTAGCAAAATTCAAAAAGGGAAATGGATAGGTTAAAGTTAGATATAGTGGGAATTGGTGAAGTTCGGTGGCAGGAGGAACAAGACTTTTGATCAGGTGAATACAGGGTTATAAATACAAAATCAAATAGAGGTAATGCAGGAGTAGGTTTAATAATGCATAAAAAATAGGCGTGTGGGTAAGCTACTACAAAAGCACAGTGAATGCATTATTGTGGCCAAGATAGACACAAAGCCCACGCCTACTACAGTAGTACAAGTTTATATACCAACTAGCTCTGCAGATGATGAAGAAATTGATGAAATGTATGATGAGATAAAAGAAATTATTCAGATAGTGAAGGAAGATGAAAATTTAATAGTCATGGGTGACTGGAATTCGAGTGTAGGAAAAGGGAGAGAAGGAAACATAGTAGGTGAATATGGATTGGGGTTAAGAAATGAAAGAGGAAGCCGTCTGGTAGAATTTTGCACAGAGCATAACTTAATCATAGCTAACACTTGGTTCAAGAATCATAAAAGAAGGTTGTATACATGGAATAATCCCGGAGATACTAAAAGATATCAGATAGATTATATAATGGCAAGACAAGAGATTTAGGAACCAGGTATTAAATTGTAAGACATTTCCAGGGGCAGATGTGGACTCTGACCACAATCTATTGGTTATGAACTGCAGATTCAAATTGAAGAAACTGCAAAAAGGTGGGAATTTAAGGAGATGGGACCTGGATAAACTGACTAAGCCAAAGGTTGTACATTGTTTCAGGGAGAGCATAAGGGAACAATTGACAGCAGTGGGGGAAAGAAGTACAGTAGAAGAAGAATGGGTAGCACTGAGGGATGAAGTAGTGAAGGCAGCAGAGGATCAAGTAGGTAAAAAGACGAGGGCTAGTAGAAATCCTTGGGTAAAAGAAGAAATATTGAATTTAATTGATGAAAGGAGAAAATATAAAAATGCAGTAAATGAAGCAGGCAAAAAGGAATACAAACGTCTCAAAAATGAGATCGACAGGAAGTGCAAAATGGCTAAGCAGGGATGGCTAGAGGACAAATATAAGGATGTAGAGGCTTATCTCACTAGGGGTAAGATAGATACTGCCTACAGGAAAATTAAAGAGACCTTTGGAGAAAAGAGAACCACTTGTATGAATATCAAGAACTCAGATGGAAACCCAGTTCTAAGCAATGAAGGGAAAGCAGAAAGGTGGAAGGAGTATATAGAGGGTCTATACAAGGGCGATGTACTTGACGACAATATTATGGAAATGGAAGAGGATGTAGATGAAGATGAAATGGGAGATATGATACTGCGTGAAGAGTTTGACAGAGCACTGAAAGACCTGAGTCGAAACAAGGCCCCCGGAGGAGACAACATTCCATTACAACTACTGACAGCCTTGGGAGAGCCAGTCCTGACAAAACTCTACCATCTGGTGAGGAGGATGTATGATACAGGCGAAGTACCCTCAGACTTCAAGAAGAATATAATAATTCCAATCCCAAAGAAAGCAGGTGTTGACAGATGTGAACCATCAGTCTAATAAGTCACAGCTGCAAAATACTAACACGAATTCTTTACAGACGAATGGAAAAACTGGTAGAAGCCGACATCGGGGAAGATCAGTTTGAATTCCGTAGAAATACTGGAACACGTGAGCCAATACTGACCTTACGACTTATCTTAGAAGAAAGATTAAGGAAAGGCAAACCTACGTTTCTAGCATTTGTAGACTTAGAGAAAGCGTTTGACAATGTTGACTGGAATACTCTCTTCCAAATTCTAAAGGTGGCAGGGGTAAAATACAGGGAGCGAAAGGCTATTTACAATTTGTACAGAAACCAGATGGCAGTTATAGGAGTCGAGGGACATGAAAGGGTAGCAGTGATTGGGAAGGGAGTGAGACAGGGTTGTAGCCTCTCCCCAATGTTATTCAATCTGTATATTGAGCAAGCAGTAAAGGAAACAAAAGAAAAATTCGTAGTAGGGATTAAAATCCGTGGAGAAGAAATAAAAACTTTGAGGTTCGCCGATGACATTGTAATTCTGTCAGAGACAGCAAAGGACTTGGAAGAGCAGTTGAACGGAATGGACAGTGTCTTGAAAGGAGGATATAAGATGAACATCAACAAAAGCAAAACGAGGATAATGGAATGTAGTCGAATTAAGTCGGGTGCTGCTGAGGGAATTAGATTAGGAAATGAGACCCTTAAAGTAGTAAAGGAGTTTTGCTATTTGGGGAGCAAAATAACTGTTGATGGCCGAAGTAGAGAAGATGTAAAATGTAGACTGGCAATGGCAAAGAAAGCGTTTCTGAAGAAGAGAAATTTGTTAACATCGAGTGTAGATTGAAGTGTCAGGAAGTCATTTCTGAAAGTATTTGTATGGAGTGTAGCCATGTATGGAAGTGAAACATGGACGATAAATAGTTTGGACGGGAAGAGAATAGAAGTTTTCGAAATGTGGTGCTACAGAAGAATGCTGAAGATTAGATGGGTAGATCACATAACTAATGAGGAGGTATTGAATAGGATTGGGGAGAAGAGGAGTTTGTGGCACAACTTGACGAGAAGAAGGGACCGGTTGGTAGGACATATTCTGAGGCATCAAGGGATCACAAATTTAGCATTGGAGGGCAGTGTGGAGGGTAAAAATCGCAGAGGGAGACCAAGAGATGAATACACTAAGCAGATTCAGAAGGATGTAGGTTGCAGTAGGTACTGGGAGATGAAGAAACTTGCACAGGATATGGTAGGATGGAGAGCTGCATCAAACCAGTCTCAGGACTGAAGACCACAACAACAACAGCAACGTATAAAATGGTTCAAATGGCTCTGAGCACTATGGGACTTAACATCTAAGGTTATCAGTCCCCTAGAACTTAGAACTACTTAAGCCTAACTAACTTAAGGACAGCACACACATTCATGCCCGAGGCAGGATTCGAACCTGCAACCATAGCGGTCGCGTGGTTCCAGACTGAAGCGCCTAGAACCGCTCGGCCACACCGGCCGGCCTCAGCTCGTATAGCCTCATTCCCTTTCGTATGCAGGCATCGGGAACAGAGATTCTCCTGGTAGAGACATTGCACGCATTCAATAGTCAACATATGATTCATTCAGAAATCAACGTAGAGTGTGTTCAAAAATGTTCAAAAACAAACTGGGATGCGTTTCAAAATCATATGAATAATCGATAGACCAAGGTACGCTGAATGCTAGGCATTCAAGAATATGAAGTTGGCGCCCCCTGAAATTGCCGCCCAGGACAATTACCCCCGTTTGACCCCCATAGACCCGGGTCTGTATAAACAATAAGTCGCGACTAGCCTTACACTCTTCCATGCTTCAGCAAGAGAGAATAAGTTGATGAACATGAAGCAACCCCGATCACTTGGCTGATATATCGCCATAATTTATCGTTGAAAGTCACCGAGACTGCATGCATTCAATTCTTTTTACTTTTCTCTCTAGGATTTTGCCAAACTACAAAGAATTTACCGAGCAAGAGAGCGCAATCGGAAGGATGGCCATTCGAATCCCCGTCCGGCCATGCAGACTTAGGTATTCGGTGGTTTTCCTAAATTGCTTACGGCAAATGCTGATATGGTTCCTTTGGAAAGCACACGGCCGATTTCGTTCCCTCGTATTGCCCAGTCTGAATTCTTTCTCCGCCTCTAATGACTTCATCGTGGACTGGATGGTAAACCCTAATCTGACTTTTACAGATCGCCTGACAAGTCATTACTGAATTTACTATGACTTCAGTTTGTTTATAGTTTGACAGACTTCATTGAAAACATATATGTGCGCTTTTGTTTGAGACGTCTTTTTTCATGTCTTCTCGCATGAATATGGCTCCTAAGCGCTCGAGAAAGCCAATTAGCTACCTTGTTTGAGGTTTAAGGATCTATGGTACGTGGGAAAGGTGACGGAGGAATTAACGTGGAATTAATGGTGCACTAGATGCCAAAACAAAACAAAAAAAGGATAGTGTTACGGATTTGCAGAGTTAGTGAGGTAGTTAGTTACTTGTTCCACTGATCGTATCTGTGATAAACGTTATGATCCGGAGCGTGTCAGCTGAATAAACATAGAACGCATCTAGTATGTACATGCTGGTATTTATAGCTCTTTCTGTAAAAAAGACAACGTATTTCTTTCTATTCAAGAATTTCTCTTTGGTTTGGAACGAGACCATCAACACTAAGAATAGACGACAACACTGACAAGATAAAGGTATGCCCATAAGGAGCCCACATAAATCATTATATACTGTTCGAAACACTCTGATGAAAGTCTTTTTCATTGAAAACATTCCATTATCTCTAAAACCCTTAGTTAGAAGTCTGCGGCCGCAAGGTGGAGTTTGCTGAAATATTACTGGCGTGGCCTGGTGAATACTCTCATTTGTTGTCAAATTAAATGTATCCCACTCAAGATGGTTTATAAACAATTTTAACGTTCAATACCGGCAGCATGTGACTGCTCCCATTTGTGTTTAAAACGAAGTCATATGATTACGTTGTGGTGCAATTCATGTTTTTTATCCTCGCTTTTTTTGTTATTTCACACAAAAGTGAATATTGACAGATATGCAAATAGTGCAAGACCGTGTGTGGCCAGGAATTTCTCAGCAGGACTACAGAGCATAATCCACTACATCCTGCTTATGCAGGATCGTTTGCTTCCACATTTTGCAAATGAACAAATGAAGTTCACATGTGTTTACGTAATCGGGTGACGAGTAGTACCACTATATATATATTTGTGTGTGTGTTTTTAAGGGAAGTCGAATAAAATTATTAAGTATTGCAGGTGTAGTCCCTTGGTTTCGATAAATTTAGTCAAAACATAATAAATATTACAAACATTTATCAGGCATCCTGAAGTGTCAGGTCGCGCTATTACTTGTTTCTACATTCTCTGTTGTGCTTCTACACTGCCCAACAGTGATCGCTTTTCTTATAGGCTAACAATAATGTAGTCGTAGAATATCATTTCTGAATGTGTCTCCGAGCTATGAGTTCAAAATTTTACGTAAGGTTTTTTCCCGCCGTATGAAATGTGCAAATAATTTATGGGAATGCAGCAGCACACACCGGGTAGCAAAATACCTTGTTGCCCTATTTAACATACTAATAGGTTGGTGTGTGCGTCACATAACGAACTCGGTGGATTTCTTTCGTCGATTAGAGAGATTGCGTTTGAACGACTATGATATTTTAGTGAGTTTTGATGTCTCTCTCTTCATTCTCATTCCTCTGTCTGATTAATTGCAATTGACTGAGGTCAAGTATGGTGTTGAACCAAGGAACCTGTTTCGACATATTGCATCCCAGCAAGAACACTGACAACTCAAAATTGCAATAAGTGATTAACATCGACTTAAAGAATTCTATTACACTTAGATTGAAATAGTATAAGCTTCCTTTAAATTCCTAGTATTTTTGCCAGTACGTTCCATTATATTTTATACAACTGTAATTTGGAAATGTTGTCTGCTCTCGTCGAGTGTGAGGTTCTATCAGGTAATTATTAACTAGTTCTGTGAGTTGTCACGTTTCTTGCTTTCCTAAAAACTTTTTGTTTTTGTTATGAGCATTCATGTGATACGTTTGCCACGTTTCCAACCCAAAAACCATATACATTTTTTACTTGCTGTAACATAATTCAGACGTTCGTCAGGAAAAATTAGTACTTAAGTTAGAAAAAAAATGAAAAACACGTTGAAATAGTTTTATTCGAAAAATACAAAATGCAAAATTACAATTTATGACAATAGAATTTAATGAGGAACGTCAATTAGGAATAATGTAAGGAACACCATTTACGAAAACATAGAAACATAAATGGACTTATATTCAATATGTTTATAGCAGAAATTTCCATTTTTTCCTTGTACACCGCAACGCATGAAATATAGTTATATTTACAACAGCTGTAATCGGCAAAACAGAATCTTCCTTCAGACATGCATGCATGTCTGCAGAATACAGACAGTTTATAACTACAGATATTGTAATAATCAATTATATTAAAAATTACATTCAACTTCCCTTACACACAAAAATTGTCACAACTCAGAATGTGCTGCTCTTCTTGAAGCAACTATGCTCACCTGACAGTAGCAGTGCTGAAGTGACACAGTTCTTGGCGTGGCGAATCATGAAGTAGCCTACAACGGAACTGACACAACTGTGTTGAAGTGGACAAATTGCGAGCTAGAGATGCGACCTTTTCGTGCATATTAAGGCAAGTCAGACGTATTTTTTCAGTGACGTAGACCAAAAATTGCAATTTAACTTATGTCACTTTCCTTGCCGGGGTGTGACCTGTCGACTTCCACTTGCCTTTTTATTCAATGACTAGTTCCTTGAACAGATAGACGAGGGTGCGATGGGCAACCTTTTGTCATCTGTTATTGCCAGCCGTTTGTGGAAGGTTTCGAGAAACGTCCGGAGCCGACGGCATAGTAACCCGAATTCTGTATGTAGGCGATAGTTTTGTTGTTTAGCCTTTTCTAAAAGAAACGAACTCCCTTGGGTAAAACAGTTTACGACGTCTGTTTGTTTTTTAAATGAGTTAATGTGTTAAATATTTCACGTTAAGCATGTAAGCGAGATAAAGTTTAGAAAAGGTTTGAAATTATACTTAAAGTTTGTTGAAATACGCTGAGTGCTCTCATTCTCAAATGTCCGGGTATTTGTGCGCCATCGGTTACTTGCCACAAGACAAACACACAGCTCCCAACTGCAATACTTCTCTTACCGTGATTAACTTTTAACGTAAGATTATGCGTCTTAATGAATAGATTATGATAGCATTTTAAATCCGCTCAATACCTGAAATACTGAAAAATCAAAATATTGTTGCCGCTGGAGCCGTTAGATAAGCAACAAGCGGTTGCTGGTTTTTGGAATAGACGCTTGTAATATACACTGAGGTGAAGAAAGTCGTGGTATACCTCCTAATATCGTGTTGGACTTCCTTTTGCCTGATGTAGTGCAGCAGTTCGATGTGGCATGGACTGAAAAAGTCGTTGGAAGGCCCCTGCAGAAATAGTGAGCCATACTGCCTCTGTAACTGTCCATAACTGCGAATGTGTTGCTGGTTTAGGATTATGTGCACGAGTTGATCTCTCGATTATGTCTCACAAATGTTCGACGGCATTCACGTTGGGCCATCTGGATGGCCAAATCACCACATCGAATTATCCAAAATGTTCTTCAAACCAATTATGAACATCTGTGCCCCGGTGACATGGCGAATTGTCATTCATAAAAATTCCTTTGTTGTTTGAGTACATGAAGTCCATGAATGGCTGCAAACGGTCTCCGGGTAAACGAACATAACCATTTACAGTCAATTATCGGTTCAGTTGGTCCAGAGGACACAGCACATTCCATGTAAACACAGTCCACACCACTATGGAGCCACCAGCAGCTTTCACAGTTCCTTGTTGACATTCGAACTCTACCATTAACTATTTTGAAAAGAGATCGGGACTATCTCACGAGGCCACGGTTTTCCTGTCGTGTAGGGTGTAACCGATATGTCACGAGCCCAGCAGAGACGCTGCAGGCGATGTCATGCTGTTAGCAAAGACACTCGCGTCTGTAGGCTGCTGCCATAGTAATTTCTGTGGTTATTTCAGGCAGTGTTGCTTGTCTGTTAGTACTGACAAGTCAAACAAACTCCGAGGCTCTCGGTTGTTAAGTGAAGGTTGTCGGCCACTGCGTTGTCCATGGTGAGAGGTAATGCCTGAAATTTGGTGTTCTTGGCACTCTCTTCAGACCGTGGGTCCAGGAATATTAGATTCCCTAGTAATTTCCGAAACGCAATGTCCTATCTGTCGGGCTACAATTCCCATGTCTGATAATCGTCGTGCGGCTAGAATCACGTCGGAAGCCTTTTCACATGAGTCACCTGAGTACGCATAACAGCTCCACCAATGCACTGTCCTTTTTATACCTTGTGTACTCCTTACTACCACCATCTGTACGTCATTATAAAGCTATCCCATTACTTTTTCTGACGTTGATCAACTTTGGTTTCATAGTGAATGTATTTCGGTTTCTGGTCTGTGTAGCCCCGCACAGCGGTCTCTCGTTGCATTTGTGCCTTGAAAATGACAGGGTGTTCACCTGTCCGAACATAGGCGGTTGTCTAAGAAGTCACCCTGCTGCATTCCCGTAAGCTATATGAACAGAGTATTGTAGTACACAGCTTTCTGTCCACGAGGTCCTATCATATAATCCTAATCTCCAAAACGGCTGTCAATGTACTCGTTCGTAAAGGCTATGGTGATGAAACCAGTATGCGCCAGCTATGTACATTCACACTATTGTTATTACAAAGCTATAGGGAAGTAGGAAGTATGGGCAAACTTCTTTAGTATACCACCATCACACAGGAATGAGATGAGCTACGAAGTCATCGTAACGTCGAAATAAGTCAGACCCAAAGCAAATATGTGTCATACTATACCATTTAATTGCTCATTGCCTTCTGAGGACTCAGCTAAAGTGAGTGCGCCTTCCGAAAGCGAGTCCAGTGTCTTAACAACTCCATCACCTCACTTTGTGTCATAGTGGTAATTGCAGCAGCCGCAGTAGTAGTAGTAGTAGTAGTAGTAGTAGTAGTAGTAGTAATAGTCCTAGATGTAGGACATATTAGTGTTTAAGGACAAAGAAAACGACATAATCAGTATTCATGCGACAGCATACGTACCGATATGTTCTAAAAGGCCACGCATAAAAGAGGAATTTTCCGGTGCTTATACCTCGGTTTCTATGGCGAGTATTTTGGATAGCCCTTAGGCTAGGGACCATTTGTATACCCAACGGAAGGATCGTCTTAGTTTCACTATGCTACAGTACAGGATCAAAGTATGAATATTACAACTTCCCCCTGCTTAGTGAAATGGAGCAAATCAGTTGCTTCTTTTTGCACTTGGCGTCGTCTGCGGTGGGCTTGATGGGACTTATGGAGGAACCATTAGTTCGTGGGTGGTTCCTCAAAAACGCCAAAAAAGGGTTTTTTACTATGTTTTCGCCGTTATCAGCGGACCAAAACCCAACCGAGGATCCGAATATCGCTATGCGCAGCGATTGGCTGAAATTTTTACGATATATTCCTAAGATTCCGATCTCACACAACCTTTACAATTTTCTTGATATTTTTATCCCTTTCCCAGCTACAGAGCTTCAAAGGTGTCCTACTCGTACAAGTAACATATGAGTGTAAAACTTAAATAGGTTGATCCGAAGCAGAAATAAGTTTTTTATGCTTTCCCATCCCTTCTTTTTCGCGCCCTACTGTGGAGTGTCATGGGGAGGCGGGGGGAGGGGGTACAGACTTAAACTGTGCGTGAAGAAAACGACGGCAATCCTCTGTTGGGCAACCCCGTCGGTGCCACCTACGCACCATTTGGGCATGTTACGAATTTACCTACTAGAAACTTGGACACACATTCAGTCTCGTGGCTACTCTAGCGCCTGTGGGTTAGGCAACCCTCGACACTCCTCAGGTGGAATTTGCTTGCCTTCAGGCGCCAGAGCAGCCGCAAGGCAGATGTGTCGAAGGTCCTGACAGGTACATACCTAATGTGCCAAACTAAGGTGCGTAGGTGACACCGATGGTGTCGAACTGAGGGGGTCTAAAAGGGACCCTTTTCCCTTTTATTCACGCAAAATTTAATGTTGCACCCCCCCCCCCTCTCCCAACCCCTGTGATCACGCCATAGTTGGGCTCGAGAAAGAATGGATGAAAAACGTATTTCTGCTTCGGATCATGTTAAGATTTTTTCGAATGATATTCAGCGGTCTCTAGTTGATCCACCCTGTATGCCACAGCAAAAATTGCAGTCGCACTACGTTCCAAATGGGTCCAATCATGTTTAATGGGGTTGCAGCCCAGTGACGTCCTTAGTCTGGGGCTGAAACGCCCAGGGGGTGGCAGCAGTGTCGAACGTAGCCAAGAACGTCGTCCTGTTGGTTATCGCATTGTGAGCTGTCGTTTTCGAGCGCGAAATATGTGGGAATCAGAGCCCCAGGTGAAGGGGTGGTTTCATTGACGGCCTTTATTCCACCCCAAGAGAAGTTTTTGTGTCGATTCTGAGCGGAGGTGTGTCAGAAATGTTTTCCTCGCCCACCCATAAGAAAACCGTGTGATTTCAGCGCTGGGCGTCGCGGTTCTGACCTCCATTAAAAATTGTTCAAATGGCTCTGAGCACTATGGGACTTAACATCTGAGGTCATCAGTCCCCTAGACTTAGAACTACTTAAACCTAACTAACCTAAGGACATCACACACATCCATGCCCGAGGCAGTATTCGAACCTGCGACCGTATCAGCAGCGCGGTTCCTGACTGAAGCGCTTAGAACCGCTCGGCCACAGCGGCCGGCTGACCTCCATCGTAGAGTGTCAAAAGGAGGGGTGAAATGTATGTAAGAGAGGGTATGACGACGTTACCATCGTATGAAACGCATGTGGTGCAGTTGGTCAGAATTGTGGTGAAATTTGGTGCCAAAGTGACGTCATCAACCCACCTTGCAGTTCGCATGAACTTCCTAGCTGTGACCTTTTTTTGAACGTGTAGACACCTTGCAATTTGAAGCGTCGCCGAGCCCGAGGGTGACGTCGCAGGGAGCCGTGCTCTTCCACCATTACAGAGGAAGGTTGCAGGCATCTTTGAGCCAAATTTCAAACTTATGCTTCGGAACGGGAGACAAATACGAGGGTTTCAAAAAAATTATCCTTTAATTTTGTTTCGCGGTTTAATTGGACCCATTACTGCAATTTCTTGAAGAACAACTTAAAGAAACCATGGGAAACCTAAATAAGAATGGCCGGATGGAGACTGGGGCCTCCATCCTCTCGAATACAAGGCCAGTCTAGTTAGAAAAAGTTCGGCACTCACCTTAATTGTCGCAAAGTTTCACCTATCTGGAGACTGTGCAGAATGGTTTCTTGAAGTCTGTTGTTCTAAACATTTATCTCGATAAACTCTATAACAAAAATTTATCGAGTGTCGAAAGCATTCGGTCATTCCATGATATTAACATAAAACCTCAGCGACTGGTAACTTGGTGCAACCTGAAGTCGTCTAGAGACTCTGAAAGAGGACGCTTCATATGACACCATAAGAAGACATATGAATCAGTATGACTACAACTACTCCATAGCTGCCAAAACTGTACGTAATCAAAGGGATCATTTACATCCAGTTCATAGTGAGTTGTCGCCCTATAAATTTTTAATTGCATAAGCTTACGAACTCTCTCTCTCTCTTTCCAAGCATTAATCCCGACTGGCGGGGTCTGCTGGTCAATCGGATGTGGGATGTTAATTTTAAGGGGTGGCTAGATGCCCTTCCTGTCGCCACCCCATAACCCCCCCCCCCCCCCCCCCCCCCCCCCCCCCCCGGGAAGGAAGAAGGAAGTAGTGTCCGCAACTGTCTGCGTCTAGAGCAGGGATCTCCAAACTATTTTGGACAAGTGACCCCTTTTCGAAAAGGAACTGTTATTTCAGACCGCCATGGGCAAATTACCTACTTTTAGAGATCAAACCCCTTATTCATAATGGTCCGCTAACTTAAAACAGCTGCTACAGTGTGTTATTCTTCAAACGCGACTGAAAGACGTACGCTCGAACTCATTATCTTGCACAAACTTGTCCACATAGACTTGCCGAGTTTTTCATCGTGTACGAACTTGAGACTTTACATTACTACAACAATGCTATTTCCTACAAAAATATTAATAATTCCTAGTACACGTTACACAACATAAACAATACAGTACCTACCTATCTTGAAAGTTTTAAATAAGAACTTGTGTTAATTTAATAGGGGTCGATTTTTAGACCTTGTCGACCCCCAACAACAGTTTTCGTTTATGTCGACCTGTAGGAAACCGATATCGACCCCAAGGGGTCGATATCGACCACTTTGGGAATCCCTGGTCTAGAGTAATCCATGGAATAGTGCGAATGTGTTCAGATGTGTGCGAGTCGTGGAACTGAGGTGGAACGTGGGGACCAGCCCGGTATTCACCTAGTGGGATGTGGAAAACCGCCTAAAAACCACCTGCACCGGCACACTGGCCCTCGTCGTTAATCCGCCGGGCAAATTCGACCTGCGGCTGGCGCGCCTACCCGAGTCCAGGAAGCAGCGCGTTAGTGCTCTCGGCTACCCTGGCGGGTGCATAATCTTACGAATTATCTGCTCAAATTTTTCACGAATTTGGGGACACCACGTTCGAACAGCGATCCGGTAAAATTTTACATTAGAATTATTCGATTACAAGACACACTGTGTAACTGGAGCAAAGCAAGTACTAATTACGAATACAGATCTCTTTTTGTGTACACATCACAGAATTTTGCGACGTGAAGGCTGTTAGTTGTAAATTAAGTGTAGCTGAACCACGAGTTACGTTAAAGATACGAGGCAAAAGAGTTGTAATGACAAATGACTATTAGGTCTTCCAGTTTTGGTATTTAGACTTACTCTTGCTCTGGAGGATGTGAACACAGTGTCACTTCTTCTGCGGCGTCTGACTTCTCGGGATCGTTGTGTCCCATTCTTACAATTCCTGCTGGTAATCAAATCTGAAAAAAATGGAAGCAATGGAGGTTGAGAGACTAGCTAATCCTAGACATCTAAAAAATCTTTGTTAGCAACAGGTATTAAAAGTAAGTCAAAATTAATTTTATTTTAGTTCTGGAACGTTCTACAAAATGGTAGTATGCGGCTCTCACATAGATAAAAAAAAAACTGCTCGTTTCTTCTGCGTTTGTTATTTCTGTCTGAATAGAAAAACGTACTTCAGAATACAAAAAAAGTGCACGCACTTCACAAAGTTTTTCATGATTAGAATTCATTATCCTGCATAGAATGAACAAGAGCGTCCTTTGAACATTTAAAACAAAACACACAGTTAACTAATCGACGACTAGACGATTTCGGCCATACGAAAACATCAGTAAACACATCAATGTTTCAAACTCTGGTGTGAAAGGAATAATGCAGTCGTATCGTTAAATACATACGACGTAAAGATGAGGTGTATCTCTCGTAACAGTCGTCAAACGCATTTTCTCTGTGTGTCGCCAGACATTAGCAATTTCGTTTTTTCAGTGCGTAGATAGAGTCGGCCCAAAGAAATTTGCTCATCACATGCTTCATATGAGGTCCAGTGGGAACGGAAAGCGTCGATTTTGTTTCCCGTTAAGAACAAAATCATTTTTGTAGCAAAATTTCATGAGTGTATTCGTTAAAGCCGTCCCAAGTTTGTCTAGTGCGATATTTTTTGAATCTTAATCTATAAGAGTTAACATGGACAGAAAAATACGTAGAATAACGAGTACTCCAATAGAAACTGATTAGCGCTGCTGCATGACGGCGGCAGAAAGCACGGGACAAGGCGGTATATTCAGTCGCTGCTGGGATACTGGTTATTCTTCGCGTTTTAGTGTCACTGTTAATACATATCGCTACGCCGAATATCCCACAGGGCTGATGTGGGATCGCACTGTCTAATGGGTACATAAAATTCCGCATGAAAATAATTGTGTTCTGAACGCGGAACAAACTAACGCTTTCCGTTGACACTGGACATCGCTTGAAAGACATTTTGAGCAATATTTCTTTGGACTGACTCTAGATACACACTGTAAAAACGAAATTGAAAATATCTGCCTAAACACCAGAGAAAATGTGTGTGACGAGGCTTGGAAAAGACAGCTGGTGTATATGTACGCATATATACAGGGTGGTCCATTGATAGTGACCGGGGCCAAATATTTCACGAAATAAGCATCAAACGAGAAATCTACAAAGAACGAAACTCGTCTAGCTTGAAGGGGGAAACCAGATGGCGCTATGGTTGGCTCGCTAGATGGCGCTGCCATAGGACAAACGGATATCAACTGCGTTTTTTAAAAATAGGAACCCTCATTTTTTATTACATATTCGTGTAGTACGTAAAGAAATATGAATGTTTTAGTTGGACCACTTTTTTCGCTTTGTGACAGATGGCGCTGTAATAGTCACAAACGTATAAGTACGTGGTATCACGTAACATTCCGCCAGTGCGGACGGTATTTGCTTCTTGATACATTACCAGTGTTAAAATGGACCGTTTACCAACTGCGAAAAAGGTCGATATCGTGTTGATGTATGGCTACTGTGATCAAAATGCTCAACGGGCGTGTGCTATGTATGCTGCTCGGTATCCTGGACGACATCATTCAAGTGTCCGGACCGTTCGCCGGATAGTTAGGTTATTTAAGGAAACAGGAAGTGTTTAGCCACATGTGAAACGTCATTCACGACCTGCAACAAATGATAATGCCCAAGTAGGTGTTTTAGCTGCTGTCGCGGCTAAACCGCACATCAGTAGCAGACAAATTGCGCGGGAATCGGGAATCTAAAACACGTCGGTGTTGAGAATGCTACATCAACATCGATTGCACCCGTATCATATTTATATGCACCGGAAACTGCATGGCGACAAATTTGAACGTCGTGTACAGTTCTGCCACTGGGCACAAGAGAAATTACGGGACGATGACAGATTTTTTGCACGCGTTCTATTTAGCGACGAAGCGTCATTCACCTACAGCGGTAACATAAACCGGCATAATATGCGCTATTGGGCAACGGAAAATCCACGATGGCTGCGACAAGTGGAACGTAAGTACCTTGGCGGGTTAATTTATGGTGCGACATTGTGGGAGGAAGGATAATTGGTCCCCATTTTATCGATGGCAATCTAAATGGTGCATTGTATGCTGATTTCCTACGTAATGTTTTACCGATGTTACTACAAGATGTTTCACTGCATGAGAGAATGGCGATGTACTTCCGACATGATGGATTTCCGGCACATAGCTCGCGTGCGGTTGAAGCGGTATTGAATAGCATATTTCATGACAGGTGGATTGGTCGTCGAAGAACCACACCGTGGCCCGCACGTTCACCGGATCTGACGTCCCCGGATTTCTTTCCGTGGGGAAAGTTGAAGGATATTTGCTATCGTGATCCACCGACAACGCCTTGATAACATGCGTCAGCGCATTGTCAATGTATGTGTGAACATTACGGAAGGCGAAATACTCGCTGTTGAGAGGAATGTCGTTACACGTATTGCCAAATGCATTGAGGTCGACGGACATAATTTTGAGTATTTATTGCATTAACGTGGTATTTACAGGTAAGCACACCGTAACAGCTTGCGTTCTCAGAAATGATAAGTTCACAAAAGTACATGTATCACGTTGGAACAACCGAAATAAAATGTTCAAATGTACCTACGTTCTGTATTTTAATTTAAAAAACATACCTGTTACCAACTGTTCGTCTAAAATTGTGAGCCATATATTTGTGATTATTACAGCGCCATCTATTACAAAGTGAAAAAAGTGGTCCAACTAAAACATTCATATTTCTTTACGTACTACACGAATATGTAATAAAAATAGGGGTCCCTATTTAAAAAAACGCAGTTGATATCCGTTTGACCAATGGCAGCGCCATCTAGCGGGCCAACGATAGTGCCATCTGGTTTCCCCCTTCAAGCTAGACGAGTTTCATTCTTTGTAGTTTTTTCGTTTGACGCTTATTTCGTGAGATATTTGGCCTGGTCACGATCAATGGACCATCCTGTATAGAGGATGTGTGTTTTAATTTGAAGCAACTAAGTATCTCGAAAATGACGCATCGTACGACAAAGATATTGTAAGTGAAAAGCTGACACTGGTAAAGGGGACACCTGTCTGTGCTACAACTGACCACCTCCTACTCAGCCCTCCTGCATGGGTAGGGTCAGCTTTTTATTTACAAATGGGAACGCCCTATTTTTATTGCATATTCGGATTCTACGCCAAAAAATACGCGCAGTTTGCTGAAATCATTGTTTTCCAATCGTGGTAGATGACGCTGTAATCGACAAATATCAAGTGTAACTGTTTTTGCAATTATGAAACGATGCATCTGATTTTACATTCTTAAGTACAAAAAGAGGCACACTTGATATATGTCGATTACAGCGCCATCTACCACGAGTGAGAAACAGTGGTATGAGTAAACTGTACTTATCTTTTGGCGTAGACTCCGAACTTGCAATAAACATGAGGGATTTCCGTTTGAATATACGAAGCTGATTCCTCCCACGCGTGAGCGCTTGTTTGGAGGTGGCAAGTCGTAGCTCAGACAGATGTCCCCATTACTAACTACTTTTTTTTACAAGATGCATCTTTTTCGAGATATTTAGTTGTTTTAAGTTAAAACAAACACCATATATATTTGATGGGCCCACTGCTGAGATGCACAGTACCTTTTCAGCCCACAATAAGGACTTTGTTTGTTTTGTTGGGTCTTATTTGCAATTGAAGATTTAGTTGTAGGTCCTTTTTTTCATTTAGTTTGGATTAATGTTCTCTTATTGGTTGATAGTGTCACGTCCCGGCTTTTGCCTTACAACGAGGAGAAAACCGCGAAGTCTGATGTGACGTTAGAGCTGACTGTGAAGCTAGGATTAAGATTATTGTTGTTACCACAGCATCTGTAAAATTTTAAGAGATATTATTTCTTATTCTGCCCGATGCTATAGACTCTCTGAAATTATGTTTTCATACGAGGGCTGCCAAAAAATAATAGTGTACAAGAATAAATAAGAAAAATGATCTGTTGAAATATGTCTGAAAGGACGATCATAGCAGCTGTATACTGAGATCTGGAGTTCGTACATTTTGTGTTAGCCATGTTGCTGGAACAGCAATCACACAGTAAAACTTCCAAAACACATCTTAAGCCCGCCCCCAGTAGCTGAGTGGTCAGCGCGACAGAATGTAAATTCTAAGGTCCGCAGCTCGTGGTCGTGCGGTAGCGTTCTCGCTTCCCACGCTCGGGTTCCCGGGTTCGATTCCCGGCGGGGTCAGGGATTTTCTCTGCCTCGTGATAACTGGGTGTTGTGTGCTGTCCTTAGGTTAGTTAGGTTTAAGTAGTTCTAAGTTCTAGGGGACTGATGACCATAGATGTTAAGTGCTCAGAGCCATTTGAACCATTTTTTGTAAATCCTAAGGGCTCGGGTTCGATTTTCTCCGCTCAGGGACTGGGTGTTGTGTTGTCCCAATCATCATCATTTCATCCCCATCGACGCGCAAGTCTCCGAAGTGGCGTCAGATCGAAAGACTTGCAACCGGCGAACGGTCTACCCGACGGGAGGCTCTAGTCACACGACATTTTAACACATCTGAAACTGTAACTTTTCTTTTAAAACCGACTGTGAGCATTGTATTGTTTTCACACTTGGAAGAAGCTGATACCATTCTCTGTCCGGCCATCGTTGATCAGATTCTCCTTGGCTTCCACACATATTTACGGAGGTATTTCAGATGGGTCCATAAATAAATCACGACTCCGTCCTCCACTCATCCCTCAAAGTAATCTATCACTTCCTCACTAATGAGGCCGTAGTGGATAAGACGTTAAACTCTAACCTACCATCTTGGGATTCTGAAATCACTTGTAAATGGCTACCGTTTCCCGTACAGTCTGAATAGTTTAAACGTTCCAGTACGAAACTTTTGATCGTCGAACATAATTCTGTTGCCATTCTCCGGGACCAAAAACTGTTTTAGAATTTCTGTCTCTGATCGGGTAAGATGAAAATCTGAAAACTTGAGTGTAAACCAGACTACGGAATTTAATCGAGAATTTGGAGAGAAGAGCTATGCGATTGGCCATGGCTATGTCAGCAGCAGAAATGCATCGCAAAAATGCTGGATAATGTCCAGCGGTACAAAATGCAAGAAAGGAACTGTGCTTCACGTGAAACCTTACATTTAAAATTCCGAAAGCGCACGTTCCAAGATGAGTCAAGAAAACGTATTACTTCTTCCTATACAGATCTTACGGTGGCGCACTGACAGTTCTCAAGGAAACGGAAGAGCTGAACACTAACGATACACTTTCTTAGTGTTACCTAAGGATTACACAAATATTTGTCGTTCTAAGTTGGCCCATGAACCATGGGCCCTGCTGTGTTGGGGTGGTTTGCATACCTCAACGATAGAGATAGCCGTTCCGTAGGTGCAACCACAACAGAGGGGTATCTATTGAGAGGTCAGATAAATTTGCGGTTCCTGAAGAGGGGCAGCAGCCTTTTCACTAGTTGCTGAGGCAACACTCAGAATGACAGTGATCTGGCTTTGTAACATCAACCAATACGGCCTCGCTGTGCTAGTACTGCGAACAGCAGCTCTACTGTATGGAAGAATGACAACATTTGCTTGGGTGAAATATACCGGATGTAAAAGAGTCCCCTATTCGGATCTGCAGGCGGAAGATACTCAGGAGGATGTCGTCGTTAGGGAAAGCAAAACTGCCAGTCTACGTGCGGAAGCGTGAAATGTTTGTTCCCTTAATCGGGCAGGTAGGTAAGAAAATTTAGAAAGGTAAGCGGATAGATTGAAGTTAGATGTAGGGGGATCAGTAAAGTTCTGTGGCGGGATGAACAAGACTTCTGGCCAGGTGAGTACGGGGCTAACAATACAAAATAAAATAGGGATAATGCCGGAGTAGGCCTAATAATGAATAAGAAAACAGGAATGCGTATGAGTTACTACAAAGAGGATAGTGAACGCATTATCGTAGCCAAGACGGACACGAAGTCAACACCCACCAGAGTAGCATAGGTTTGTATGCCAACTAGCCCCGAAGATGACGAAGAGATTGAAAGAATAAGAGGAGATAAAATAAATTATTCGGATTGTTAAGGGAGAGGAACATTTAATTGTGACGGGAGACTGGAATTCGGTATTAGGAAGAGGAAGAGAAGGAAAAATAGCAGGTGAATGTGGACCGGTGGAAATGAATGAAAGAGCAAGCCACCGGATTGAATTTCGCACAGAGCGTAATCTAATCATCGTTAATACTTGGTTTAAGAATCATCAAAGAAGGCTGTATACGTGGAAAAGACCTGGAGACATACTAGTAAGACAGGGATTTCAGAACCAGATTTTAAACTGTAAGACATTTCCAGGGATAGATCTGTACTATGACCAAAATTTATTGGTTATGAACTGTAGATTAAAACTGATGACGTTGCAAATAGGTGAGAAATTAAGGAAATGGGACCTGGATGAACGTAAGGAACCAAAGGTTTTCCAGAGTGTCAGAGGGAGCATTAGGCAACGGTTGACTGAAACTGGGGAAAGGAATACAATAGAAGACGAATGAGTAGCTTTGAGAGATGAAATAATGAAGGCAGCTGAGGGTAAAATAGGTTAAACGACGAGAAATCCTTGGGTAACCCATGATACACTTAATTTAATCGATGAAAGGAGAAATATAAAAATGCAACAAATGAGGCAAGTGAAAGGGAATACGACTGACAGAAAGTGCAAAATGGCCAAGCTAGAATGGCTAGAGGAGAAATGTTGGGATATATGATATTGCGAGAAGAATTAGACAGAGCACTGAAAGATCTAAGTCGAAACCAGGCTGCTGCAGTAGACGACAATCCTTCAGAACTATTGATAGGCGTGGGAGAGCCAGTCGTGACAAAACTATTCCATATGGTATGCAAGATATGTGAGACAGGCGAAATAACTTCGTACTTCAGAAGACTGTAATAACTTCAATTCCAAAGAAAGCAGGTGCTGACATTTGTGAATATTACCGTACTATCAGTTTAATAACTAACGGCTGCAAAATACTAACACGAATTGTTTACAGAAGAATGGAAAAGTTGGTAGAAGCTGACCTCAAGGAAGAGCACTTTGGATTCGTGAGAAATATAGCTTTTGTACTTACAGATAGCTTTTGACAATGTTGTCTGGAATATACCCTTTGAAATTATGAAGGTAATAGGGGTACAATAAAGGGAGCGCGTTATCGACAACATGCACAAAAACGAGACAGCAATTGTACATGTAAGAGTCGAGGGGTATGAAAGGGAATCAGTGGTTGAAAAGGGAGTGAGAGAAGGTTGTAGCCTATCCCTGATGCTCATTTTGTACACTGCACAATCAGTAAAAGAACCCAAAGGGAAATTTGGGGAAGGAATTAAAGTTCAGGGAGAAGAAATAAAACTTTGAGGTTTGTCGATGTCATTGTAATTCTGGCAGAGGCAGCAAAGGACTTGGAAGTGCAGTTGAAATGATTGGACGGAATCCTCAAACGAGAATATAAGATGGACATTAACAAAAGCAAGCCGCGCGGGATTAGCCGAGCGGTCTCAGGTGCCGCAGTCATGGATTGTAGGCTGGTCCCGGCGGAGGTTCGAGTCCTCCCTCGGGCAAGGGTGTATGTGTTTGTCCTTAGGATAATTTAGGTTAAGTAGTGTGTAAGCTTAGGGACTGATGGCCTTAGCAGTTAAGTCCCATAAGATTTCCCACACTTTTTTCTTTTTCAGCAAAAGCGAAACAAGTGTAATGGAATGTAGCCGAATTAAATCAAGCGATGCTGAGGTAATTGGATTAGGAAACGTAATACGAGAAGTGGTAGATGAGTTTTGCTATTTGGGCAGTAAAACAACTGATGATGACCGAAATAGAGAGGTTATAAAATGTAGATTGGCAATGGAAAGAAAAGCGTTTTTGGAAAACAGAAATTTTGTTAACATCGAATATATATTTAGGAGTTAAGAAGTCTTTCCTGAAGGTATCTGTATGGATCGTAGGTGTATGGTAGTGAAACAGTTCAGACAAGAAAATATTGAAAGCTTTTGAAATGTGATGCTACAGAAGAATGCTGAAGATTAGATGGGTAGATCGCGTAACTAACAAAAAGGTACTGAATAGAATTCGAGAGAAAAAAATTTGTCATAACTTGATTACAAGAATGGAATGGTTGACAGTGCACATTCTGAGACATCAAGGGATCGCCTGTTTGAAGTTGGAGGGAAGTGTGTGAGGTAAGGATTGTAGAGGCAGACCAAGAGATGAGTACAGTAAGCAGGTTCAAAAGGATGTAGGTTGCAGTAGTTAGTTGGAGATGAAGAGGCTTGCACAGTATAGAGTTGTGTGGAGAACTGCATGAAACCGATTTTCGAAGTCAAGACAGCAACAACAAGAAGTTGGCAGACAACAGACGATGACGCGGATTATATCGTGTGAATTCACCAGCTGTAAATATCAAAGGCCTGTTTTCAATGGCTAGTAGTCTTCTTCACGTGTGATGATAAATATAGCTGATAATATGTACCCAATAAGAAATGAAGTCTTTTGTCTACTTCACAATGATTAAATTAGAATGAAGATGGCATTGAAGTCGAATATGTGGAATGCAGTGGGGCGACATGAAATCAAATTCTCTTTATAAACAGCTGCCTATAAGAAAGACAAACGTCTGGTATTGTAACTAACAACTCTGTAGTTCTTTGTTGATGATTCATTCAACAAGCAAAGAGGACTGAAGTATTTTAGATTGTATGCTATTGCAAGACTGTTACTGAAAGTGAGCTGTATGACGCTCGCAGCCCATTCCTTGGCGCGTGGAAAGCTAATGACCACCGATTGATACCGCTCCTAGTCTGCCTTACATGCAATGTGTGCATTATACACACTGGTGAAAATTCGGCTCTTTTAAAAATTGTAAATGCGCAATAAAATTAGTTCTTAAACCAATTCAGAAATATGGGATGTATCTATGTTTTTTTTAATTTGTAACTCTCGTATTATTTAATTTTCACAAACTCAATCCCCCTCAAGAAGGAATAATAAAACACGAGACGCAATGAACAGTTAAATGTTGCTGGCTAACACTGGCGGTACCATCTAGCAAGTAATATAAATTATATATTCGCTGGAAAATAGATAGCATTCAACTGACATTGCCAGCGCCACATACACAATGTAGCAATTTGCAAAAAGAAGGAGTATCACAAGGTACAGAATGTGCTTTATAGGTTAGCTTTAGCTACCATATATGAAAATTAATTACGTCGAACGTTATTATAACTTACCTGATATGATAAGAAGAGAAAATAGGTGCTTTTGGCTAACTTGAAATTTTGAAATGCTCAAAGATATTGTTTCGGGATTTACTTCTACATCTTTGATTGCCGATAGTCGTTTGTTTAACCTGCTATGTCTAGGACCACTGCCAGCTGATGCCAGTACATCGACTAAACTTACAAAAAAATTAAAAGGACAGGAATTTAAATTGATTAAACTTGTTTTAGTAGGCTTTTCTCGGGAATTGTAGACTATATTACAGTCTTAATTGTGTGCATCTTTCTGATTTGTATTTCGCAAATATGTCTTTAAGGGGGTAGGACGTCATACGGGCCAACATGGAGCAGGAGAGGTACCACAGGAGATTTTAACTTCCACTGTCTATACTTTTACAAACAAATTCATAAAACTCTGTCAGCATGACCAGAAAGGATTCAGGATTCACACTCTAGGCAGTGGAAGTTCAAAAACGTAACATTTTTTTTTTTTACGTTTGAAATTTCATCATTTTTTCACGTGCTATTGGCTGCATTTGTTACTATAGGTACACTTTTCTTCATAAATAGGAGAGATTATTCGACGAATTTTGTACAGCATACAAACCGTACTTACAGGGGTATGAAACTCTAGAATTTTTTCAGTTTACGAAAAAATGAATGAGCTGTTATATTTTAAACTTCATGTTTAGAAAAAACTCAAATTCTACAGTTTATTATCTGAATTTTTACCACAGTTTTTAATAGATTTGGAAAATTCTATAGTTTCATACACCTGTGAGTATGGTTTGTGTGCTGTGCAAAATTCATCGAAGAATCTCTCTTATGAAGAAAAGTGTACCTATAGCAACACATGCTGGCAATAGTAAGTGAAAAAATGATGAAATTTGACATGTAAAAAAATTTATTTTGTTATGTTTTTGAACTCCCACTGGTACGAGTGTGAATCCTGAATCCTTTCGGGTCATGCTGACAAAGTTTTATGAATTTATTTGTAAAAGTATAGACAGTAGGAATTAAAATGTCCTGTGGTGCCTCTCCTGCTCCAAGTCGGTCCGTTTGGCGTCCTACCCCCCTTAAGGTTCTCAATTCCTTTTTCATTTATAAGTCTTTCAGCTTTATAGTTTAACTTCAGGTATCTACGTATGGGTTCACAGAAATGTTATCAATACAGTACCGTTTTCATAACTTTTGTTGTAAATTCTATGTGGAAGAGTCAGGTTACATAAAAAAAAACAAGGGAGTTCAGTGTTGATATAGGTGTCTCTAAACATTTAAATTAAAATATCCATTTATAATACGCCTAGTTGCTTCAAAAATAAATCAAAATCGTCATTATTACTGTGAACTTCCCATGAATCGCCACTTTTATGCAGCAAACTTCAAAATCTCTCTCGCTTCAAAATCTAAGAGTGTCTATATTGAAACTTCTGTCAGATTAAAACTAGGCCTATGTGTCAGACCGAGTTTCGTACCTTGGACCTTTGCCTTTCGTGGGCAAGTGCTCACCGACTGCGCTATCCAAGCACAAGTAATGACCAGACCTGACAGCTTTACTTTCGCCAGGGTCTCTTCTCCTACCTTCCGAACTTCACAGAAGTTTGTGAGTGAGGTCGTGAGCCGTGCTTGGATAGCTCAGTCGGTAGACCTCTTGCAAAGGTGCCAGGTTCAAGCCCAGGCCGTGCACACGATTTAATCTACCAGGAGATTTCAAATCAATGTACACTTCGCTCCAGAGCGAAAACTCATTCTAGGAATTATCAATATTTTCAGATTTGACTCCTTCTTAATATAACTAGCAACTCCGCCTTAAACTTCACTTTTCAGAGTGGTTTGTGCTCTCTGAATAACTGTAGGTTCTAAAGCGAAGTCCTTACTCCACATGGGCATTGTGAAACATAACAAAACTTCACATCCACGGCTTAATTACTAGACAAACATCTCGCATCTCGGGGTCATACTGCCACACACGGCCAATTCGTCGCATTTAATTCATCAGATTACTTGGGAGTCACGAGCAAGTAGCGATCAATCGTTGTGATTTGCCCATAACGTGAGACCTAAGGACACATCACGCGACGTGGCGATGGACTGTTGCGATACCTCGCCCGTGTGTGGGGTCCTTTACTAGCTGAGGACTTGTCCGAGGATTCGTTAAACACCACCAATGATTTGAAAGTTATTCTGTAAAAGAGAATCAAATCTGTAAAGCAAGATTTTCGTTTCGTCGACGGAAATCATACGTCTTGAAAAATTCATAGTAAGATTTTATCCAACTCATTATCGTTAAGAATATAAAAGCAAATACACGAGCCCTGAAAATTCGAAGTTTGGGAACTCTGAACTATGAGGAATAATAAAACTCTGTTTACAGAACATGCATTTAAGTGAGAAATAATTTATATTATTAAATCTTACCAGCTGTGACAAATCTATTTCGACGAGCTTCGGCATACTAGTCGAGAGCTACTCGAAAGTAACTCCTGCAAAAACATTTAGGTTATTACGCTTGCGTTTTCGAAAACCTTAGACCAGGACTCCTTTCGGACGAGGTAGAACCGTTAGGGTACTCGAAAATACAGAAACATTTTAACACATGTCAGGCCTGCTATTTAAATGTTTCTGAGAAACCTGTTGAAGACGCACTTGAGGAGGAAAGCTTTTGCTAAATAACCGACTACTAAGTGATGTATGGCCTGCATTGACATCAGCGAGCGTGAGCTCGAATGGATGCAATAGTTTTTACTATTCGGCAAGAAAATGAAAATTTTTGTAAGGGTATACATTGTTTACGAATGCCTGCTCTCGCGACGATATCCGTTAATAAAATATTCTCTTGTTTCAAACCGCGTCGAGTAGCTCCAGTTGTAGCCAACTTCCTTAAGGAGCATTTCGAGGACATCGGCGTGGACACGGCTTCTGTAAAAACTAGCTGTTTTTATCGCTACGTCGATGATACCTTCGTCATATGGCCTCGCAGACATGAAAAGCTGAAAGAGTTCCTGGAACACATCAAAAAACTCCACGACCATATAAAGTTCACGAAGCAAGTAGAGAAGGACGGTTCGTTGCCGTTCCTAGACGTCCTTGTCCACCGTAAACCAAATGGGTGTCTCGGTCACAGCCTCTACCGCAAGCTCACTCACACGTATAGGTATCCGCACGCCACCCTATACCGCCACCCAGCACAGAAACGGTCTGTTCCGAGGATCTTGGAACATTGAGCATTTATTTGTTATTGTAATTTTAGTTAATTGCATTGTAGTTGATTTATTGTTGGGCAACTAATTAGTCCATTTTGTAAATTTTGTTATACGGACAACACGAATCCGGACGAGGACTAGAGGTATAAAAATCTGAACGGGAATAGTAAAATCCAACGACCAAGCCTGGAATCGGCATGCAAGTTGAAAAAATTTTCATTTCATCTTAAACTTCACAGCAGCAAATTCAGCACTGACAAGTGAGCCGTAACAGCAGAAACCTTCTTGTTACATTGACATTTAGAAATAGCTTTAATGTGCAGAATTTATTTATCTTTAGCAATTTTCACCTTTTTGTGAATTGAAATAGATTATTGAGCGTAGGTAGTGTATACATTTCATTGTGTTCCAGAGCGCAACGGGACTGTTTCAATAAATTGTTCAGCCATTGTTGCTTGCACTTAGCATTTAGGATCAGTTTAACGGCATTCAGACCCCGTAAACCGAGCGAGGTGGCGCAGTGGTAGCACACTGGACTCGCATTCGGGAGGACGACGGTTCAATCCCGCGTCCGGCCATCCTGATTTAGGTTTTCCGTGATTTCCCTAAATCGCTCCAGGCAAATGCTGGGATGGTTCCGTTGAAAGGGCACGGCCGCCTTCCTTCCCCATCCTTCCCTAATCCGATGAGACCGATGACCTCGCTGTTTGGTCTCTCCCCCCCAAACAATCCAATCCAATCCAGACCCCGTAAGTACATTCATTAAATACTATAAAGAGATTTTTTCAGCTATTTTTGTACACTGACTAGTATATAAATTTTATCATGGATTTACATATTTGTATTGCATCGGATGATGATGGTTTAGCTTTCGAACCGAGCGAGGTGGCGCATTGGTTAGCACACTGGACTCGCATTCGGGAGGACGACGGTTCAATCCCGTCTCCGGCCATCCTGATTTAGGTTTTCCGTGATTTCCCTAAATCGCTTCAGGCAAATGCCGGGATGGTTCATTTGAAAGGGCACGGCCGATTTCCTTCCCTAACCCGAGCTTGCGCTCCGTCTCTAATGACCTCGTTGTCGACGGGACGTTAAACACTAATCTCCTCCTCCTCCTTTAGCTTTCGAACTTGAATTTACACTAGAAAGCAAATCAGTACAGATTGCGCAAGAAAAAAGTGACTGGCATGTTAGCAAAATTAGTCAATCGTAAGTGTTGTTACTCGTAGAACCAAGAACAGAGTCTTCTGAACAAAAACCAGTATGCGGGAAGAACAACCCGCGTCACAGAAAATATAAGCACAGTAGATTCTCTTGCAGTAAAGGTTAACTTCAGTAGATTCTATTGCTGAAAAGCCTAGCGCCAGAGACTTAAAGATAGGAAATAATGATTAACTCTTAGATGACCGAAGCCGCTTAGCTTAGCTTTTGAACAAGCAAAAATCAACGAAACTGTTTAAAATCTACCTCGCCGGTTGCATTTTGGGCGAGATAGAAAAACACGTTGAAAGGAAGCTTCGTAGGCAAGTTCCCTCGATATGTGTTCGAATGCCCAACTAGACCACCCTACAAAACTAAGAAATAAATGTACATACTGTCCAGTGGACCGCCAAACAAACAAATTATACCGAAGTCGGAACGGTGCTCCTAAAACATTTACATTGACCAGTGACAGTACAGAGGCCATTGCAGTCTGTAGCCAAGTCTCTTCTAGTGTTCACTTGAGTTGGCCACACCACAACTCTGTAGCTCCAGAGTGGACACTATTTAATCCTATGCACCCCGGGACCTTCGAAAAACTTTTGCAAGTATCCTCGATGACAAAATAATTGATCTCAGGACCCTGGCAAGCTAAGAACTGTGTCCGGTGGTCCACGCCCTGCAACACACCTCCAAGGTCGACCTCTCAAGATTCAACATAGTGGACCATGGGGACCCATTGTTGCATGCAGTGTTGCTAACGTTGCTCACCAGGACGATCTACAAGGGCCATCAGCAGGAATTCCCCCAGATTTTTGGTTGCTCCCTCCTGAAAATTCAAATGAAAACACTGGCCTACGTCATGAAGCACATCCATTGCTGACGTCTGTGACGAGTTTGTCTTCCATGGCAAAGATTCTGCAGTGTTTCTATTTGCAGATCCGCTCTGCATGGTTTTCATCTATCCCAACCTCAGTATTCACAGCCACATTCTAACTGGATGCAGCATCACCGATGGGATCTTCACCACAACTCCAGGGATAGGACATGGCCGCCGAGGGCAACCGCACTCATGGATGTTGACTACGATGACTCCGGGCTGCCTCATCCAATTGGACACCTCCACCGACACCAGTCTACACCCAGCTTTGGGATGGCTTCACCATCTCTTCCTTAGGAGGGGAGGGATGCTGTATCCTCATCTGGAATCGAGATAGCTCCACAATCTCTGCGCTAGCTGGGAGGGTGCTGAATTCCCAGGCTTGTCCGAGGAAGACTTACATAGCAGTACAACTAAGTCAGAAGAGCTGGCGTACATGACTTGTAAATAAATGCAGTGGTTATTGTACAGGCGTTGATATGACAAGCTGTTTATAAGCTAGTCTGCAGATAGCTTTACGAAAACTCACCACCTGTTGCCCATGCATTGCGGCTGGCAGTGCTACAATCGCAGAATACTTTGCTTTCACCGGTTATATGTCTACCTGGGTGTGGAGCAAGTGTCCGTAAGTGGAGTGTACGTAAATGGACACTAGCGGCTTGCAAACCAATTCAGTTTGCAGAGCCATTCCTGGGTCTACTCTTTGCAGTCCTCAAGCAGCCAAGACGTCTTCATGTGCATCTTCTGCTCACTACCAACCACTGACTCATTGGACTGTCTTCATTACGTTCCACGAGTAATCAAAATGTCGTCGTGTGTTGCTACCGCTCACATGCGACCACTGCCTCGCTGGACTAACCTATTCTTGATCAGCTAAGACGTCATTTTGTAGTGCCACTGCCTCGTGGGACTTGACATTCATAAACAGTAGCTCTCCATCTGAACTTTGTCTCAGAAAGAACATTCCAATATTCAATGTCAGCGATTAACTTTCAGTCTGAAATGGACTTTCACTGATATCTTAGCAGTCTTCTGCTATTGGAACAGCAAGTGATCTTTGCTTATTGAACGGTTGGGACTTCAACGATTCACTAATTAAATACTTCCTGAACCAAATTATATGAACTCGCGTCCTAATTAAGTGTTATTGTATTATGTTTATTAAGCTTTAATAAACGTGCTGTTGTTTTTTGCTATCTGGACGTATCAATCAAAACGTGTTGCTCCCTAGGGTCACAACATTAACGGTCTATTTAAACATGGTGCGCCATTCAGAATGAGGCAAGAACGACTTGCTGTGTCACAGAGTGTAGTAAAGCGAACTCCGTTACAGACCCTGGCGGGCCCATCGGTACCAACCGACAGTCCTGTCATCCTCTCCCAATGGCGTCATTGGATGCGGTACGCAGACACGCTGCTCTCCAGCCCGTTGCTAGGCTTAGTGACCTGGAGCTGTTACTACTCGGTTAAGTCGCTCCCTAAGTGGGATCACGAGGAGGCTGAGAGCACGCTCTTCCAGTGGCAGTGCAGTCATATGCCTCAAATGGCTCTGAGCACTATGGGACTTAATATCTGAGCTCATCAGTCCCCTAGAACTCAGAACTACTTAAACCTAACTAACCTAGGACATCACACACATCCATGCCCGAGGCAGGATTCAAACTTGCGACCGTAGCAGTCGCGCGGTTCCGGGCTGAAGAGCCTAGAACCACTCGGCCACCGAGGCCGGCCATATGCCTCAATTCTTCCTAATGTAAGGTAGATGATTACACGAAGGGCCCTTTGTGCATGTTGTTAACCAGTATGCGTTCTCAGTTCCTAGTATTCTAATATCCACTTTCACTCAATACTTCATCACACACACACACACACACACACACACACACACACACACACACACACACACATGTCCGAGGGAGGACCTGAACCTCTGTCAGGGAGAACCGCATGGACCGTGACAAGGCACCCCAGACCGCGCGGCTATCCCGCGCACTAACCCTATTAAACTGCGGCGTACTTGCTGTATGAGATGCAGGGGAATTTTTCCTTATGGCCCCCCGTCGATTAGGATCAGATATCTGACATTGCAAGCAGTGTGATTGTAAGCTCTGCAGCTGACTTTATTGGTCGTTCTCGCGAGACATCAGCAGACAATCGCCCGTCGGGCCAGGCAGCTCACTGTGTGAAAACAAAGTTGCGGGAAGCAGAAATATATAAATAGGTCCTAAGAAATATATAACTAAAAATAGTTCCACACTAGATGCAACTCTTCGGAAAACTAACATACCTGCAGCCTACAATTTTTAAATGTATGAGTCGCTTGTTGTGAGTGAAGGGAAACGGAAATTCAATTCTTACGTGGTTGAGATGCTGTCCTCATCAAATTATTCCTTGCAACGTTCTTTTCCCATGCGTACAACTGCTTTTCTTTATTCTAATGCATAACGTTGATAAATTTTCTTGTTTCTACATAGAAACTAATTATATCTTTGTGCTCCAGAGGAAACTTTGCTTTAATGATCGATGTCAGAATTTTAACTACTTCGTCACACTTAGAAATGGTATGTTCATGAAAACCAGAAGATGTAATTTCGAACTGTCTTACTGCGAGCCGCCCGGTGTGGCCGAGCGGTTCTTGGCGCTTTAGCCAGAACCGCGCTGCTGCTACGGTCGCAGGTTCGAATCCTGCCTCGGGCATGGATGTGTGTGATGTCGTTAGGTTAGTTAGGTTTAAGTAGTTCTAAGTCTAGGGGACTGACGACCTTAGATGTTAAGTCCCATAGTGCTTAGAGCCATCTGAACCATTCTTACTGCGTTCGCTCAGTCTGTTGTGGGATATAAAAGCCCTCTTGGAGAAACAGTAGATATCCTGCAACCAAAACTTGTTCCGGGAATTAAGCACATTTCATTCGTGATTCCAAGAATTCGGCAGCGCCTCGACACTTTATTGTAAGATAGACTACCATACAGTGAACAGAGTAAGGCGAAACGTCTTCTGTATCAGATTTTTTCCCTTTATTTCGTGGATTGTTCTCGGGAATTCTTCTTTCCCTTCCATATTGTCTGCAATGTTACAACCACTTGCACACTGAGTTTTCACTCGGTTTTCTTCTGTCACGACAGTAAGAAACTGAAGGGTAATGAATGTCATGTATTCCTCATAGTGCGTTGCGGTGCCTGCAGAGCTGTGTTGATTAGCTCATCAGCAACCGATCCAGTGCTTGATAACGGTACATCGTCTCCATTTCCTGTTAAAACAAGAAACGGAAATCTTTGCTTGACGTCCACTGCTGTAGGGTCGTTACAGAAAGCACCAAGTCCTCGAATTCTCGAAAAAATAATTTTCCAGACGGTCTTGATTTAGTCGGGATATTAGAATACACCTTTCTTTATCTTTTCTTATTTCTTTCTTATTTCTTCAAAGTCTTAGAATGTATGTGACGGAGTAGATAAAGCCCTTTTGAAACAGCAACGAACACTTCGTTTCCAAAGCGCATATCAAGGCAAACGTCTCGAAACGTTCTTAAAGTGTTCATTTGACTTGGAAGATTCAGACCGAAGCTACTACGTAGAGGCCTGCCATACTCAAAGGGAACTCTAGAATTCAAAACATCGAACACACCATTGACTAAGTCAAAGAACATACTTTCACGTTCCTTTCCTAGGACATACAACAGGACTTTAGCTGTTTGGTGCGAAAATAAACGAGCAGCCATCTTTTTTCGGTGGCATAGGTTAAAACGAAAACTGCCTGTGATGAAGAAGCTGATGAAATTCTGGTCGAATTCGATAGCACCGGGCTTAGAATTTGGCTTCCATTATTTGTACTGTAAATGTCCCCTTCGAGGATAACATTTGTCAGAACTGTGAGCTAGATACAACAAAGCTGGGGGAGCAGCAAAAATCTGAGAAAATTATATCAATACTTCCCGGGAATGGAATATAGTGCAAAATTGTGTTGTGTAATATCAGCATAATGTTTTCCTTATAGCCAATCTGTGCCAAAAATGTGAAATATTCGATAAGTCTGAGAGCTGGGCAGGTGGGCAGATATGCTATTGTCTAGCATATAAGCGCCAGAATAATATTCTGTAGGTGCTCAGTTTAGTTTCTAAATCCGAACTGGGTTAGGAAATACTTCAAAAACCGAAGAAATAATAACAGGTGTGAGCAGTGATTTTGAAGTACTAGGAGAGTACTGAACTGTGATTCCAAACCAGTCATTCAGACTGCAGGTTTAACTGAAAGAGGAATTCGGGAGAAGAATATTTACGTTACAAATTTTCTTTTCACAATTGTGACTGCCGTGTGTTAAACGACAGATAGCGCTGCAGATGTATGAATAATTCAGCAGTCAACCGAGGATTACTCGGATCGAATATACAGCAGCAAAAATACGAAATATTCATGACAAAAAATGTAAATACGAAACTGAGAGTATAATGAACACAGAAGAAAAAGAAGACGGTATGAGAATAACTCAAATGGAAGTCGAGAAACTCTTGCGTCGTGGAATGTAGTGGACTTTTATGAACGCATCCCGGGAGTAGCTATATTTTTCTAGCTTAAGAAACGGAAGCAAACTAATGGTGGGAGTTAACAAGCAACTTAAATTTTACGAGGTAGCTGATAATCAGCACGTTTCCGAGATAGCATCCATAGATACCGTCAGCCTTAAAATGAATTATTCAGAACGCGCGTGCAAGCTGATAATCGATTATCCTTCCGCTCTTTGACGGTCTGACCTAGTTACATACCGTAATTGACCCGACAATCGCCGCTCAAGGTCTTTCAATTAAAACACGTCACTTCTCTAGAATCACACAACAATTAAAGGTTTGAAATAATGCTCAGGTATTATTTGGCTAAACAAATAACTGACTGGTTGGCTGGAGGTGAGGTGGATGAATACAGGTCACGATATGTCAAGGAGAGTTGTTTAAAGGCGTTTAGCTGACGTAGGTGGGCGAAAGTTTGCGCAGTTGCATGTAAAGCTCAAAGACATGAATCAAAAACATATTCAGCACAGTAGAACACCCTAAAGAGACCAATTTTTTTACGATGTTTGTTCACGTACCGGCAAACATACTGAAGTTGAGTATGCACACGGACATGTGTAAGCTTGTAGTCGTAAAGTATTTTGTCGCTTGCGACGTTGGGCAACAGTCTGAGTATACCAAATTCCGCCTGCAATATGTATGAAATGACAATATGCAATGCACTAAAGCATTTCAAGATGCACGCCTGAAAAATACGTTAGTCGAAACTAGGCAGCTGTACAGTGCAATGAAGATTTTACGGCCAGAAGTAGACAATGATTTTTGTAAGCAATTTATTATGGTTGCAGAACCTTCAGTCAAGAAAAAGTTTTAACCACACTATTGACGGTAAAACTTGATGAATTAAAATGTGTAAGTTAAATACTGTAGTACCGGTACGTGCGTCTAATAAGTAATTTTTTTCATGTGGCGTACCACAGCACTATATTTGTTATAGGATATTTTAAAGTTTACCATCTCGGCTGTTTTTCACAAAGTGTTTAATATTTAAAAAAAAAAAAAAAAACAGTTCCAGGTTGCCCAGTGTTCTGTATTGGTACAAAAACAACGCGTTTAACCCGGGTAGGGCAACATCAGGTCATCTGGAAGTACAATAGAAAATGAACATAATTAATAATCGTGCGTGATTCTATCCTGAACTACTATACTCAAAAGTGAAATTCAAAAACGTAAATACATAAGATGAAAAAAATGGGAAAGCACGTATAAAATATTATAATTACTACCAAAAAGCACTCGTCAAATACGCCTAAAAACCCGATATCTGAACTTGGAGAACAGCGTAGAAGATAGTATAAAAACTACCGAACAGCAGCGTAGAATAATGCCACGCTCATGATCTGTAGACTTGACCACGGAACAAAGTGCCGCGGCCGATCCACGCTCACTCAGTGTATACACGGTAATGATTGTATCAGAAGCGACTCATAGCGTTAGTTAAGGTAACGAGCACCTTATGGCGCCGAATGCAGGTACAAGGTCAACAACAAAAACTGGTTCTACCAGAGACAAGGAAATCCTCATAAGCGAGTTATATAGACGTAAAATCAGGAAACAAACTGTATAAATATCATTACAGAGGCAGGAGGTTCAAGTATGCAAACGTAATACAATTACATAGAAAACAATTTTAGAAAGAAATGCGGCAGAGGTAAGTAATGCAATAAACAGAGCTGTGAAGCTGACATACAATAAGAAGATAAAGTAAAAATAATTATGCAATACAATTTCCAAACAGAAACCTTTCTATTTAAAAGAATGCGGGGCACGAATCTGAAGGTACATAAGCGGGGACGCTTTTCAGTAAAAAGTTTATCAGAATGACTAAAACTAAAAGAGGGGTAATAAATGTCAAGAGCGTATAGCCGAAAACACAGTTAGTTACAATGCTAAAACTAACTTATATGAGTAATTTTGCTGTCATAAACAGGAACCTTTGATGTAAAACGAGACAAAACTGCAAACTGCAAATGTTTTGTATAATATAATGCAATTAGAACATTAGAATGTTTAAGGAAAAACCACAAAAGAAACCTAAAACAAACCTTGTAAATTAAAAACAGTACCTTCATAATAAAGTGTTATGACGAGCTCCAGGGCACATGAGGGAGGGCACACCAGTACAATTAGTGACTGGTTCAAATGGCTCTGAGCGCTATGCGACTTAACTTCTGAGGTCATCAGTCGCCTAGAACGTAGAACTAATTAAACCTAACTAACCTAAGGACATCACACACATCCATGCCCGAGGCAGGATTCGAACCTGCGACCGTAGCGGACGCTCGGTTCCAGACGGTAGCGCCCAGAACCGCACGTACAATTAGTAACATGGCTGAAGCAAAAGCAGAAATTATGACTGTGAAGAATATATAGGCATAAGATTTTCTAAAAGACTGCTGTGAATAGGAGGATAAAACAAGGCAAACTACATCCCAAGTATACCATAGAGAATTATGTAATTATAAAACCAGAACTTTTTAAGGTAAAAAACACAAAGACAACTAAATCTAAAACAAGCATTATTGATTAAACGTCACTGCCGGAACCCGAAAATTCTTTAAAAATAAGGAACACAGAGTCATAAACAACTTGATTTTTGCTGTCAGATTGATAAGCGAGTTAGACATCCTTCCAAATATATGAGTGCTTAACGAATTCAATTTCTTCCAGAAGGTCAAGTCTCCTCCCGTTGGGAGCGCGGTGTAAAATCATTAAGTGACCGAGGGTGGGTGGCTGGTGGACACTAGATTTGAGGTGCTCAGCAAAGGCGGAATTATATTTTACATGCCTCCTCCTTGTGAGCAAATGTTCTTGAAATCCAGTTTTAAAGGTCCTTTCCGTTTGTCCCAAGCGTATATACTCCAAAAGCGGCAAACATATATTTACAAGGCCGCTCGTCATGAATAAGGTTTCATCTTATTTGTACGGAAAGCTACTTATCATTTGCCTTATGACAGGATCTTTCGAATTTAATACATTAAATGTATTCGCAGTTGCGAATGTGGACAACCATCAGCTGGACAACGAAAATTTGTGCCGGACTGGGACTGGAACCCGGATTTCCCGCATATCGTGAGCGGTCGCCTTACATTTGGCTATCCGAGCACGACTCACGACCACCCTCAAACTTCTATATGTCGTCAAAGACGTGTCTGCAACGTCTACTCGCATATCCATTATGTATATTCCCGTACAGGGGAGACATTGCTCATGAAAGTCGCTTGCTCGGTGTTGGTGGATAAAGGTGATCTTGGAAGTGCCTGTATTTTTCTGATTTTCGATGCAAAGTGCCTTCAGTCATGAGCCAAGGTAGAAAACTTTATACTTTGTCTAATAAGTCAGACGAGGTCAGTTCGGTTCGTCTTCGATGATCTTTTCGTCGTAAGAAAATGAGTTCATCTTTGATGTTTCGAAAATGGTGTACGAGCTTTTAGATTATTTCTTCAATACAACATAGAAGTTTGTGGAGGTGAGTTTTGTGCCGGTCGTGGAAGTCATTTCGTCTGACATAAACATATTCTCGTAGAATAAACCGTAACAAGCCAATATCATTATACGCTATAAGGAGCTAGAAGGAAGTGGGACTTTAGGTATTTATGTCTTTATTCCACAACAGGTAGTTAATTTCTTCCACATCCCAGTACAAACGCTTTTCGAACACATCCAGCTAACATATGAAAGTATGTTACTGACACAAAAGCCTTTGTACCCATGTCTTGAAGATGGTCATCGTAGATCAAATTAGTTACATTTTGTGTAAAATTGTGGTTCGTAAGTGGAATAAAGACTTAAACAAGTTTGTTTGTGTGGCCATCCTCCGCAACAAGCATATAAATACTTCTTTTGCAAATCAAACTGCCTTTTACTGCTGCTAGTTCCCGCTAGACCTAAACGCTTTTCTGGATCATTGTGAACTTTGCTGCGAATATATTACAGTTTGAGAAAGTACGTGTTTACCACCTCATCGATACCGCTGTCATTACAGATGGATCTCTAAACCATACAATGATGCAGGAAGGGAAATGGATAATTCAGAACTAATAGCAAAAATGTACGCTGGTGAGCCAAAACATTTTGATCACCTGCTTAATAGCGTGATTATCCATCCTTGGACAAAGCAGCGATTCTCCGTGGCGTGGATTCCACAAGTACCCGGTAGCTTTCCAGAGGTATGTGGCGGAAAATGTCCACGCGTAGGTCGCGTAATTTCTGCAGATTACGGGCCGGAGGTTTTTTGGCGCGGAGCTGGCGGGCTGTAGCATCCTAGACGTGCTCCTTCAAAATCGGAAAAGGCGAATTTGGCGACCAGGATAACATGTGTTTCTTATCATGCTCCTCAAACCACTATAGCACGATTCTGGATTTTTGACATGGACCGTTATCCTGCTGGAAGATGCCACCATCGTCGAGGGTGACATCAGACATGAAAGGATGCAGGTGGTCAGCAATAATTTTCATTTGCTATAGCTGTCATGGTGCCTGCGATTACTATCATAGGTCTCATGGAAGCCGATATGAATGTCCCTATAGCACCGTACGTCCCCACCCGCTTGAGTCAGCGACGCGGTGCATGTTTCGAGAAGCCCTTCGCCTCGATGATGGTGTATCTGGGCACGACGATCGATCTGCTGTAAAAAGAAATAGGATTCATTCGACCGGGCGATACGTTTCTATTGATTCACCTTCCAGTTTCGATGATTCTGCGCCAACTAAAATCGTAACTGACGCTACCGATGGTCAGCATGGCGCTCCAAGTCCAGTAATGTGCGTAGAACGTATTTCTGGATTTCCGGAAGGCTTTTGACACTGTACCACACAAGCGGCTCGTAGTGAAATTGCGTGCTTATGGAATATCGTCTCAGTTATGTGACTTTATTTGCGATTTCCTGTCAGAGAGGTCACAGTTCGTAGTAATTGGCGGAAAGTCATCGAGTAAAACAGAAGCGATTTCTGGCGTTCCTCAAGGTAGTGTTTTAGGCCCTTTGCTGTTCCTTATCTATATAAACGATTTGGGAGACAATCTGAGCAGCCATCTTTCGTTGCTGGCAGACGACGTTTATCGACTGATAAAGTCATCAGAAGATCAAAACAAACTGCAAAACGATTTAGAAAAGATATCAGAATGTTGTGAAAAGTGGCAGTTGACCCTAAATAACGAAATGTGTGAGGTCATCCACATGAATGATAAAAGGAACTCGTTAGACTTCCGTTACACTATAACTCAGTCCAATCTAAAAGCCGTAAATTCAACTAAATACCCAGGTATTACAATTACGAACAACTTAAATTGGAAGGAACACACAGAAAATGTTGTGGGGAAGGCTAACCAAAGACTGCGTTTTATTAGCAGGACACTTAAAAAATGTAACAGACTTACTAAGGAGACTGCCTACACTACGCTTGTCCGTCCTCTTTTAGAATACTATTGCGCGGTGTGGGATCCTTACCAGATAGGACAGACGGAGTACATCGAAAAAGTTCAATGAAAGGCAGCACGTTTTGTATTATCGCGAAATATGGGAGAGAGTGTCACAGAAATGATACAGGATCTGGGCTGGACATAATTAAAAGAAAGGCCTCTTTCGTTGCGACTGAATCTTCTCATGAAAATCCAGTTACCACATTTCTCCTCCGAATGCGAAAATATTTTGTTGACACCGACCTACATAGGGAGGAACGATCACCACGATAAAATGAGGGAAATCAGAGCTCGTACGGAAAGATATAGGTGTTCATTCTATCCGCGCGCTATACGAGATTGGAATAGTAGAAAATTGTGAAGGTGGTTCGATGAACCCTCTGCCTGCCACTTAAATGAGATTTGAAAAGTATCCGTGTAGATGTAGAACGCTGTGGTGTGAAACACTTGTGCCTGCACTAGCATTGTTCTGTGTCGTCATATCTGCCACAGATCGCCGCCTGTCGGGGTTTACAGAACGCGCAAGCCTCCGACCCGTACGTTCTGTCATGAAACATGGACGTCCGGCAACTTGCCGCCTCGGTGTTTCACCGTCCTTCAACCACTTCACGTAGATGATCACTACAGTGGCACGCGAACAGCCGGTCATCTTCACTAAGCGAAGTGGCGCAGTGGTTAGGACACAAGGGCTCGCATTCCGGAAGAAGACGGTTCAAACCTGCGTCCGGCCATCCTGATTTAGGTTTTCCGTGATTTCCCTAAATCGCTAAATGGTTCCTTCGATAGAGCACAACGGAATTCCATCCCAATCCTTCCCTAATCCAATGGAGCCGATGACCTCGCTGTTTGGTCCCCTCCCCCGAATGAACCAACTAACCGATCAACCTCACCTTTTCCAAGATGCTCTTTCTCAGGTCCTGGGCCATAAAAGTCCGCCCTTCGTCAAAACCGCTTACGTCAGCGGATTTCCCAATTTTGCGGCTCGTATCGTCGCTAAAATGAGTCTGCTCAACTTACACACTTTCCTTACCGCATCACGTGTCTGCAGCCGCACTAGGCGGCATTCGATTTCGTAGTGTGCAGTGGTCATAATGTTTTGGCTCGTCAGAACACTCGTATATTCTCATTATAACTTTTTCCTTTAAATGATTTTTGTTATAATTTCATTTAGAAGAACGCTGTCTTCAGCAAAATACAATTTCCTCTTTTTAACTTTTAGCCATACATGTTTCAAAAATGGTTCAAATGGCTCTGAGCACTATGGGACTCAACTTCTGAGGTCATTAGTCCCCTAGAACTTAGAACCACTTAAACCTAACTAACCTAAGGACATCACACACATCCATGCCCGAGGCAGGATTCGAACCTGCGACCGTAGCGGTCTCGCGGTTCCAGACTGTAGCGCCTAGAACCGCACGGCCACTCCAGCCGGCTACACATGTTCCGAAGCTGTTTTACCAACATCTGTTTGTTTTTATTTACTGTAAAATGTAACTATACTGAAAAGGAAACAACTGTAGATCAGTCAGGTTATGTTTATCAGCTTACACTGATACGTTTTGTGAGCGCTAAAACATATACATTGTTGGCATAACTGTTTAGTTTTGCGACTGATTTGGAGAGTACAAGTGGTTATTTTATAATCTGTAATTTGCAGCTAATAATCCTTTCTTAGACTGGAATACTATAGCTAAATGTGAATATATTACATACACCAAAAAAAGTTTTGTGTCACCCCGGTTCCCAGAACTCCTGAAGATAGACGTTGACTCTGGATATTGCATCACAGACACAATCCCTTTGACTGTTCACCGATGTCACCAAACCCGACCCCGACTAAAGATGTAAACAACCATGTATGAAGAGCGCCTATTAGACGGACGGGGTTCAACAGCCGATCAGTTCCACTCATTCAAGCAGGAAGGAGGTACACGGCTCGTGTTGCCAGTACTTCAACCATGCGTAGACGGTCAATACCGCAGTTCGATCACGTCCGCATTATTACTTTGTGACAGGAAGGGCTCCCAACACAGGAAGTGGCCAGGCGCTTCGGAGTGAACCAAAGCGATGTTGTTCGGACGAGGAGGGGATACAGAGCGACAGGAACTGTCAATGACATACCTCGCTCAGGCCGTCCAAGGGCTACTACTGCAGTGGATGACTGCTACCTATGATTTATGGCTCTGTGGACCCTGACAGCAACGCCACCATGTTCAATAATGCTTTCGTGCAGCTACAGAAGGACATGTTACGACTCAAACTGTGCACAGTAGGCTGCATGATGTGCAACATCACTCCCGACGTCCATGGCGAGGCCCATCTATGCAACCACGACACCATGCAGCGCGGTACAGATGGGCCCAACAACATGCCGAATGGATCACTCAGGATTGGCATCACGTTCTCTTCACCGATAAGTGTCGCATATGCCTTCAACCAGACAATCGTCTGAGACGTGTTTGGCGGCAATCCGGTCAGTCTGAACTCCTTAGACACACTGTCCAGCGAGTGCAGCAAGTTGGAGGTTCCCTGCTGTTTTGGGGTGGAATTATGTGAGGCCGACGTGCGCCACTGGTGGTCTTGGAAGGCGCCTTAGTGGCTGTACAATAAGTGAATGCCATCCTCCGACGATAGTGCAACCATATCCGCAGCATATTGGCGAGGCATTCATCTTCATGGACGACAATTTGCGCCCCCATCGTGCACATCTTGTGAATGATAACGACATCGCTCGACTAGGGTGGCCAGCATGTTCTCCAAACATGAAGCCTATCGAACATGCCTGGGATGGATTGAAAAGGGCTGTTGATGGACGACGTGACCTGCCAGCCACTCTGGGGGATCTACGCCGAATCGCCGTTGAGGAGTGGGACAATCTGGGCCAACAGTGCCTTGATGAACTTGTGGATAGTATGCCGCAACGAATACAGGCATGCACCAATGCAAGAGGTTGTGCTACTAGGCATTAGAGGTACTGGTGTGTACAGCAATCTGGACCCCCACCTCCGAACGTCTCGCTGTATGGTGGTACAACATGTAATGTGTGATTTTCAGCCGGCCAAAGTGGCCGTGCGGTTAAAGGCGCTGCAGTCTGGAACCGCAAGACCGCTACGGTCGCAGGTTCGAATCCTGCCTCGGGCATGGATGTTTGTGATGTCCTTAGGTTAGTTAGGTTTAACTAGTTCTAAGTTCTAGGGGACTAATGACCTCAGCAGTTGAGTCCCATAGTGCTCAGAGCCAATTGAACCATTTTTGTGATTTTCATGAGCAATAAATAGGGCGGAAATGATCTTTATGTTGATCTCTATTCCAATTTTCTGTACAGGTTCCGGAACTCTCGGATATGAGATGATGCAAAACTTTTTTTTAATGTGTTTATTGTTATTATTACTATTACTATTACTATTGTTATCATCTGTAGTGATTTTTATTTACACTGCCTGATGGTTTTGTACTTACTTTTATTGTGAAACTGCTACATTAACGATTCCTATTCTTAAAATGTGTGTTAGTCTCATGAATTCGTGAAAGTCTGAGAAAATGTACCTCGTTACGACGTGTTACTCACATGGTAATTTGTAATATATGTACGACGAAACATTTTAATTTTTACCTCCACTTATTTTTGTCACATTTTGGGATTTACAGACAAAAAACTGCATTACCGTTACTATCTCCTCTCCATAGACTCGAAAGTTCACAGTACCATTACCTTTTCTCAGTGGCACCAAATGCAGAGATGTATGTGGTAAGTTTCATGCAGGCTGCGAATCACACTCCGATAGCTCAGTTAGATGAGAATTGCCCACGAAAGACAGGCGTATGACAGATTCCCTGTGTACCAATCACCGTTGTTAGCTTTTCGCATCGTTTCAGAAATGGAATCCCGATTCTTCAGCTATATTGCCATACCTGTCGTCCATCTTCTCTCGAGTCGTCAGGGGCATTTTGTTTGATATTTCGGCAGGTTTTTCCATCTTTAGTTCTTTCAATGTGTACATGCAGTCAGCCCATGCAGGTACTACTCATTACGTGATGCGACACTAAGCGTTAACGGAAACGATCGTCTGTTTTTCGTTACTCACAAAATATTTTGTCAGTATAAATTATGCTGCTTTCCCATGGAGCACCCCCGATTACTTCATTGTAATATTCGTTTTAACGAGATGTAATAAAAATAACAGCAAAGACGATGAAGAGCCGGTGCCCTGTCATCCATTGGGTAGCGACGCGTCGTGGCGGTGGCCGACTGACCGGCAGGCACACGAGACGGGGTTAAGTGGAAAACCTGCCGTTTCTATGAAAAATTATTGAAAGTGGTACCGTACGAGATTGTATTAGTACCGAACCTATACGGAACGCTGTCGATCATTCTCTAGGACAATCAAAAACTAAAAGGGAACGAAATATCAATTAATATTTCTACGCTACGTCTTCTTTTCACCACGTAAGATGTTACGTTTGTCTGCTCGCGCCGCACTGTGTTGCCACCGCCTTAGAGCAGAGCTGCTCAGTCGCTGCTTGACTATTGATTATTCTTCCCCTACTGCTGTTCCTGTTAATACATATCGTTAAACCGGATATTGCACTAGACTAATTTGAACCGCTAAATGGAGAGGTGACGTAATATTATACTTAAAAAGTTATTACTCTTAAAAATTGTTGCCGGCCGGTGTGGCCGAGCGGTTCTAGGCGCTTCAGTCAGGAACCGAACGACCGCTACGGACGCAGGTTCGAATCCTGCGCCGGGCATGGATGTGTGTGGTGTCCTTAGGTTAGTTAGGTTTAAGTAGTTCTAAGTTCTAGGGGACTGATGACCTCAGATGTTAAGTCCCATAGTGCTCAGAGCCATTTGAACCATTTTTCAAAAATTGTTTGCAGTGAGAAAGAAGGCGTCGTTCTCTTTTGACACTGGATACTGCGTAAAACAGAAGATGAACAAACAGTATTTGTTTAGGCTGACTCATATCACAGAAATGAAATTGCAAATACGTGAGCGAAACACCAAAGAGAACGCGACTGACGACTCTTACAAGAGAATGTACAGCTATATACACTGTCCGTCGAAGAAGTTCCGAGGCTAATTTTATTCCTGGCTTATAAGCGACGTCAACGCAGGAACTACGATGGCAGTTTAAACAGCTATAAACTACAGATGAACATTCGACCACACAGTTGTGAACAGGCAGTGCTAAGTAATGGACGAGCGGGTGAGTGTGTCAACGTTTCTGTGACAAAAATAGCAACCTCTAACTCAGGTGTGGCCAAGATACTTTCCAGAACTTGTTGTAGAAGACAAAAGTGTGTTCAGAGTTTTTCCCACATACCATGCTCCCGAAGAAAAGCAACGATGCGTCAACTACAGCAGCGACGTGATCGAAATACAAAATACAGACAACTATTTTCTGGGAACATTATCACACGTGATGAGACTTGATGTTATCAATACGAACTCGCCACAGGGCCAACTCTTCGACGACGTAATTAACATTCAAGTCAATGTGACGCTCAAGTCGAGCAGCATCCAAAAGAAGGACGTTTCTAACAGTTTCATATGGCCGTGTGAGCATTCAGTGCGTTGTAATATGTGGAACACCTGAAGCTTTGAAACCCTCAACTGTTCTTTACTCTGTTTTTTGTTATCCAATCTCGAAACTTTTTTGACAGAAGGGAAGTGCATGGAAGCGTTATCTGGGGAAAGTACGTGTTACTTGCAGACGTAATTTCCTCTTCCAATTTCTTTTGTTTTGGCAGAAGTTCACTCAATAATTAACGTCAAAGTGTTTGTGACCGCAACAGGTAGACTCATGCGGATATGAAAACAAACAGCCACTTGAGAGACTTCCAGATAAAAAATGGTTCAAATGGCTCTGAGCACTATGGGACTTAACAGCTATGGTCATCAGTCCTCTAGAACTTAGAACTACTTAAACCTAACCAACCTAAGGACATCACACAACACCCAGTCATCACGAGGCAGAGAAAATCCCTGACCCCGCCGGGAATCGAACCCGGGAACCCGGGCGTGGGAAGCGAGAACGCTACCGCACGACCATGAGCTGCGGACACTTCCAGATAAATGCTGACAGTGCTGTTGTTGTTGTTGTTGTGGTGGTCGTGGTGGTGGTGGTGGTGGTCTTCAAGCCGAAGACTTGTTTGATGCAGCTCCCCGCGCTAGTCTGTCCTGTTCAAGTCTCTTCATCTCTGCGTAACTACCGCAACCTATATCCACTTGAACCTGCTTCCTGTGTTTCTCTCTCTGCAATTCTTACCTCCACGCTTCCCTTCATTAACAAACTGGCGAATCCGTGATACTTTAGGATGTGTCCTACTAACTATTCCCTCCTATTAGTCGGATTGTGCCATAAATTTCTTTTTTCCCCAATTTCATTCTGTACTTCCTCATTCTTACTCGATGTACCCATTTGGCATTCTCTTGTAACATCTGATTTCAAAATCTTCTATTCTCTTCTTTTATAAATTGTTTGTCGTCCGCGTTTCACTTCCATGGAATGCTACAATCCAGACAAATACCTTAAGAAAATACTACCTAACACTAAATTTATATTAGATGTTAACAAATTCCTCTTTTTCAGAAATGTTTTTCTTGCTACAGCCAGTCTATATTTTATATTCTCTCCACCTCGGCCATCAGCTGTTATTTTGCTTCTCAAGTAACAAACTCATCAACTACTTTTAGTGCCTTATTTTCTAATCTAATTTCTCCAAGATATACTGATTTAATTTGACTACATTCCATTACTTTTGTTTGATTTTTGTTGATATTCATCTTATAACTTCTTTTAGAAATCTTATTCATTCCCAGTCCTTTGCTGTCTGTGACAGAATTACAATGTCATCGGTAGACACCAGAGTTTTCATTTCTTTTACCTGAAGTTTAATTTCTTTTCGAAATTCCTCCTTATGCGGCGGGTACATGCAAAGAAAAATATGCCACATTCGCGTCACGACTCACCAAGTATCTCTGCCAGCCAACCTGAACAAAGTATCGTACTTCCAAAGTTATGACCATTCTTTCGCTTGGATCATCACAGAAACGTTTGTGCGTTTTGTGACCAACATTCCTCGTTTAGACAGGACAGCTCCATGAATCCTTTATCGGTTCTGAATTAGTTTTGTTAACACTGTTCCATCTTCAAGGTTCTCAGTATTGGTCATTCCATCGTTCCTGTGGTCTTTCTCTACTGTGATTCCTTGTGGGTTTATAATTAAAGCCTACATTATTCTTGGGCTATTACTGGCTAGTCTTTCAACATGATTTATCCACTTTGTCTTAGGTGCTCCGGTTTCTTCTAGCATACTGTCTACTCCTGATGTGAGTCTTATATCTTCATTTTGGATGCGACCATCTCTTGAGTATCCTAAAAGTCTAACTTTCCTAACTCTTTATAACTTTTGATCCATTAAAAACATTTCTAATGTTTTTTAACTTATATGAATAGCGAACAGGGCTCATGGAAACCCAGAGTTAGGTAAGTAAATAATATGTTATTACCGCTATGTTGAATATTCTGTTCTATTGTTGAAAGGAAATGAAACAGAGATAAATAACGTTGCTGTGCCCTGAAGAAAACTTTCCCATCCTAAAGTAAACTTTACTGTTGAACATGAATGCAAAAGGGGTAACTGATTTACTTGACATAACTGTCACTAAAGAAGATGCTAGACATAAATTCACTATCATTAGATAAGCAAGATAGAAAAACATAAATAGCCATTCTTAGGCTAGTCACTGCAAGTAATGGTCGCAATGATGAAATCACTAAAGTGATTCAAGTAATTAAAACAGAACACACCCAGAGAACAAATAACAATACTTTAAAGAGGAAAATTAAACCCAGAAATCTGTCTTTATGTCTACCGAAAACTTCTACATCTACATCTACATGACTACTCTGCAATTCACATTTAAGTGTTTGGCAGAGGGTTCGTCGAACCACAATCATACTATCTCTCTACCATTCCACTCCCGAACAACGCGCGGGAAAAACGAACACCTAAACCTTTCTGTTCGAGCTCTGATTTCTCTCATTTTATTTTGATGATCATTCCTACCTATGTAGGTTGGGCTCAACAAAATATTTTCGCATTCGGAAGAGAAAGTTGGTGACTGAAATTTCGTAAATAGATCTCGCCGCGACGAAAAACGTCTTTGCTGTAATGACTTCCATCCCAATTCGCGTATCATATCTGCCACACTCTCTCCCCTACTACGTGATAATACAAAACGAGCGGCCCTTTTTTGCACCCTTTCGATGTCCTCCGTCAACTTATGAAACATTTCAGATGCAACAGAGTAACGGTTTAAAAAAACTGGTTTAAGAATAGGCTTTAGCACAAGGGAAACTCTTTGTTTTAAACTAAAAATAGTGCAAATAAGTCGAGTTCTAAATTTAGTTCATCAGGTGTGCATAAAGTGAAATACAACGACTGTCCTCAACACTATGTAGCCCAAACTGATAGCACTTTTGAGATCGTTTTAAAGAACAAACTTCACTACGAAATAATAAGATAGCATTTGGAGACAGCACAGCTAAAGCTAAAGACTCAGTAGGACTAAAAGAGCTACAACTCGAGCTTTTACACATCGCTCCTGAAGGACGTTTTTCAAACACTCTGGAAGAGCACGAAATCTACGGAAATCATCCACAAGAAAGAAATAAAATATTCAACCGTGAAAGTGATTTCCAGAACTCTGTGTGCTTGAAGAATATTGACGAGGTGCTGACAATCAGACGATCCATTGGCCTCGGCAGCGTGCGCAATTGCAGCAGCCACGGGCAAGCTGACGCGAGCTCAGTGTACACAAGCAGAAACACACCTCACACGCTCTCTGCTGGAAACAGTGTACTCTCATTGTTTAACAATCAGTGTTTCAGTTTAATTATTATTAGTTTTAATTCGACGACTCATGTACCGCTATTCTGTGCATTTATTCAAACAGATCCTGCGTTTTAAATTGATTTTAATACATGTTTTGGACAATAGCTTTGCTATACTTTAGTACCGCAAATTATTAGCTTCCTTGCCAGTCTCCCTCCCCCCTCCTCTGCCCCCTTCCCCTATCAATCAACGATGATACATGAACCTCTATGACACCGCGTGGTGTTAGTGAAATTGTGGATAGCAATGAATGTTGTTACAAGTCTACTATAGTGCAATTCCTCTTGTTTTTACTACAATGCTTTCAGAAATGTTTTTGATTTTTTACAACACGAGATCAGTCATGTATAATTTTAAAATTTAAATTTAAATTTTTTCAATCTGTGTTTTTTACTGAAATAGATACTTAGGAACGTTTAATTTTTGGTTGTAGATCTGAAGATAACGATTAGAAGATCGGAACTAGCCATCTGAATCTGAAACTGTTACAAGAAGTATTTTTAAAAATACACAATTTGGACATGTCTCATGACAATACGTCATCTACTATAAAAGACCAACAGTTTTTCGCAACCTCATTGACCACCAATACTTTAAGAATAGGTGATATAAAATTTTTTGCACCAGAGTAGCAGATCTATATAAAACAAATCCAATGATATAAGTCCTTCATAGAACATACAAAAAATTGCGGCGTAAAATTACGTTGAAAATGGGAATTTTTGTGCCATGGTTGCACTGGTGTGCCACTCAAACTTTATTCCACTCTCCACGAAAACTAGCGCCATCGAGGCTAGCGATACGCGATGTTTCGCCAGTGCTGCATCCTCAAGAGACAAATCATCATAAATCTGGCTAAATGACCTTCAGTGACATAATATTCTCTTTGGTACAAAAAAATTTAAACAATTGTAAAGTCTTATGCTCAAGCCTGACTTTGGATCTCAGTATGATAACGCAGTGGAGATAGGCATATATGATAACAAAAAATGGTTCAAATGGCTCTGAGCACTATGGGACTTAACTTCTGAGGTCATCAGTCCCCTATAACTTAGAACTACTTAAACCTAAGGACATCACACACATCCATGCCCGAGGCAGGATTCGAACCTGCGAACGCAGCGGTCGCGCGGTTCCAGACTGTAGCGCCTAGAACCGCTCTGCCACCCCGGCCGGCATATGATAACCAGATTGATGAAGATCTTAAAAGTGTGTATGACAGTCGCAGGATTTAGCACTCGTGTCCAGTCGGTTACTGAATTTTATATCCGCCTTTCTTTTGGGTAGTGGGGGCTGCAAGTTACCTTTTGCTAGTTTTAGTATTTTAGTTAGCTGAATTGGACGTTTGTGGATTGTGAGGTACACGTCTAGCGACGGAAATCTCGCTTTGTTTTTCCTGTAATTATTCCCAGAGTTTTTGTAAGTTTAATGAAGAAATATTACTGGTTACAGGAGGTGGGTAAATTACTGAGGTGGAATTGGAGGAACCTTTGGCCCGAATGAAGTGCAGGGTGGATAACAACGAAAGTGGTATCGTCAGCATACTGAAGCATGTGAACGAGGAGTACGTGGTTTGGGTACCTCACCGGAATACCTATATATAACTAAATTAAAGTCCAACACCACGTTTCACTGGCCAGTGAATGGTTAGAAACGAGTGACTTGCAGTAATAAATCACACTAAACCCTGTGTGAATACGATGGAAGGGTTTGGATTTGGCGAATGCGTGCAGAACATTATCGGCGGTCATGCGTAATGCCGACACAAAGCACGGAGGAGATGGTGTCATGGTATGGGGATGTTACCGTGTTTACGGCGTGGTATCCTCGTTGCGCTTAAGAAAACTGTAAATGTGGAAGGATATGAACACATTTACAGCATTGTGTGCTTCGTAAAGCAAAGGAACAGAGGAACAGATCCGAGACGATTATTGTGTGGATCAGTACGGCAGCGCACCCTGTCATAAGGCAGCACCTGTGAGGCAACGGTTTGTGGACAACAACATACCTGAAAGAAACTGACGTGCCTAGAGTCACCACCTGAATCCAGAGGAACATATTTGGCACGAATTAGAAAGTCGGCTTGGTTCCAGACCCCAGCGTCCAAACATCACTGCCCACTCTCGTTTCGGCTCTTGAAGAGAATGGGCTGCCATTCTTCTACAGACATTCGGACACCTCATTGAAGGTGTTTGCAGCAGAGTTCAACCTGTCACAAAGTTGAAGGATAGACATCTCCGTAATAACGTCCACTAGTAGTGCCAGACTTTTTTGATCCGCTAGAGTACAAACGGGAAAAGCAGTAACGTAACCAGCCGCCACAAGTCTGAGAGCAGCGAAGCTCGACCGCATTCATATTTATATTTAAGGTTCCCCACCGCGTTTTTCCGTCTATATGTGAACGGTAATCCCGGAAACTACTGTACGGATTTTGATACGTTTTACACTGATAGATAAATTGATGCATGAGGAAGGTTTGTGTATAATTTTCACTACCGCTACCTACACCAGACAAGTGCGAAGCCCGGGCTGGTCGCTAGTTTGAGATAAAGGAACGCTGGCAGGCTGAATCTTTGGAGCGACATTACTTGCGCGCCATGTCCGTTTCGTACACGGTATTAAAACGTAAAGTGAAACATAGCCTTGTTGGGTCCACTTATTCGTGGACCTGTAGAGGTCATGTAAATCACTCGGTATTCTGTCCCCGGGACTAGAGAAGCTGAAGACAACGGCCTTCAAGGGAGGTAGTTCGGGACGAACCCTAGTGGAGCGAGGAGAGGAATGGTGGCTGGAGATGCTTTGCTATGGCAGATATTTGATCAACTCGCAGGTCAGTGCTTCAGCAGAACAAATACGCACTGGCTGCAAGGGCAAGAGACAAGGTCCATAACACCTGCCTCCGATCTGGAAGTGAGTGCTAGATGAAGAAACATCTGCATACCTCGTCAGGTCACTCGTATACGAGAGCCGTTTTCTCACAAATTTAATTACACTAAAATAGATCAGAGCTTTTATCTAGGGTGGCCATAATTTCTTTGGACAAAAGTGGTATTTGCATACATTCTCTTGGCCATATAGTGAGACAAATTTTAATCTTTCGTTAAATATCGCTTTTAATTCTACAAAACTGTAAAGAAGAACATTTCAAGTTTTCAGGAATGTACTTAATAAGAAATGTAAAACTCATAACAAAATGTAGAAAGACGTGCAGTAACAATCATGACAGAAAAAAGTTTTGAATGAACGTGAGGAATTTATGTTCCTTGGATTCCATAACGCAGTCATATTTCGTTGAAGATGAAATTTCATTCAGCAACTCAGGTTTGCCTAATAGGGCTTAATAGACATCAGTACTGAAGTTCAGAAAGGTCAGTAATATACACCTAACACTCCTCATAGTAAATCTATTCCTCTCTCTGTCCACTGCGACTAAGTAAGCTGGGAACACTTCCAACATTTTCATTTTGGGCAGAGAGTGAAAAGAAGTACTGTGCTATGTTAAACGATTATCTGAAACATGCACTAAATTTGCACCAGCTGGTTGCATCATTCGTCAACTATCTAAAGAAGTAGCGAAAACAAATTCGAAAGTTTGATATAGCTTTAATACATCCTCAAATCGCTTGAGAAATTCATCTTTTACTGTACCAGCTAGGGATACGTTCTCCTTGTAATTCTTTTCAGGGACAGAAAACAGAACAGGGAAGGGCGCTGGTTGTCTCTATCACAGCACAAATTTTCTCGTGAAAGCTCGCACTTTTTCAGCCACTTCACAAATTGATTGATTTTCACGTCGAAAGCTAATATTCAAAGCATTCAAATGTCCCGTAATATCCACTAAAAATGCAAAAATGCAAAACCCATCTGGATCTTCTAATTTCGGATCTTCTCCTTTATTTGTCGTTTAAAAGCTGATTTATTGGCATTCTAAATTCAAAACATATTTTCAGTACATTTCCGCGGCTAAGCCAGAGCACTTCACTGCGGTATAGTATGTCATCGTACTCGTCTCCAACTTTAGTTAAAAATTGGTGGAACTGTCGATGTGTCGAATCACAAATAATTAACTGTGTGACTAATCATTTGCATGAAATCCCCTAATTTTGCTGGTTTTCACAAGGTATCTCTTAGTGCAAAATTCAGTGAACGCTATGCAATGATTCTCCTGTGCGATGCAAGTTCTTTCTAAGCAATCCAACAAATCCCATTTGCTCCGATTGTATTGCATGTGCTCCGTCTGTTCTGACTGACACCAAACGTTCCAGCGTAAACCAACAGAACAGAAAGCTTCTACCATGGCTTTTGAGATGTCCGCGCCTGCGCTAGGTGCTGTTTAAAGATATCATGTCCTAAAAATCCTCAGTTATGTGCAGATCAGCGACCACTCTTCGGACATAAATAACTAACTGCGCAGTGTCTGAAATGTCTGTGGGCTTATAAAGTGCTATGGAAAACGCACCGAAGTCCTGTACTTTCCTTATAACTGCCGTTAAACGCAGCCAGCAATGGCGCTTATGCGACGGTGTGCAGTCCGCAGAGAAAGTCGCATTGCTCGAAACCGATTCATATTCGGTGGGCACGAAAGACCTGAGGCGTCATTGATGAACTCACCGTCAGCAAACTGCCCTCTATCTTAAAATTTTAGAAAGCATTCTTTCGCTGTAGATTTAACAGCGATCGGTATTAAATATTCAAATTCAGTAAAGCAGTCTCGATCGCAACAGATGTTTATTATAGGTGTCCCAGTTTCGGTCTATGATTTAGACCATCTTCAGGCTGTAAGCACTACAATGCAATAATGATACATATTCAGAGGCATTTCTATACAGAGATATGGTAACATGGCCAAAAACATCTAAAATAAAAGCTACTATAATAACAAAATAAGACGCTATACCCAAGATGACGGACGGACCGAAATCTGTAAGAATGCACACGTCACCTGCCGAATAACGCGGCAATTACCTGAGAATATACACTGTAAGATCCATCCATCACGTACGGCACTAAATCATTGACAAACAATTATCTACTCATTACCTGAGTATAGTTAGAATTTAGAAGAAAAATTAATACGAAAATACATACATAATGGCTCACAACAAATTCAATGACAATCTGTTTAAATTAAGGAAACTCAACAACAGACATGACCTGAACAGTTTTCTGAGTAGACAGCCCTCTACGGGCATCTGTGCGAACTCGTTGAAAGGAGTCGTAGTAGAGACGGTTGTGTCAGTTACCATAGCAGTGACCCGCCGGTATCGACATCCACCAGAGCAGGAACGCTGAGGAGGCGGCTGCCCGACGGCTTGAAAGTGGATCGCCGTGTTTCAGCTCTGACAGACGATAGCTGTGGAAACTGACTGCCACAGTCCGGCCTCAAGTGGACACAAGAAATAACTGAGGCAATGAATCGCAAGTACTGCGCGCTGCTGTCAAAGAATCTGGTTATAGAACATGAACAAGCGCTGGCTTCAAAATCTGTACGTGCTATCTAGTATTAGACAAAATGTTTCCTATAATGTAATAGTACAACGACTTTATAAATACATTTTGTGTGAAATATCATAAAAGTAAGGTCTTCCAGGTATGAAAGCATTACCACGTTTACTAGCGACAGAAAATGGTGTAATAAAGGCAGCACATTTAGTATATGTAAAATACACTCATTTACGTAAGTACAAGAATAAATTACTGCTAAAGAGAACAGTTTGTCACATCATTATTATTTTTATTAAAATCTTAAAATATTTGCTTGAAAGAAAGCTAAATTAAGAGGCAATCAATGGGCATAACTATGGTACGAAAATACGTAAGGGGATACGATTCGTAACTAGTATTACTCGTTCCAGCAGTAAGTGATAATGAATGGAGCTCTTGAGTTTTATATAAAAGTGTAAAGAGCAAACTTCAGCAGTCTTACAGTAAATCATAAAATAGCTCAAAGAAGTATAATTCCGTAGGCCGGCCGGAGTGGCCGAGCGGTTCTAGGCGCTACAGTCTGGAACCGCGTGACCGCTACGGTCGCAGATTCGAATCCTGCCTCGGGCATGGATGTGTGTGATGTCCTTAGGTTAGTTAGGTTTAAGTAGTTCTAAGTTCTAGGGGACTGATTACCTCAGAAGTTCAGTTCGATAGTGCTCAGAGCAATTTGAACCATAATTCCCTAAAATCAAGATGTTCATTCAACAACGATAGTGGTTTTTTTTTCAAATGTGCCTAAAGATTCATCTTCTCAATACTGTTAAGTAGTAATCCCTCAAGTACGTTGAGAAGAATTGTCAAGTTATTGTCAATGTAACCTTTTGCATACTTATTCTGCGTCAAACGTTGACCAAACAGTGATTTGTTGCGAGAGACACCTACTGTACGTTCCTTGGACTGGTCAATATATTGCTTATCGCAGTCTTCGCCAGACAGGAAGAAAACATCGTTGTGATAATGCAGTGTCTGTGTTGTTCAGAAGTAAGATGCAATGTTCCCTCGGTCATGCAAACATGCCCGAAGGAACAGTCACTGCGGCGACTACAGCTGATATGAAATCTATCCGTAGTTGCCAATATCGACAACCATCAGCTGTATAATGGAATGACGGCAGTGAAAATTTCTGCCGAACTCGAACCCGGATTTCTCGCTTATCGCGAGCGGTCGCCTTACCTCTTTTTTTTTCATTGCATTTGGTCGGGGCGGACGTCCTATGACACCTGTTCAAGTTCATCGTTGATCCGTTCACTCAGTTTTTTTTTTTTTTTTTTTTCACAGAGGGCAGTTAACCCTCTGACCGAAGACGCGGAGTATCGTGCCGGCTACCATTAGGCTATCCGAGCTCGCTTCACGACCAGCCCCAAACTTCCATATGTCATCAACCATGTGCCTACAACGTACACTCGTAAATCCAATACGTTCATACTGTACAGGGGAGACATTTTGCTTTTGGGTCGCTTGACCTGTGTCGGCGGATCAATACGCTCGCGATAAACGGGAGAGGTGGGTTCGAGTTACGGTCCGGCACAAATTTTCAGTGCCGTCATTCCATAACAGACATGATGGTTGTCCGTATTCGCATCTCGAATATATTTCATGTACTTCGCGTTGTGGTTTAAGGAACATGCAGCAGGTGTTTCTAGCAACAAATCACTATTCTGTCAACATTTGACACAGAATAAGCATGCAGAGAATTCTTCACAATGCACGTAAGGGATTACTACTTAACAGCCTTGAGAAGATGGAAATTTATGCACATTTGGAAAATAAACCTCTATCATTCTTGAATGAACAGATTGATTAAAATCTACTTCTTTGAACTATTTTATGATTTACTGCAACACTGATGAAGTCTGCTCCGTACACTTTGATATAAAAATCAAGAGCTCCATATATTATCACTTACCACTGGGGCGAACAATACCAGTTAAGAATCGTATCAACTTACGTATTATCGTATCATAGATTTACCCATGGATGGCCCCTTGATTTTGTTTCCTTTCAACCAAATAATTTAGGATTTTAATAATTTTAATACAAAAAAGTGATGGCGTGGGAAACTGTTCTCTTCAACAGTCATTTATTCTTGTACTTATGTAAATGACGCAGATTTTACTTATACTAAATGTACTGCTTTTATTACATGATTTTCTGTCGGCAGTAAACGCGGTAATGCTTTCATACTGTGTGTTATTCATTTTGAAACATCTGGACGGCCTTACTTTTATGATAATTCACACAAAATTTATTTATATGGCCAACGAGTTCACACATATGCCCATAGAGGGCACTCTGCACAAAAAGCTGTTCAAATTATGTCTGTTATTGCGTTTCGTTATTTTAAATAGATTGCACAGGATTTGCTGCGCGCTATTATGCATGTAGTTTTTGTATGTATTTTCGTACCAAATTTTCTTCCTAATTCCAGCTATACCATTTACTGTAACGCACCTCATATAATGAGTACATGGCTGATTGCTTGTGCTATAATGTCGTACGCGATAGGCAGAGCTTACAGTAGATATTGTCGAGTAATGCTGCCTTATTCTTCCGGATCTTGCTCCGTCAACCGCTACCAGCCGCCAGCTTAGTTATAACGTCTTATTTTGTTATTATTGTAGCTTTTGCATTACAGTGATCGCTGACCATCAACTTCGGTAACTAAAGGAGTTATTAGACTGCCACAAATTAAGAGCTGTCGCCGTGCCTCTGTGCCTCCCCCGGTGTATGCTCGCACGCGAGCAGTATTCACGTGCACCGCCAGGACTAACGAGACGCGTGCAACGTTTGCTTGCCCTTCTGTTCGTAAAAAAAGAAGAAGAAGCAAACTGAAGGAAGTATACATCCATTCGGATATGGATAAATGTGTTATCAGGAAGACAATTCTACGATGCTATGAATAAAGAAGCACCAACTTCGCGAAAACTTCACAGTTTTTGTCAAATGAAACTATATGTTTCGAGAATCTTTTGAAGCCTCAAGCATGTATGATATATCTCTGCAGACTGAAGGGACGAGTAAAAATTCATACCAAGGCTGAGATTTGAGTCCAGGTCTCCTGCTCACTAGCCAGACGCGCTAACCACTACGCCAAGCTGACACAGTGGCTTTGCGGACTGCCCCTGCACGCCTTCACCCTCAATCCAAACTCCCTTTCACGCTTCAGCCAGCTTGGTATTCCCCCTATACTCGAATGCATTGCAGACGTTTTCTAACTCTATTCGTTCGATGCTGGAGTGCTATTCCAATACGAGAGACTCTCCAATGGTGTTCACGTTTAGACGCAGTAGCAATTTGGAAGTTGGCTGATGTGTGAAAGGGAATTTAGATTGAGGAGGGAGGCGTGCAAGGGGCAGTCTGCACAGGTCTGCAAAGCCACTCTGTCCGGTTGCCGTAGTGGTTAGCGCATGTGCTAGGTGAGCAGGAGACCTGCGTTCGAATCCAAATAAATCCACAAGAACAAAATGATCAACAAATAAAATATAATAAAGTATTGTACCCTTTCCTTTCTCCTTTTATTTTTTAATAAAATGTTCAGAGGCATATTTAATTTTTGTTCGTGGGATGAACCTGAAGTGGTGGCGAACGGCCGTCCTAGTTAGCTTTAGGATGAAAGTGGTGGTGGCACTAGCTTTGTTTTTGTTTTTAGGCTAGATAGGTTTTTGGGGGTAGTATGGGTGATAGGGGCCAACGCCTGACGTGGAAGAGGCAATTTTATTTATTTCTTTCTTTATATATAAACAGAAATAACAAAAAAGAAAAAACAAAAAAGAAAAATAAATAAAAAACAAAAAAAGTAAAAAATAAAAATAAGGAAAAAAGAAAAAAAGCGGAAAATAAAAAAGCGGTAAATAAAAAAGCGGTCTAAAAAAGAAAAAATCCAGGGCCTCTTACAAATTTTTATCCGTTGCTTCAGTCTGCTTATATACTTCACAGCTTTTGTTGCACAGAACTACACTATAAGGCGTACAATGAAATGCGGAGAAAAATTGTGCTGTCTATGGGATTTGGTTTCAGAGGATGCCAAAATAATCAAGTCGTCAATCGAAATAAACACGACCTACTTTCAAACAAACATTCTACTTTTCATGTAGGTTGATTCTTACAAAGAAGAAGACAGCAACCAGCCACTATTGATACTGCTAGAGGTAAAGGTGGATAAATGGGCCCCCACTCTGGTTTTTTTATATAACACTTTTTATTTTTAGTATAATCACCTGAAATTAACATAAAACATTTCTCTAGTATGTCCTGCAATAATTACGACATGTTTTGGTCCAACTTTTTAATATTTAAAACAAAATTTTATTTTTTTCCTGATGCTCTGCATTTTGTTGCGTCAAGAATTTGTGCTGGTAATATGGGCTATAAGGTAATTTGAAATAAAAAGAAACAAAAATTTAAAAAAAATAATTTTATTTAATTTTTTTGTATAATGAAAGAAATATTCACTCTGAACATTGTTAATTAGTCTACTGGTGGGATGATTTTCACAGCCTACGCCTAGCCTATTTAGAGTAGTCACACTCATAAGCATCTTTTTCGCATGCAGGGCATTCGTTGTGAGCCCACATCTCACAGGCTATACACTGGACCCAAGGTTCACCTTTTGTGTCCTTTGAAATAATCCCTTCACAAAATAGTCATACAGCGTCGTCAACATCAGGGACAGAAACACCAACTTTTTATTTCTTGTGCAAAGCTGGTAGGCCATGCGCCTGACGTCATTTCTGGTAAGGCCGTAGAATTTGGATTCCATAATGAGAAGATATTTAACCAGTCCGTCCTCCAGTCCCTGTGGTAAAACCGGTGCAAAGCCTTTGGAGCGTAGAACGAGGGATATAGTACACTTTAACCGCTTTTTTCAACCCCATTTTTTTCTCTTTAATAGCTACAGTAGCATTTGCCATATTTGCTTTTTCCCACGATTGCCGTTTCGATTTTTTTGGGGGTACAAGATGTGTTCGAGGCATCTGAAACAAAGAGTAGCAATATTTGTAAATGGTCCCGTAAACTCTGATTGATTTTACGGGGCCCATAATACCAGCAGCAAAAGGGGCCCGTATATCCACCTTCGCCATCTTGAGAAAAACGATTTTGCCTACGATTAGTTTGGTTCGCAACCGACGTTAATTAACTTAAAACGGTATCCCAACAGCAAGCCAAACACGTACCTTACCGTTTTACTAATAACATGTTAGAAATTTGAGTTTTATTCAAGTAAACACTAACCTTTCGAACTCACAAACCATGACAGCTACTACATCTGCGCACTGTACAGTGAAGTTTGGCAACTAGTTTTAGTAGTTCATGTGCTCTCCGCTAGAATTCGTGGCCTGTACTTCCAAATGTGTAGGGGGCCCATAATACCAGCAGGGGCCCATTTTTCCACCTTTGCCTCTATTTATTTAAGTAAATAGCGCAGTAACCGGTTACGAATTGACAAGTTCGTCATCAGACGGTTGTTCACATGATTTGCAAGATACGCTTTACGTAATCGTCAGTTTCCGATTTTTATTCTTCCACTCTTGCGAAATATTCTTCGCGTGTTGGTGCTCTACGGTAGAAAACAGTGTTAGAAGCGCCCTATGTGAACATAACTAACCTCCAAATGATGAAATACAGAGTAAATAAATATGTTAGGTTAAGTGGTTATCGAAAATTCCTCGCGATTTTATTGCGAAGTTGCAGTATTGTATTTTTCAAATATTCCAAAATATATGCGGCACTTGTATAATTTGCAGCACTTGTATAAGTTCTAAACCGGTTACGGCGTTATTTACTTAAATAAATAGCAGTATTAATAGTGGCTGTTGCTGTCGTCTTCTTTGTAAGAATCAACCTATATTAATTGTACACAGCCACGGTGTCAGGATGTCAGTTTTAGACAAACTAGCATACTACTTTTGGTTTTTACGAAAAAATGATGCATCAGTGGTTTGTTTGGTTACAGAACTCTGCGCAGTGCTATTGTGGAAGGAATATTGTCAAGCAGAACTCCCAACCAGTGATTGTAGCACCATGCTGGACACAGCTCTTCCCCAGAGAAGTGTGTTGGGAACCATGTTCTTCATATTGTATGTAAACGATCTGACAGACAATGTTAACTGAAACCTCAGACTTTTCGCAGATTATACGGTTATCTACACTCCTGGAAATTGAAATAAGAACACCGTGAATTCATTGTCCCAGGAAGGGGAAACTTTATTGACACATTCCTGGGGTCAGATACATCACATGATCACACTGACAGAACCACAGGCACATAGACACAGGCAACAGAGCATGCACAATGTCGGCACTAGTACAGTGTATATCCACCTTTCGCAGCAATGCAGGCTGCTATTCTCCCATGGAGACGATCGTAGAGATGCTGGATGTAGTCCTGTGGAACGGCTTGCCATGCCATTTCCACCTGGCGCCTCAGTTGGACCAGCGTTCGTGCTGGACGTGCAGACCGCGTGAGACGACGCTTCATCCAGTCCCAAACATGCTCAATGGGGGACAGATCCGGAGATCTTGCTGGCCAGGGTAGTTGACTTACACCTTCTAGAGCACGTTGGGTGGCACGGGATACATGCGGACGTGCATTGTCCTGTTGGAACAGCAAGTTCCCTTGCCGGTCTAGGAATGGTAGAACGATGGGTTCGATGACGGTTTGGATGTACCGTGCACTATTCAGTGTCCCCTCGACGATCACCAGTGGTGTACGGCCAGTGTAGGAGATCGCTCCCCACACCATGATGCCGGGTGTTGGCCCTGTGTGCCTCGGTCGTATGCAGTCCTGATTGTGGCGCTCACCTGCACGGCGCCAAACACGCATACGACCATCATTGGCACCAAGGCAGAAGCGACTCTCATCGCTGAAGACGACACGTCTCCATTCGTCCCTCCATTCACGCCTGTCGCGACACCACTGGAGGCGGGCTGCACGATGTTGGGGCGTGAGCGGAAGACGGCCTAACGGTGTGCGGGACCGTAGCCCAGCTTCATGGAGACGGTTGCGAATGGTCCTCACCGATACCCCAGGAGCAACAGTGTCCCTAATTTGCTGGGAAGTGGCGGTGCGGTCCCCTACGGCACTGCGTAGGATCCTACGGTCTTGGCGTGCATCCGTGCGTCGCTGCGGTCCGGTCCCAGGTCGACGGGCACGTGCACCTTCCGCCGACCACTGGCGACAACATCGATGTACTGTGGAGACCTAACGCCCCACGTGTTGAGCAATTCGGCGGTACGTCCACCCGGCCTCCCGCATGCCCACTATACGCTCTCGCTCAAAGTCCGTCAACTGCACATACGGTTCACGTCCACGCTGTCGCGGCATGCTACCAGTGTTAAAGACTGCGATGGAGCTCCGTATGCCACGGCAAACTGGCTGACACTGACGGCGGCGGTGCACAAATGCTGCGCAGCTAGCGCCATTCGACGGCCAACACCGCGGTTCCTGGTGTGTCCGCTGTGCTGTGCGTGTGATCATTGCTTGTACAGCCCTCTCGCAGTGTACGGAGCAAGTATGGTGGGTCTGACACACCGGTGTCAATGTGTTCTTTTTTCCATTTCCAGGAGTGTATAATGAAGTACTGTCTGAAAGAAGCTACATAAATATTCAGACACATCGTGATCAAAATGGTGCAAAACACTGGCAACTCGTCTAAATGTACAGAAATGGAATATAACACATTTCACTAAAGGAAAAAAAGTATCATATGAGTACAACATCACTGAATCAAAATTGGCATCAAAATCATACAAAATACTTGGATGCAACAAATTGTTGGTTTATGAAATGGAAGAGACAAGACAAGTGTGAGAATTTAGTTCATTGGTATAATACTGGTAAAATGCAATCAGGCTATAAAGAAGACTACTTGCAAATCACTTCTGCTTCCCACCTTAGAATAACGCTTGAGTCCATGGAACCCATAACAGATAGAGCTAACAGGGGACACTGAACACACACAAAGAAAGGTGGCACGATTGGTGTCATATTTATTTTATCACGAGACAGCGCCACGGAAATGTTGAGCAGCCGCAATTGGTAGACGTAAATCATCCCACGAAAGCGTACTTACAAAATTTCAAGAACCAGAATTATGTGAAGAAAGCAGAGATATTGTAAATATCGTTTTCATAGAGACTGTATAGACTAAAATACTCTAATTAAAGCGTAACAAAGGCATTTAAGCAGTCATTCTTCTCGCGCTCCATACACCGTTGGAACGGGGGAAACACTAACATGTGGAACCATGCAAAGTACCCTCTGGCGTCCATTTCTCATTGGTTTGGAGAGTACGATTGTAGATATAGACTGCATGACATAACAAGTAGCCAGAAGAGGAGATAATGAAACGAAACTTCGCTGGTTGGGAGGATGTGTGATGTTATCCTAGTGATTGCAAAATCGTGTCAAATTTATGAAGAACTTGGCAGTATGAGCCCACTTACCAGTATGACGTTGCGCTCCTTCTGACCTGGATTCATGCACTGATCCGGTTGGGAAGGGTACCACAAAGCCGTTGTGTCTGCTCCTGAGGCAAGATAACCCACAGCTGTTGTAAGTGGCCCTTGATATCTTGAATACAAGCACTGGGATGCAGCTGACGTCCAAGCTGGCCCCGCACGTAACCTGGGGATCTTGCTGGCCACGGGAGTACCTCAGCATAATGCAGACGGCTCAGAGAAACACCTGCCATGTGAGGACGAGCACTGACCTGTTGAAAAATGGTACCACGGTGCTGTCGCATGAGAGATAACATGTGACGGCTCAGGATGTCCCTGATGAACTATTGTGCTTTCAGAGTTCTCTCACCCACTGCCAGCCGTGACCGAAGTGCTAACTGATGGCTCCACATAGTATGACGCCAGGGTTATCACCACAATGCCTTTCAAAAACATTGGAAGAATGGAACCTCTCGCCAGGTCGCCGCCATACTAGCCAACGATGGTCATCCGGGATAGTGCAGAACAACAATTCATGCTGATCGCAATGTGACACCATTCGTCAGCAGCCCATGCTTCCCGGTCACGACACTGATCCAAATGAAGCTCTCTTTTGTGGTGTTAATGGCAGCCTAGGAATGGGATAGTAATTTCCTGGTCTGGCAACTGCTTGTCTCCAACCAAAGGTGCAGGATGGTATACAGCGTTGCAGGGAGTTCATTATGTGTTCTTGGACGGCAGATGCAGATGTCAAACTGTTACAGTGTGCTTGGTGAGCAATGTGACGATCCTCGCTTGTTGTGGTCAGACGTGGTCGACGGAATCTTTGACGACCAGTGTGCCTGCCCTCGCATTCCTGCACTGTCCAACATCGAGCGACTGTCATACTCGAATGCCCGCAAATTTCGGTATTATACGATTCGACCAGGCGGCTAAATGAAGACCCCACTATGAGGCCCCCTTTCAGACGCTGTCAGGAGCTGCTTACACTATCGCAAACGATTACACGGCATCTCCGTGTCCTCAGATCAGTCAATATATGGCGCAATCTGTCGCTGACTGATGGACTTTTGTCCTTGGTCCGAGATTTTTGAAGTTTGAGCAAATAAATGCCGATCTTCCTTTTTCTGACTGGTTGGTGTTGATGGTGACCTCTCTTCGATGAAATGTCCTAATGGTTAACTGAAATGGATAAAAACGTGAACTGCAACAGGCTAGCGGTTATCAGAAGACTTGGACTTCTACGTCCTCCTCATCTTCCTGTTCATCTGTAGTAGGATATACAGTTCCTCTGCGGTTGACTTCATTCTTTCCGACTGGTCTTCCTCCTTTATCCACTGGTCCTAAACTTCGATAACATGTATCCAGCACTTAGGAGTGAATACAGATTGGGCGTTGATGCAATCCTCCTTCGAGACGACGTCGTACATGGGTCCTTGTGACCCAGGGAAATCACGCGACTTGTGGGGAAGGGGAGGTTTGTGATTATTAGGAGGGGTGAAGGGATACGAATTATCAAGGTGAGGATAAGTCCCGACACGAAGGGATTCGGCAATCTTCAGCACCGCCTGTGCGCTGTGCTGTGCTTGTCAGAGTGTGGCAAGCAGACGTCTGGCTCCTCCACCGATGCAGCCTTTCCCTAGGAGGCTGCTGTGGTAGGCGTGTCTTCGCTTTCCTGTGTCTGCTGCGTGACATCCCCTTCGGAAAGGTGAGTAGACGTCTTTAGCTCCGTGGGCGCCTCCTCGGCTCCCTGCTGTTTTGCAGGGGCCGGGGGAGCGTCCGTCTGTGTGGCGGCGCACGCCACGGCAGAGGCAGAGGCAGACGTTCCCGCTTCCGCCGCCCTCAGCTCTAACTTCACAGCTGCAAATGGCGGCGGACGTCTTCGACCTCCGCTCTCAGTGCCGCCCATTCCGCCTCCATGACAGCTTTGACAGCTGCCAATGCATTACCGGAAGCTGGAAGCAATTTGGCTTGCATGCATTCTTCTTCGTGGCGCCGCGGACCGGTTCTCCTCCTTGGATAAGATGGCGGCGGGGGGGGGTGGGGGGGGAGGGGGGGGGGGTGGCAGTGCTACCGCTGCTTCTTGCTCCGTGCCTCCTGATGCCACTAATTCGTTGTGTTTCTTCGTTCGGCGGCTCCAGCTCTTGATCTGCGTAGAATGGCTGCAAGAGCGCCACCGCAATTATTGACGCACATGGCAGCGACATCTCGTGGTTTGTCACATACATGTGCTCATGCAGTTTCGCACACTTCAAACAGGCGGCTGTACCACTGCAGAACTTGGCGACGTGTCCGAACTTCTGGTAGCGGTAGCATTGCTCTTTCTTCGCCTTCCTCTTCTTGCCGTCGTGATCGTTCCCGCGCAGCTTGAGCAACGATGCGACCTGCAGCGTAATAATCAAAGTCTGTTTTTTTTTTCTTTATTGTCATTTTACACCTTACACAAGATGGGCTGGCAGCGGAAACTTTACGCCGCTCTTCAGCCACAGGCAGTACAAAGAGAGAAAAACAATGAAGACACAGAAATAACATACCAGTGGACAAAAAACAGTAAACACAGTAATTAAAAAACACGAAGCCGTTCACGTGCGAAAAAAAACAAAGAAACTGTCAGCACTGTACACGAACACTGATTATTGAGATGACACACGTGAACGATGGAGCGTGGGCGGCGAAAACACTGAAGCACAAACACGACGGCACACACACAAAACCGATGGCGATGATCTCCGGCGCGTTAATGTTCACGTGACGTGTGCGAGTCCGGGGACCTGACAAAAGGGGAAAAAGGTAGGGGAGGAGGGAGAAGGGAGAGAGGAGACGCCAGTGGCAGAGGAGATGGGGGGAGGAAAGAAGGTATGGAGGGGTAGGGGAAGCCCGGGGGCAGGAAAGGAGAAGGGAGAGAGGGTGCCGTAAGAAAAAACACAGGAAATGGAAGAGGAGGATCAAAGTTGATAGGAGGGGTAGATGGAGGGGATGATCGCATCATCAGGGAGGGGGAACTGGTGGAAGCCACCTTGGGAGAGGGTATGGAGAGTGGAGAGCAGGTGGGACTTGGGAATACAGGTGCAGCAGCGGACGGGGGTGGGAGAGGATGGGAGAGACAAGCGGGTGAGGGGGATCAAGTTTACGGGAGGTGTAGAGGATCCATATCCATTCGAGGAAAAGGAGGAGGTGTGAGAACGGAATAAGGTTGTACAGGATCCTCGTGGGGGAGGGGAGACGGATGCGTTAGGTGAGGCGGAGAGCATGGCGTTCTAGGATTTGAAGGGATTTGTAAAAGGTAGGAGGGGCGGAGATCCAGGCAGGGTGGGCGTAGCAGAGGATAGGGCGGATGGGGGACTTACATGTGTGGAGGATGGTGGAGGGGTCCAGACCCCATGTGCGGCCAGACAACGTCTGGCGTTGTTCACGCCTTTTATGTACCCTACCAGGCCTAGTGACAACAGTAAACGAACAGAACACTAACGCATTCTGGTGGCCATTCTTCCTGTCACAGAAAATTGCAACTCGAATCATTTACAGTCTCACCGATGGTGTACACGTGTACAAAATTACAGTGACATCCGACCGTCTTTTGTGAACTCTTTAAGTTTTTTGGCTGGGAGTGTAGGTACTGTGCAGCGTGTGGCAGTGCTCCATTTGAAAGTGTACACTGCTGACTGCTGCGACATCCTCTTCCTCTTCCTCAGGCGTAAAGACGACGGTGCTATAGGTCTTCATTTTCCTACAAATTAGTTACAGTATACTAACATAAGAACACACGCTGTTATCATAGGAGATTTCATTATAGTGTACTATTATAACGCAGAATGATAATACGCTGAGCCCAGAATAGAAGCACAGTGAATCAAAAACTGTACTTACGGATATGAAACGACCTGTTACAGTAGCCAGGCAGCAGATTAAACGTCAATACCAGTAAATAAAATAAATATAAATGAGATAATAAATGATTCAGATGGCTCTGAGCACTATGGGACTCAACATCTGAGGTCATCAGTACCCTAGAACTAAGAACTACTTAAACCTAACTAACCTAAGGACATCATACATATCCATGCTGGAGGCAGGATTCGAACCTGCGACCGTAGTGGTCGCGCGGTTCCAGATTGAAGCGCGTAGAACCGCTCGGTTACACCGGCCGGCTAAATGAGATAATAAATAAGTTATGTTCGTAAATAGGTAAGTTGTTTTACTATTCAAAGCGTGTAGTTTGTCGGGCATTTTGGTGTAGTTTGAGTGCAGGCGACGGGGCTTTACTCTGCCTCGAGTGGCGGACAGCAGGGAGGGAGGGCGGGCCGGCGCAGTGGCCGCTGCCCCCGTAACAGCCCGCCGGGCCGCCCCTGGCACGCCAGTCGGCGACCCGCCGCTGTCCCAGCCGCGTCCCCCACGCCCGCACACGGACACAGACCCACTGCCAGCCACAGAGGCACCACCGCAGGTCAGTCTCGGGCGCACACCGTACAAGCACCTGCCTCTGCTAGTCCTGCGACAGCCAGTACCTGTTACACCTCCTACATCTTTCCACACTCTTACCGTTGTTTACATATTTACGAACATTTTTCACTTTTTTATGGAAAGCTATTTGTAACTAATCAGTGAAAAACCACAACGCTTCAAGTAGCCAATTCAGTACTTACCTTACAGGCTCCTGCATGTATTTTGGAAAAAACCGACATTTTGTCAATGGAGTAAGTGATTGATTATTTTGTAAATTTGGCGCGAGGGATTAGCCGAGCGATCTAAGGCGCTGCAGTCATGGACTGTACGGCTGGCCCCGGCGGGGGTTCGAGTCCTCCCTCGGGCATGGGTGTGTGTGTTTGTCCTTAGGATCATTTAGGTTAAGTAGAGTGCAAGCTTAAGGACTGATGACCTTAGCAGTTAAGTCACATAAGATTTCACACACATTTGAACATTTTTTGTAAATTTTGTTTGTTTGTTTATAGACGCAATCACTTTCTTATGACACAGTCATAACAGGTTTCGGCCATACAATAACCATTTTCAGATTCTGAAACAATACAAAAGAAAATTTATATTAATACCTAAAAATAAGTGCAATATTTAACCAGGCTTATTAGTAATCTACTGAATTTATGCGGAATACATGTAGTTCACACCTAAAGGCGGCATACACTGAACACAGATTCATGCGTTGTCAAACTAGCTATGAAATGTAAAATCCCGGTCTTATATAGATATAAAAATTTGTTAGATTTTGCTTCCCCTCTTTGTGCTACATGCGCCACTCCTCTATAAGATGGTCTTTACTTTTCAAAAGCCTAAAATATGACAAATTTACTGTTAATATTTAGGTCAAATGTATATAAAATTTAAAATTACAGGACAGATCGTTAAATCAGTGAAATAAAATTTCAGTACAAAGAGAAAACATTGCTATACATGAAAATAGTATGTCTGCAAATCTGTCAGAAGCTGTTCAAGTAGAATTGCTTTCTGTTCAGTCGACACGGATATCTTTCATGTTAGGGAAGTAGCGTTATGAGCTTTTGAAATACCTTTATTTGTCCACCAAGTAATGGGCTAAATGCAAAGCTCTCTGTTGTGAGGGTCAGTAAAAATATTGTTCCGTTTCTCTGTCTGTAGGGATTTATATATTGTATACTATACAGCTTCACGGATTTCCAGTAGCTTCAATTTGGAAGTGTCGCCGGCCGATGTGGCCGATCGGTTCTAGGCGCTTCAGTCTGGAACCGCGCGACCGCTACGGTCGCAGGTTCGAATCCTGCCTCGGGCATGGATGTGTGTGTGTGTGTGTGTGTGTGTGATTGTGTGTGTGTGTGTGTGTGTGTGTGTGTGTGTGTGATGTCCTTAGGTTAGTTAGGTTTAAGTAGTTCTAAGTTCTGCCTCGGGAATAGATATGTGTGATGTCCTTAGGTTAGTTAGGTTTAAGTAGTTCTAAGTTCTGCCTCGGGAATAGATGTGTGTGATGTCCTTAGGTTAGTTAGGTTTAAGTAGTTCTAAGTTCTAGGGGAATGATGACCTCAGAAGTTAAGTCCCATGGTGCTCAGAGCCATTTGAATCATTTTCGGAAGTGTCCGTCACATTTCGAGAAGAATATTTCATCATCAGGGACCAGGAAGAGCGATTTTTCCTGAAATATCGGAAACACACCACAAAGTGAAAAGATTGGAAACGTGATAAGCGCTTAGAAAACTTGAGTTTCTCCCGGAGAATAAAATGTTCAAACTACTTACGCTAATGCAGGTGGGTGACGCCGATATTTCGACAGGTGAGCATCCCGTCATGTGTGTGTGTGTCTTTCTGCATATGCTGTATTATGGTTCGTGGTCGGTGTAGTACTGCCTACCGAGGTTTTAAATTTCCTTGCACAGCACTCTCGCGTCGCATTTGTGCCCTGAAAATGACGGCGTATACACCCTTCGTAATTCTTTTTCGGTGACTTCTGAAATACTTCAGAGTTTGAAACGGCGAACAACGTTACCGAACCTGTTTACAATAGGCGTGTGACATGTCAGATGTACAGAGCTGCGAAGAAGCAATACCCGCTCTGACATGAGGATGGCTTCCACGACTCAGCCTAAAACAATGAGGCGTAGTCTTGTTGGAATGCATCATGCAGGAAGATACCGGATGAAGGGTATTTGATGCTTTCCGTTAGTCGTAATTACGTCTCCCACTCCATTCCTTTCCCCGATCCCTCGAATTGTTTTCCAGTCTCTTGTAGTAATTCACATGGTTCAAATGGCTCTAAACAGTATGGGACTTAACATCTGAGGTCATCAGTCCCCTAGATTTAGTACCACTTAAACCTAACAAACCTAAGGACATCACACACATCCATGCCCGACGCAGGATTCGAACCTGCGACCGTAGCAGCAGCGGTGTTCCGAACTGAAGCGCCTAGAACCGCTCGGCCACAGCGGCCGGCTTTCTCGTAGCAATTCCCAACCTCCAACTCTCCAATACCCGTGGGGAACACTGGGATTTTGAGTGGTCTTCGCACTGAAAGTCTGTGTTCACTGTCCTAAGTTAAAACTGCAAATAAATACAAACTATCTGCTTCACATGCATTGAAAGCTTAGTTGTGAAAAGTCTCCTCATTTCACCAAAAGCACTCAAGAGCGTATTTACTATTCTGTTTATTTCTTTTGCTGTCCATCCAACCGTTATTTCAGTCATCATAAACTCATCAACTAGTTCCATGACGTAATTGTTAACTTGTACAAGTGTAGCAGAGGGCCGGCCGGGGTGGCCGAGCGGTTCTAGGCGCTACAGTCTGGAACTGCGCGACCGATACGGTCGCAAGTTCGAATTCTTCCTCCTGCATGGATGTGTGTGATGTTCTTAGGTTAGTTAGGTTTAAGTAATTGTAAGTTGTAGGGGACCGATGACCTCAGAAGTTGAGTCCCACAGTGCTCAGAGCCATTTGAACCATTTTTTTTGTAGCACAGGATTTGGGTGTAGTGGGTTTCGGTTGGGGGTTGTGCAGGAGTGGGCTGAATTTTACAAATTATTAAACATAAAATATTCTTCTCGAAAGCACAGAAATAGTGGTAAACAGAACTTAATTTATAGCGCAATGCAGTTCTTGAAAGCAGACCTCGATTAGAGATTAACAATGTAAAATACCTGTTACACAGTTAAAACCAAATTCAAATAGACTTCGATCCAGCAGACTGAATCGGTTGAACGATAATAATGATAGTAAAATTAGCTCTCGCATTTAACCACAGGACAATAAACTAGAAGACAGCTATCTGACCTAATTAAGGCAACTCATATTAGCACTCAACTAAATTTGGATGTACAACCACTCCCATCACCAACTTGTTACTGAAGGAAAGCTGCTGTCAGCCATATACGAGACTATCTACACAAATTTCAAAACCTACAAAACCGATCACTCTTTCAGGATACGATAACAAGATAATTTTGCAGTAAAATGATGTAAACAAAATTAACCACGTTCACAGCATAATATTAACAAGCTCACTTTCTGTACAATGGTACATACAGAATCAATCATGCTCACAGCGTAAAAATAATAAATCAATATGGCTCTTGCTTTTACAGAAAACATCTGTACACCTAGTTCCGCAGGACCCGTGGATAGCTCCTTGTTATACCAGCTTGGAGAAGGCTTTCTGTTCGCGGCTCTCCACCAACATTTGGCACTCGTCCACCGCCTCCAACTGCTCCGAGTGCGGCCAGCAGATCGCATGAATGGCCATATTTACGATTTGCACGGCATCAGGAACAGCCCCTGCTGCCCGCAAGTAAACTTCAGGCGGCCGTCCTCTTCCGCCCCCGGAATGAAGTCTAGCGCACACTGTCGCTCGTAGTCCAAGGCCCGACTGCTCTTTGTGGGCCGTCCACTAGTGAACCGAAGAGTTCGGCTTGAGAGTGTTAGTCAGCCCAAGACTCCAGATTCGGTGCTGATCAGCCCAAGACTCCCTGACCCTATTTTGTGCTGCACCCATCCAGGCTCGGAGCGGTGCCAGCAGCGTCGCAAGCGCCGCATACTATGAATTTCATAAGTTCACGGTAAATCAGTTTCTTTCAGATGGGCTGATTATACTTTTTTCTAACCTTATAACCGCTTTTGTGAAACATTATCTATTGTGTCTTACCTACTGGTCTCATATAGGGCGCCCAGGAACCCACCTTCTCGGATCGCCAGACAATTTAAGCAAATCGCATTAATGGAGTTTATTACAGTAAGTTAAATTCATAATACCTAACTTTGCAAAATGACACTTCCTGACTTCTGCTTCAGTTCTAAATTTCTCACTATCCCGATGAAGGCTAATAGAATGTATAGCATTGATGCTTGTTTTATTCAGTATATTAATCAATATCGCCTCCCCCCATGAACCATGGACCTTGCCGTTGGTGGGGATGCTTGCGTGCCTCAACGATACAGATAGCCGTACCGTAGGTGCAACCACAACGGAGGGGTATCTGTTGAGAGGCCAGACAAACGTGTGGTTCCTGAAGAGGGGCAGCAGCCTTTTCATTAGTTGCAAGGGCGACAGTCTGGATGATTGACTGATCTGGGCTTGTAACAATAACCAAAACGGCCTTGCTGTGCTGGTACTGCGAACGGCTGAAAGCAAGGGGAAACTACAGCCGTAATTTTTCCCGAGGACATGCAGCTTTACTGTATGATTAAATGATGATGGCGTCCTCTTGGGTAAAATATTCCGGAGGTAAAATAGTCCCCCATTCGGATCTCCGGGCGGGGACTACTCAAGAGGACGTCGTTATCAGGAGAAAGAAAACTGGCATTCTACGGATCGGAGCGTGGAATGTCAGATCCCTTAATCGGGCAGGTAGGTTAGAAAATTTAAAAAGGGAAATGGATAGGTTAAAGTTAGATATAGTGGGAATTAGTGAAGTCCGGTGGCAGGAGGAACAAGACTTCTGGTCAGGTGACTACAGGGTTATAAACACAAAATCAAATAGGGGTAATGCAGGAGTAGGTTTAATAATGAATAGGAAAATAGGAATGCGGGAATGCTACTACAAAAAGCATAGTGAACGCATTATTGTGGCTAAGATAGACACGAAGCCCACACCTACTTCAGTAGTACAAGTTTATATGCCAACTAGCTCTGCAGATGATGAAGAAATTGATGAAATGTATGATGAGATAAAAGAAATTATTCAGATAGTGAAGGGAGATGAAAATTTAATAGTCATGGGTGACTGGAATTCGAGAGTAGGAAAAGGGATAGAAGGAAACATAGTAGGTGAATATGGATTGGGGAAAAGAAATGAAAGAGGAAGCCGTCTGGTAGAATTTTGCACAGAGCATAACTTAATCATAGCTAACACTTGGTTCAAGAATCATAAAAGAAGGTTGTACACATGGAAGAATCCTGGAAATACTAGAAGGTATCAGATTTATTATATAATGGTAAGACAAAGATTTAGGAACCAGGTTTTAAATTGTAAGACATTTCCAGGGGTAGATGTGGACTCTGATCACAATCTATTGGTTATGACCTGTAGATTAAAACTGAAGAAACTGCAAAAAGGTGGGAATTTAAGGAGATGGGACCTGCATAAACTGAAAGAACCACAGGTTGTACAGCGTTTCAGGGAGAGCATTAGGGAACAATTAATAGGAATAGGGGAAAAAATGCAGTAGAAGAATAATGGGTAGCTTTGAGGGATGAAGTAGTGAAGGCAGCAGAGTATCAAGTAGGTAAAAAGACGAGGGCTAGTAGAAATCCTTGGGTGACAGAAGAAATATTGAATTTAATTGATGAAAGGAGAAAATATAAAAATGCAGTAAATGAAGCATGCAAAAAGGAATACAAACGTCTCAAAAATGAGATCGACAGGAAGTGCAAAATGGCTAAGCAGGGATGGCTATAGGACAAATGTAAGGATGTAGAGGCTTATCTCACTAGGGGTAAGATAGATACTGCCTACAGGAAAATTAAAGAGACCTTTGGAGATAAGAGAACCACTTGTATGAACATCAAGAGCTCAGATGGAAACCCAGTTCTAAGCAATGAAGGAAAGGCGGAAAGGTGGAAGGAGTATATAGAGGGTCTATAGAAGGGCGATGTACTTGAGGACAATATTATGGAAATGGAAGAGGATGTAGATGAAGATGAAATGGGAGATACGATACTGCGTGAAGAGTTTGACAGAGCACTGAAAGACCTGAGTCCAAACAAGGCCCCCGGAGTAGACAACATTCCATTGGAACTACTGACGGCTTTGGGAGAGCTAGTCCTGACAAAACTCTACCATCTAGTGAGCAAGATGTATGAAACAGGCGAAATACCCTCAGGCTTCAAGAAGAATATAATAATTCCAATCCCAAAGAAAGCAGGTGTTGACAGATGTGAAAATTACCGAACTATCAGCTTAATAAGTCACAGCTGCAAAATACTAACACGAATTCTTTACAGACGAATGGAAAAACTAGTAGAAGCCAACCTCGGGGAAGATCAGTTTGGATTCCGTAGAAACACTGGAACACGTGAGGCAATACTGACCTTACAACTTATCTTAGAAGAAAGATTAAGGAAAGGCAAACCTACGTTTCTAGCATTTGTAGACTTAGAGAAAGCTTTTGACAATGTTGACTGGAATACTCTCTTTCAAATTCTAAAGGTGGCAGGGGTAAAATACAGGGAGCGAGAAGCTATTTACAATTTGTACAGAAACCAGATGGCAGTTATAAGAGTCGAGGGACGCAAAAGGGAAGCAGTGGTTGGGAAGAGAGTGAGACAGGGTTGTAGTCTCTCCCCGATATTATTCAATCTGTATATTGAGCAAGCAGTGAAGGAAACAAAAGAAAAATTCGGAGTAGGTATTAAAATCCATGGAGAACAAATTAAAGCTTTAAGGTTCGCCGATGACATTGTAATTCTGTCAGAGACAGCAAAGGACTTGGTAGAGCAGTTGAACGGAATGGATAGTGTCTTGAAAGGAGGATATAAGATGAACATCAACAAAAGCAAAACGAAGATAATGGAATGTAGTCGAATTAATTCGGGTGATGCTGAGGGAATTAGATTAGGAAATGAGACACTTAAAGTAGTAAATGAGTTTTGCTATTTGGGGAACAAAATAACTGATGATGGTCTAAGTAGAGAGGATGTAAAATGTAGACTGGCAATGGCAAGGAAAGCGTTTCTGAAGAAGAGAAATTTGGTAACATCAAGTATAGATTTAAGTGTCAGGAAGTCATTTCTGAAAGTATTTGTATGGAGTGCAGCCATGTGTGGAAGTGAAACATGGACGATAAATAGTTTGGACAAGAAGAGAATAGAAGCTTTCGAAATGTGGTGCTACAGAAGAATGCTGAAGATTAGATGGGTAGATCACATAACGAATGAGGAAGTGTTGAATAGGATTGGGGAGAAGAGAAGTTTGTGGCACAACTTGACCAGAAGAAGGGATCGGTTGGTAGGACATGTTCTGAGGCATCAAGGGATCACAAATTTAGCATTGGAGGGCAGCGTGGAGGGTAAGAATCGTAGAGGGAGACCAAGAGATGAATACACTAAGCAGATTCAGAAGGATGTAGGTTGCAGTAGGTACTGGGAGATGAAGAAGCTTGCAGAGGATAGGGTAGCATGGAGAGCTGCATCAAACCAGTCTCAGGACTGAAGACCACAAGAACAACAATCAATCTCGCACCAACTCCTTGTTGCTTTAAGGCTGTTTGTACAGGTTTTATGAATCCGAGACAATAGGTAATTCATACTCAGTGCTCCACGCCGTATTTTCTCCTACGGTTGCCATGGTTCATGGTGCTGCATGCACTTCTAAAGGAATGTTGTTCTTTGTCTGTTTAAAATACAGTGTTTTTTCTTTATTGAGAATTTTTTGCTCTTCCTAGACGAGACTGGTAAGTGTGTCGGTATTTGTATGACTTGTGTGTCTTCTATGGTTCAAATCAAATGGCTCTGAGCACTATGGGACTCAACTGCTGTGGTCATAAGTCCCCTAGAACTTAGAACTACTTAAACCTAACTAATCTAAGGACATCACACACATCCATGCCCGAGGCAGGATTCGAACCTGCGACCGTAGCGGTCGTGCGGTTCCAGACTGTAGCGCCTTTAACCGCTCGGCCACTCCGGCCGGCGTGTGTCTTCTATCTTGCGAAATCGATAACAGTTATAGAATTATTCCAGTTTTCGGGAATTATCTTCCACTAGACATATTCCGTAAATAATTTTGCAAGTTCTTTTTGTATTACTTTTCCTTCATTCACTTTTCTATTGACACACCGCCTAGTGACGCTTTCTTTTCTTCGTACCTTGAATTGCTCTGCACTACGTCCACGCAGCTATAATTCCAGAATGATACTATTTCCTGTATCCGCTGCTCGTGGTCTTGCGGTAGCGTTCTCGCTTCCCGAGCACGGGGTCCCGGGTTCGATTCTCGGCGGGGTCAGGGATTTTTCCTGCCTCGAAATGACTGTCGTCTTCATCATCATCATTCATCCCCATTACAGTCGGAGGAAACCATCTCCACTAGGACCTTGCCTAGTACGGCGGTGCGTGTCTCCCGCATCGTTCCCCTACGCTCCGTCACGGAGTGTGGGACTTCACCATCATCGCTATTTCCTGTATTAACTATCCATGTTTCTGATTCATCACCTGAACTAAAATATTCGTAAAACGTTTTGCACAATTCTTGTCCCGTCACAAGACGTCACGCAGTCGCCACACGTTAAAACCCGCACCATTGCCCGGCGTACGTGGTTGAGCAGCTCGGTGGCGGCGCTGCGAGACTGGGCGAAGTTTGCTTCAGGGTTATCTGACTGACTGTTACCGAAGCAGATCCTGTAGACAGCACAATAGCCTGTGTGAGTGTGTTATTAGGCAGGGCTAATCTCTTCTGTTGCAGGTCTGCAGATGTTATTAAATGGTGTGCGCTGCTGTATCTACTGACAAGGGAAACTCCCCGTCGCACCCCCTCACATTTAGGAGTAAGATGGCCCAGTGGATATATCGTCAGAAACTGAACGCGGATCAGGCATGCAAACACGAAGAAGGTGTACTGAACCGTGAAAATAGAAGCAAAATTGAAACAGTGAACGGTCCAAGCTCAAGAGGTGCAACATCGAGCGAATTTATACAGCCATGTCGCTGTGGTTATGTGGCCACTGTGTTGGACTGCAAAGGGGGAGATTCGTGGCCCAAGCTTCCTCGTGACCCATACTACGAGGGTCGTCCACAAATTAAGTTCCGTTCTATTTCTATCCGGGGCAGCGCTACGATCTCAGTTCCGAGCATGCGCAACAGTTACTCTGGCTCAAGGAGAAGACATGAACGCCATTTTCTGATCGCTACTGCCGATCTATGCTTTGCAGTGCTTCTTAATAATGCTAGCAGTAATTGAAAATGCCGCTGCGTGTGAAATCAGATCTGTGATTCGTTTTCTAAATGCAAAGAAAGTTAAACCAAAGGGAATTCATCGGAAAATCTGCGAGGTTTACGGACAAAATGCTATGAGTGATTCAATTGTTAGAAGATGGGTCAGACTGTTCAGTGAAGGACGTGATAAAGTGTACGATGAAGAACGAAGTGGACGCCCGCCTGTGGTTACTGATGAACTGGTTCACACAATTGGAGAGAAGATTAAGCACAACCGTAAGTTTATATTTAGTGTCTTTGCTATGGTAGTTCTGCAAATTGTTACTGAAAAACTGAAATTTCGAAAACTTTGCTCACGTTGGGTACCCTAAATCCTTAATGAACAACACAAAAAAGAACGGATGGGCAGTGCACTTCAGTTTTTGACATGCTACAATGAATAAGGCGATGGTTTTCTTTCTCGGTTAGTCACGGGGGATGAAACTTGGGCATGGTACGACAACCCTGAAACAAGACGGCAATCAGTGGAATGGAGGCACACTTCATCCCCAACGGAGGTTAA